>NW_025106644.1:6068814-6524212 GCF_013123115.1 Colletes gigas
ATTCTATGGAAAACAAGTGGCCGTACACGGCTGCCTGGCATAAAGACCGTCAGCCCTCTTTGAATTTCATGTATCTTGGTAATTGTATTATAAGCAGATTGAAAACTTGGGCGGGCGAACTTCCTAAGTAGATAGAACGTTCCAGACATTTTCACGAAATATTGTTGTCTTACTTGTTGCATTCTCGCGCGGCAAAGCCTCGCACGAATCGAAAACGAAACATACGAAACGTATGTACGTATGTTATATCATTGAATTAAGTTTGCCCGGAAAAGCAACGATAATACCCTATTAATTTTTCAAGACGCGCTTCGCCGAATCGTTGATGCGTTTAGAGACTATGTAACCGTGTTACGAAATCGCGTACAAAGTGTAGTTACTTCGAGGTCGTTAGTTATTTTAATAAAAGCAAATTCGTCCTGGGAACAAGAGCTTTATTGGCCGTTCAGCAGCGCGGCGGTACTGGCGAAAATCAGCTATCCAATAAGCGGGCACGTAGAAACGTTGGAGAAGCAATTTGCGATTCCCAGGTCGGTCGGTGTTGGACGAAAACGCGACCGTTCGCGCCGTCTCTGCGGTCCGTTTTCAATTTCGTCGTCCGCACGCGCGGCGAGTCTTCCAAGTCACGCGAGCTGGATCCTCTGCGAACTTCAATTTCGCTCGAAACGTATTCCCCGATTCAAAACCGGAATAGTATAATTTCAACACGTTCGGAAACAATAATACTCGGACCGGAATCGCGTAAAGATTTCTGATTACGAAAGACGGAGTCCCCTCGCAACGAGATAACATTTTTACCGAGAACTCGAGCGGAGCAAACGAAACGAAAGCCCCGTGCTCTTGATAGCACTTCGTCCTGATTAAAATGTGCGGAAGAGCAGAGGGCCGCTCCGCCAATCGGATGGCTCTCTGTTGTTTCGCATTGTTTAACGAGCACTCGGCTGTCAGCCACTCCGACGTCGAAACGCTTATCTCAAAAATTAGCTTCGAAATCTGTTAAGACGTTTAATCCCCGTCTTAAAATGCTCAACAAACTGCATTGTTGTATTTATAATTTATAAATTCAAACTTAACTTCAAAATAAACATAGAAGGAAGCATAAATTATGGCAGTTGGTATGGTCATCGGATAGGGGATGAAATGCCCTTTAAAATGAGAGGTCGTACGAGTCGATGGCTTCATTAGTTCCGGAGATATAGCGATTTTAGTTTCAAGTCGATGCGCTGGCCAGATGCGGAAGCGCGAGATCAATGAACTCTCGCGCGCGCATCAAAAGTAAACAATGCGTAGTAATTTCTTGGAAATACTACGCCCGAGAAACTAGGTCACGCCGGTCACGTTCGTGAGGTAGGTCAGCACGATGCTCGTGCGACAAAGAGGTCCGACGCTCAAGACGAAGACAGAGATAGTCCAATTAAAAAAATTACCTTTTACATAACTTACGATATCTCGAAAACGGAAAGTCCGATCGTCAAAAACAAAAAGCCATTTTAAAGGGGAGGCTTTGCCGTTGCTAACGACACCTTGATAATTAATAAAACGCTAATAGTTTTGGAACTGCACAGGTCTAAACTTTTAGTATTTTTAATACGCGTGAATAGGCTATTGTACACGCGACGGACAGTGAGAGAGTCGGATTAAGAAAAATTACCTTTTACATAAATTGCGATATCTCGAAAACGGAAAGTCCGATCGTCAAAAACAAAAAGCCATTTTAAAGAGGAAGCTTTGCCGCTGCCAACGATACCTTAATTATTTATAAAACAGTAGTAGTTTCGAAACTGCACGAGTGTAAAGTTTGTGTACTTTCGAATTGGAATATTTCGTGATCCGATCGAAGTTTGCGGGTTTTCTGGCCACAAACGAGCAAGGTAGAAATGCTGTAATCATCGAACAAAGAATCCCAAGGACACGCGTTTGCTTCGATGCGAAATAGGAAGATTTCGATTCGGCCGTGAACGAGAATGGCGGATCGTTTGCATGCAACTATCATCAAATTTGCGTTATACTCGTGCATCGCGAAAGCGAATAGGATCGTAAGAGCGAATCTGTATTATTACTTCGGTCCCTGCGAGGACAAGGGGAGTCTTATACGCGTTTCGCGCGCATCAGAATAGGAATTTCTAAACAAGCGTCGCGTTACTACGAGTGACGAAGCAATTTCGAATGCGCTTCGTACCAAACGATAGAAAAGTTTCCTTTGAAAAACCTCTCCGCGAGAACGGTATCCGAATATACTTATTTTTCCGCGACAACCACCTCGTTACGCTTGTGAAATATTCAACGAGGAAACAGAAACATATACGGAAACGAAACATTATCCATCCTGGCTAATAAACGATACACCCACGATATTTGGGGTGTTACTCTTAAAGACGATCGTTTTCGAACGAAATCGGTACCCGGATGACACGTGAACAAGAATGTCAGGAGGTCGAGGCGGTATCAGCTGTGTTCTAACGTCGCCACAATGCGCAGAGGGGCCCCGAATCCACGTGTTTGTCGACCTATGTTCGACAGCTTTGACGTGTTCCCGTAGGGACGTGGACACCGGGGATCAAATCTGGAGATAACCAAACCGCTGTCCCACCACTACGACCAATTCAGGATTGGCCCTATCCAATCCTGTAAGCGAGCAGGTATCGATGTATACAACCGAGTTACGGCGCCGATAACGTCGACGTCGTATTACTCCGGATGTACCGGTAGGATCGCCTCCCCCGTACGCGCACGATAATCGAAACGGATATGGCTATTTTCTAATCAACGAACGCGCAACATACTCCGCAGTCCTTTTTTCGAAAATTAATTTCATTCCCTGAGCTAGCTCGAAAAATACAAAGTCTCAAAGTCGTCGATCCAGGGCCTCGTTAATCGTTGCCCCAACTATTCAAATTCTGCGCATTTATTTGCAAGTAAAAGTCGGATTTAAACGTAGAAAAGAAGCGTCGGGAAATTTGTTTCATAAATCTGAGCTGTTGCGTGGGTTCAGCCGCGTCGGATATTTTCATGGAAATTTGTCGTAACGCGGTACCATAAGAACTAAAACCGGCTCGATTTGTGTTGTTCGTGGCGTGTTTCGCGCCCTGTGTTTGCAGGGAGGGCCGCGAACAGCCTGCCGCCCTCGCATTCAGTTTTTTCTGGCTCCCTCGTGAATGCGCGTGTCGTGAAAAAATCAGAAACTATTAGCACCTCTCGTTTTCGCGAATGACGAACAAGAACCAAAAGAGAATTCGAGCGCGTTGCCATTAGCCGTAGCAAAATCGCGGACAAAAGCAACTGTCCAGGCTGGACCGTGTACCGTTTTGCCGCAATTAAAACGTTAGTGGCCAAGCGACGGAATTTCGTTCGCGAATTTATAATGGAAGCAGAAGCAGTCAAGATTATGGCCCCGAAAAATCACTCGGAAATATCTGAGACACGTTATTATACGTTGAAAAGAAGCAAAGTAATTTTAATTAGTTCGTAGCAAAGCATTATTTGGTTGGTCCTGTTCCATGGTGACGTTCGCGATGAATTTGTCGGGAAAAGGGGTTGCTGGGACTGCACGAGTGAAAAATGAGGGGCTCTCGGAAAATGCGGGCACAAAGGAGCCGCGCGCGATCCAGGGTTTTTCGTTTCGTCGACATTAATCGAATATTCGCGGCAAATATTTGACGAGTCCGTGCGCACGGGATTGCCGATCCGTGCTCGCAAATAATACGCGTACGCTAGGTCTGGCGAGCGTTTGCGAGCGTGCTCGTCGCCGTTTCGATTAATCAAGATCACAGGGAACTCGGCCACGTTACAAACAATGAAACACCAACATTCCATTTACCAAACACCTTGCCGGGTGCTGCGTGCGCGAACTCGTTCTCGCGGTAGCTGCTGCTCGCTTGGGTCCCGGGGATACCGATTTTCATTTCCATTAATTTCATGTAATTGTAGGCGAGTGAATGAAGCGCGAGGCCCATTGTTCGCCGAACGGACGAACAATACTTGTTACGCGGGGCCTCCCTGTTGCACGTCAAGTCCACGAACGCCTCCAAGCATCCCCGACGAGCGTATATTTAGCGGGTGAACGATTAAACACGAGCGGAACGCGGCTGCCGGATGATTAATACAAAAGCGATGGGATTCTTAGGGAATGCGCGATGAAAGGATTGAAGATCGATGCGTCGGAGAATGGGGTTGATGGAAAGCTCGACGGGATGCCGGGGCTTTCCTTCTATTAGAGGAGTGCGGGAAGGGAATTCTACCCGTTCTCTCCAACGAGATTAAAGCACAGACGGCTATCGTAACAAATGGTTTTATTACACCGTATAGGCTTGTAACGCTCTAGATCTTACGGATTGATATCTTTCCAAGCACGGGAGATAAAGATTGATCGTCGCGAGCGATCGTCTTTACAGCTATGTTCCAATTAGCGGACAAATTCATTCGTTCCGGGACAAACACCCCAAAAAAAACACACGCATCCTGCAAATCGCTGAGAGCATTAGCATCAAAACGAGAAACTTGAAACGAACCGTATTCCTAGTAAATTAAAACCGGAGGACCGGAAGCGGGTCAAATGTGTAGACGGTCGAAACGGCAATGCATCAATTCGAAAGCCAATTACACCCAAATTGGAGAATTTCGTGACGTTCCAACGGGAACGGGGGGCGGGGAAGAACGTAGAATCTTGGGATTGAAGCGTTCCTAATTAAATTGCACTATGTTTTACTGCCCCGGACGGTACGACCGATTGTTTCCGATAAACATTACGTTCCCCCTAACAAAAATTACTCGCTGGCCGATACAACGCACCTGACCCACTTCGTCGGAAGCAACAACCGACGACTAAGCTCGTTATTCCAAAGTCATTGAACGGATCAAGGAGGATATAATCACACGTTGATTGATTCGATCGACCTCGCAATTATACCAGTTAGTTGCCCCCCGGTAATATCTTATCCGACACTGGACTAACCTTCCCACTCGGTCTCTCGAAGCGAAATTAATTAAGCAGTGTCGCTTGGTGATCGGTTCGGAAACCCAGTGCCTGTATCAATTAGTCCTGGTATTTGGTAATCGACTGTCAATGAATAAGTAACGTACTCGCGCGGCAAAATTATCGAAAAGAAAATAAATTGGTGTCGATATTGTCGACGAACCGAACACTCTATGAATGTTTCGTCGATACTTTGCCATCGATCGAGGAGAATGAAAAGGATTTCGAACCGTGGAATAGTAACGACAAGAACCGCCGACCGAAACCAGTTACATCTTGATCGCGTAATTAGACCGGTCTATCAATGTCGGCCATAATTGGATCCTATTGACCGTCGTACCGAGCAGGATCATTAATCGATAAGTCACTTATACACGAGCTACTGACAACGGCTAACAGTCGGTAATTCAGCAGGATTACTCGACAGCGACCGATCAACGCGCACTACTTCCGATAGGCAGTAAATATTCGAGCGGTAACTGTCAAATTAACTGGCAGACTGAAAGTGTGTGTAAGGTCCCCGGGCGTGTCTACGCGCGTACACCCTCGCACAGGGTAACTGGAACGCGTCTATCTAGCGTCCTGTTAATCCACCCACGTCAAACAGCTGCGTGCTTTCCAAGTAAACTATACCCGGCCGCGTCGCGGCTCGCATTCGCATTCGCATTCGCATTCGCATTCGTGCGTGCTGCATCCGGCTGTATTTACGAGCGAACGGGTCATCGCGATCCTGACCTGGCCCGCGTTATAAATCCAATCGGATTTTCAAGCTCTGCGGAAACACCGGTCATCGAGCCTGCGGAGCCGATTGTTACGAGGCGGGAACACCGCTGCAAACTCGAACAATAACTGCCGGGAATTAAACCGTCCGCGGATTTTCGTCGGCTCGCGTTCACCGATACCACCTCGACTAAATTTTTCGCGAGAAGAGATCCTACTTTCGAGCAACGCCGATCGAGGAATCCGAATTCGGATCCAGGCGTCGTCGATGCGATCAGGATTGACCCAGATAGATGGAAAATTATGTGCTCTCTCGACCAGGCCCGAAGGCAGTGTACCTCGCAATACGTACTCGTCTAACATTCCCGTGATCGTTCTGCGTCAGCGTTTGATCTTGGTTACCCCTTGATAATGCCCTCGTAACTTGTCCGCGCCGCATCGTATTTCCTCTCGGAAACCGGCAAACACACGCACCGCGTCAAACATTCACGCCTCGTTAATCAACCGCGGACGAAAGCTAAAATTTTCACCGTCCGACCATTAATCGCCGTTTCTACTTACTCTTCTTTAAGATAAGGAATCACGGTCTGCTTCATTTTCCCTCGCCCTGTAAACGAATGCGTTTCCAAGTAAATCTCCATCCCCGGACGCAATAACATCGACGGGTATTGCAACACGGGCCGGAAGCGTGATCGTAATCTTTCGTTTCGCAGCGATTCAATTTATTCCACTTACGGCGTTCGTTCTCGAGCGTGGCCGATAAAATGCCTACACGCATAATTAACGGACATCGATTGGACGCAGGTCGTAAAGTACGGACGTATATCGTCCAACGTCAATTACATTATCTACCAATTCCATTGATCGCGCGTACACGGTTCCACCAATTATGCACTTTGCCGGTTGTCGAGGAAACCGCAGTGCAGTTTACGTAGCAAAACGAATTGGTCATAACGCGTATGCGGTGCCGTTCGTTAACTTATTCCCCAACAATTTATCCCGCGCACGGTCGTATTGTTTTGCTAAATATCGAACCGTAATTACGATAAAAGATTACGATAACACCGAAAGCGTGTTTCGTGCTTTGGAAAACGCTGCGATTTATGACAGTACGCGCTCTATGCTCGTCCAACATTTTACCCAGACGATAAATTATTTAATAGGTTGCGCTACCGATACGATCATCGACGCGATAAAACTAATTTGATCGCTAAGAACTGAAATATAGGTCGGAGCAGCGATACTGCGTCTAAGCATCCTCTTTCGGTGGATTAATCGATCGACGAGAGGAAGAATGCTCATCCTTGGAGCAGAAATGTAGAAACGAGGCTCCTTGTCACGATGTAACGGAGTTGAAATATCGCTTACAGCTTTGCTTTGCAACGCCGGGTTATTACGAGCTCTGCCAACAATTTCACGGTCGATTGTGCCGCGAGGCAGTTTGAGAAAACGTTCCCGCGTGTACGGAGTCTCTGTATCGCGGCGAGAAATCATTCGCGGCATAATAAATTACCTTATCGAGAGCTCGTGCCGGCGTCGCGTCGAAAATAGGCCGTGCTCGTTACCGTCCGCGACAAATTGCCGTCGTTTAACGCCGCTAAAAGATCGTTGCCGGAATTGGAAGCTTTCGCGCGGCGATACTTCCCATCCCCGACGGAGAGACCTTGTCGTGGAAACGCGCCAAAAAAGTTTACCGTCGTTTCCGGGGAACGCGAGCGCGGAGGAACCCCCTGGCCCCGGTTACTTTCCGTTGGCAACTCTATCGAGAAATAATCCAACGAAAGGAAACGTAGCGCTCACCCCAATTCTTCTGTGACTCCTTCCTGTCCGACCTTCGGGTATCTCGTGGATGAATGGAACATCGGGAGTGGCTACATTCAGCCCCGCTTCGACCTGAAACAGACAATGATACCCGTGCGTTCGTTTCGTGTCGATAAATAACACTATGTCAGGAATCGCGTCCATCGTCGGCCGAGAAGCGCGATTATTCAAAATATGAATTTCAGGTTACAATTTCCGATTGATTTACACATACGCGCGCAAACCCTAATATCGATGGCATCACCGAGCCCCTACAATTCTCTCTTGTCTACGATTATTCCGGCTGACAAGCTCAAATTTCAAATCTCCTTCCGGTACTCTGTCTCTCGAGCCCCACTCGGTTATTAATATCAAGCAGGGACACGATTTCTTGTCATTAATTTTGTTTAAAATGGGCAAAATAAATAAGAGAGTTGGGCAGAATGTGTTTCACACCGATATCGTACTCCATTTTCGGCGTTGTACGTTTTATCGCCTCGCGGTCCACCGAGCCCGAGAGCTAACTTCGATCCCGCACTCGGAGAGGAGAGGAGAGGAGAGGAGAGAGTTTGAGAAGGAAACCGGTCGAGCGGCTTCGAGCACGATCTGCGACTCGCTATAAATTATAGTTACTTTGGTTCGGTTGGAACTTTGGCGGGACCTTGCTCGAACACGTTCGAGTTTCGAGTTACTTTCTCCATTTCTCTGGTTCGTTCGGCATTTACCAGTTTCACCGAACGGAAGATAGATTAGAAATTCCGGCCATAGCGGCTAGGCCCGTCTTTTATAATTACCGTGGGTTACCGGAATTTAGAATATGAATGTTGGGCTACTAAAGCAGGATCAAGAGACTTTGCTACCGAAATCCTAAAATCCCAGGTTAATATCCCTACATTTACCGCACACCGAAATGGAAGGTTAAGCCAGAAAGCTATAGAATCCCGATAGAAGCGTAGCGTAAAGTTTGCCTCGTCGATAACGCGAACCTTGGTCCGGCGTAACAGGTTAAAAAAATCCAATTCAACGTACGTTTCTCGAGATTAGAATCGCTTGGCTCGTTCCAACCACGTACAAGATCGTTGGTTGGCAATTTTCAAGAACCTGTCCGGAGGGTGATCCGTTGGAAAGACGTATGTATAGGCGGGTAGGTAGAGAATCTGAACGACGTGTCGTGTAGCAAGCCGCGACATAATCGCAAAGCAACGTCAGGTTGATCCGTGGCGGAGTTGTCGATATTCGCAGGCGCGAGCGGATCGGTGGTAATCTCCAGGCAAAGCCGCGCCGCGTCAGCGCGACAAGCAAATACGTCAGAGCGGAAGACTGCAAGCTGCAGCGTGTTGGTGGAATTAACGTTTGGAGGAAGATGACCGTGCGTACGAGCGCCCGACACGAGAATGGCGGGTATCGACATTGGAAATTCCGCGGCCAACTATCCGACCGGGATGCGAGCCACTCGTTTGACCCACGACCCGAGGCGCGCCAATCACGCTGATGAACCGAACACGACAGACCACGCGTGTACCAGACCGCCGCGTGCCGAGGAAACTTTACGCCGGATTGTTCGTTGCCTAACCAGCGACACCGCTAATTGCCGCTCGCCCAACAACCCACCCCACCCCACCCCGTACCCTATCCACGCAACCCCTCCCTCCTACCTCGTTCGACAATTTTCCCTCTGTTCCTTTTTTACCTACTTCCATTACACCGCGACCGATCCTCCCCATCTATCCTATTTTCGATTCCGCGGTTGTTTGCGCAACGTGCACACGCGGATTGATTCGACCCGTTTGGACCTTCCGCGAATACCGACGTGACCTGGCAACGTTCGCCACCCGAAACTGAAACGATACATGCAGGCACTCGGCCCTAAAGGTATTCTGTTAAAAATGTTATCGTCGCTAAATTCTATATACCATAGATCGCGTATAATAACTGTGTCTCTATCCCCATAATCGATTACTGGCTGGAATTTCGATTCAACGTTCAGAATTTGCGAAACGGGCTATTTCGAAGCAGGAAATCTTTTTCCTGTAATTACGAGAATGGTATGTTTGTAACGAAATAATTGTGGTTCCTGCGACAATGCGATGGAAACGGAATAGAAACCGCAGGGGAATTTCTTAACTGGTGTCTCCAACAGATACCTTTAATCGTGTTTGACATTTCCACGCGCGCCGGGAACGCGACGCCATGCCACCGGCGAACACCATCGTTTTGCTTGTTCGAACAATTTGCTCGTCCATTCGGTGGACGATCGACCAGAATCCTCGTCGAAATCAAACTGAACGAGCAACACGCGGTCGCGCTTTGCGGTAGCCGAACAAGTTCGATTCAAGCAAACCGAAACACACGAAACTTGTCGATCAACCACCCACTTATATCCCGCCATTTTATATTATAATGTCGTTGATCGGAAAATAGAATTCCGATAACTCGGAGGAACGACGCCGCGGATTCGTTTGCCTTGAAAAAAATGACAAGATATTACGAGGCGATTTCTGTACTTTCCTTTAATAAAATCCAATAATCCCGAGGCGACGTCGAGATGCCAAGATAATTTATCCGAGTCTCGAAATGAGAGTCCGGCGATCCATCGATCGTTCGATTATCGGGACAGTCGGTGTCGATTATTCGGCGCGAATAATTTCAAACTTTTCCAAACTTTTTCTCGGCCGTCTTTCATTTCGTTGCCGTCGACAAAGTTCCCTGAAAGCAGAAGCTAATCGCCCGGAGAGCTAAATATTTCGCGCCATCGATTCCCCGACGAGTTTCGCGCCATTATTATTCGCCGTGGAAAATATGTGCACGTCCCTCCGACGTTCGACGCGACGCGACGCGACACGACGCTGCGACAGTTGGCACGGAATCGTACCAAAGTATTATCGTTGCTCGCGTTATTATCCTCGAAATGCACATTTCTGGTGACGTTATTGCCGATACCGTATTGCCCACGCACTGGCGAAATTAATTTCCGTTAACACAAATATTGGGACATTACCCCGCGCGTATCGATACAGAGAACAGTGGAATTTGTAACGGACTTGGTGAACGGAGTCGACCGGCAACGGCAACGGTCGATAGAACATCGTCGATGAAATATGACTACACCCTTGTAATATGACACGGGGGCAATGTAAATCGTCGATAAAATCGACCGTTATTCTTCTTACCGAAGACCAGCAGATTATAGAGGACGCGTACCAACATGTGGGACCCACTTCACCCATTGATCGCGAATACAAAACCAATGAAAAATGTTCTTATAAACTTCTGCTCGACGCACTCTGTTTTTACGATAAATTAATTCTCGAGGACCGAGGTGGGTCGTCTCTTGCGCCAGATTTCTGCGTCAACGCAATAACCCTTGGATGGGAATAGAAATCGATACCCATCCAGCGTAACCGAGTACTAAATCTCGATGAAATCCATACCGAACGAGGCTGGCCCGCGATCCACAAAATATTACAATCGAAAGCCAGCGCCGGCAACGCCGGGAAAAAATCACGATATGCCCGGCACCGTGGAACGACAAACTCTCGCCACACGCCATTTATTCCCTAATCCATTTCCGACCAGTCGTCGCGTTCACCAAGAAACGACGCGGTCCGTGCAGCAGGAAAATCCGCTATCACCGCCAGCCACTTTCCACGCATTTTCGTGTGAAAGAGCTGCGGTTCGACCGGATATATCGCCAACGCCGTGATAGCGTATGCAATAATTCGTATTCCGCCGCGTCCGGTCAATTTCTATGCGAGATTGGGTCGAAACTCGCATGTACAGGGTGATACCCTGCAAAGAGAACGGTCAGATTGCCTATAAACTTTATAAACGCCGTTCGAAAACGTTCCAACGTTCCATTTTCACGTTATCGACCAGATATAGCCCACCAATGGCTAAAAAATTACACGACCTTCCTATTTCCATTAATTACCTATGTGCTCGACAGTAATAATAATCTCGCGTTGGAAAATTAAATAGTTGTCGAACATTGTCCAAGAATCGGCCTGTATACGCAAGAGAGATCAAGTGCTGCCGCTATGAAGCAGTAATAAGGCTCGCTTTAACGTCCAACGATACTTCCGAATCCTGTCGTGCTTCGTTTCTGTTTACTCGGTTTGGTTCCCGTTTCAAGTCCAGTCGGTGGCGAGTTCCCTTTGAGCCGTTCCAACTGCACGGTTTCGACGATCGAACGCAATCGAACCAGTCATCGAAGAGACACACGGCTTTTGTCTCGACTCAAAGTTCCCGGGAAGCCTTTAACGCGCGAAACTGTCACTGGTTATTCTTCAAAGTCCTCGATTTCATATCCGCGACGCGACACGTCGACACCCTTTTGTTTTCCGAATCGACATAGACGCTATTTGTTCAGCAATTATTACGGACTAGAGCATGGAAAGATTGTAATCGTTGGGGATATTTGGGCTGTGCCCAAAGATCGTTCCCTTTAAAAGCTCGATTTTGTTTAACGAATGCATCGACGTCGCGACGCTAAATCCTTGGCCGGTTGTCCCGCATAAATGGGGGAATTTGTAACCGTATAGAAACGCAACGTGAGCCATAAATTGGTGGGTCAGCGTAGCGAGGATCTTTCTGGCCGTTTATCCTGCTCGGCGTTTTATTGTTACCGAGCTCGTCCTCGTAATCAGTTTCCGTTAAATCGAGCAACGGAACTCCGGGAACACGCGATGCGTCCCAACGGTCCGTAGTATAGAGGTCAGTAAGCTGCTGGGAGCGAGACGGAACAGAGTCGCCGGAGAATTGCCAGTTCGAGCTGCCACCGGGAAAGTTAAAGCCATTAGCGTGTGTTTCGTTCGGCCCCGATACCGTGTGTCGACGTCGCGTATATTCTACGCGCCATCAAAGGAATCCCACAACTTTCCACCAAGTAGCAACGCTTTACAACTCCGCGAGCGAGCGACGTTCCTGGGAGACCGATCGCCGCCGAATTCTTTGCCGTCCAGAACTCGATCGATCTCGACTAACTTTCTTTCCGTATGCTTCGAATTGGCTAAACGACACGGAGTCGATCGAGATAAAGTCAATGTGCGCGAGGCCCCTTGACGAACGTAATTGAAAACGCCTATTTGCTTTCTATCGTACCGATACATAAATCCGTATAGAAAAAGGAACGACGTTCGATCGAGCTTCTTCAATGTTCTCCTTTTTCTCGTCGAGCTGGGAAGCCGTAAAAAAAAACGGACGAAAGAGGAAGAAGCCGGTCGCGAGCCGGACGAGCGATTTTTTGCAGCCACGATCAATCGTGACGCAACAGCCAACCGATCAACAATACTCCGGAGTGCCGTTAGCCTGTTAAATTTCGTCCTTTTTCGCGGATCGGAGTCGCAGACGGTGCTCGCAGGACCACGGTTGCGCGTCCAAAGTACCGAAAAGGAAAAAAGAAAGTAAACTTTCCGACGGAACTCGACAGAGGGACCCCACAAGTGCTTCGGAGTCACCTTCGGCGTCGGAAAAGCCGCCTCGACTCGGGACACGAAACTTTACCGCACGGTTTTTCGCCGCTTTTCCGCCGCTAGAAATTTCTCGTGGCGAAAATACGAGAGAAAAATGACGGCCACGGCTCATCCCGGACGGTTCGTCGCCTTTTTTCTTACAGAGAAACGCCATTACGTTTAAGATTTCCCCGGAATTTCGAGTCTACGAAACCCATTGCGTTCCATCTTCTTGCTTCCTATGTAATACGCTACCTCGCGCGACTTTATCATCCGTGATATTCCTTCGCTTTTTACGCCGCGACGGAACGTTCGCGCCAACATGGAAAAACCTCGACTTATTTAAAGAACCGTCAAAAACTACTATGTCGAAAATAAAGAATTATTGGTCCTTTCCAAACAAAGATTTCTTTTCTCTTGGATATTTTCTCGCCTCGACGAAGGGAAAGAAGACATTTGGGACTGTAACGCGGGGTGATTCAACCTCTACGTGCCGTGCAAGACAAAGTAGGCCACACTGTGGAAGTCTTCCTACTTTCTCGAAAAACTCTACCTAACGACAGGGATGAATTATAATTTAAGCTCGCAGCCTGGAACAGCAACATTTTAAACGAGACGGGATTTTTTAATTCTCTAGACGGTTACACGGTGATTAACCCTTTGACTGCATCGCGTATTCTGATCGAGAACCATTTTTATGCGATCGCGCGACACTCGACGATCGAATCGAGGTCAAATGGATACGTAGTTCGTTCGAGCAACTAAAATTCCTCCGGAAATGGCTAAGGAGAGTCAAGGTAATTCCACGTAATTGAAAAGAAACGCTTCGTCACCCGCGCTGAAACCGCGTCGAGTAATCGCGACGACTCGTCGTGACTTTGATTTTATTTCGTAACAAGCCTGACTCTGCAGCGAAAGAAACAACAGCCAGAAAGCTTCCACGATGAATCTTGCTCGGCCGGCCGAGCCGGATAACGCGATGACGACGAGAAGATTCCCTGTATTTCACGATGTAATTTTCACGTGGCTCGACCAAGTTCGCAGTGGAAGGAAACCCACCCGCCAGACCAGACTTTGCTCTCCGTAAAATTCACGGGCTCCGAGTTCCTTAAGGAGTCTATCCGGCTTGGAGATAAAAAAAGTTACCAATCTTAAACACGTTGTACCGAAAGAATTTTTCAAACAAGGACGGGAGAAAATTACAAACATTGCCAAATTTCCAGGTCTTGGAGTTGGATGGACTTGACAAGCTTTCTCGGGGAAACTTTCGATCGATCAGGCACGTTCCGTCGGTTGAAAACGTCCCGGGCCATTTCCGCAGAATGGAATCTGAATTTATTCTTATTTAAGATGGAAAAGTTTGCGCTCGCCTCCGGGCGACGCTCCCGAAAACACGTAATTTAGTTTCGTCGGTCCTCGGAGAAGCGAATGCGTGGCGGTCTGAAGAGAACGACGAAGCACCAGGGAATAAAAGCGACGGGGAAACGTTGCGGAGGCTTTATGCGAAACGCGGAAAATACTAGCGGGGGAACTGTCGCGAGCGACAAACGTTTCTCGCGTTCAAACGTTCCCGATTAGAAGTCGCGGACGAGATAGGAAAAGATGCGCTGGTACGAATAGGAATTTCAGAACATCCCTCATCAACTTCTATCGTTCCATTCGCGGCCATGTAAATGGAGGCGTGGTTTCGTGTTTTCTTTTCCTCTTTTGTGCGTCCCGGCTCTTTCTATCGTCGCTAAAGTCGGGTTTTTGAATCGAAATGCACGGAGAAACCGAATGGCCGACCTGGCTAACGATACCGATGCGATGCGACGCTACGTTGGATTCCCAGTATACGCGCAAAAAGAATAAAACCTGGATGTCGAGGGAGAAAAAATGCCACGACCGATAGAACTCGTACCCCAGATCTTAGGATCGACGATCAACTGCTTTTTCAACGAGCCAACATCGAACCTTTTCTATGCTGGGGATCTATATATTCCGGGCAATACTATGCCCAGGGACTTTCTTTATTACAATTTCACCGAAATAAATCAAATATACGAGGGCTGATAGTGTCACGTAAAATATCCCAATCGTTTCTTCCTGATGACGAAATATCCTAGACAATTTCTTTCGGTGATATTTCATACACGGATACGCGTCTGACTATTATCATCTATTACTACTTGTTCTTATATTTCTCTGTACCGTGTAAGCAACTATCGCTGTAATTGTACGATCGACCGGTTCTATTGCACAACGTACGACTAAATTCGTGGTGCGATATATGGAAAACAGATACCGTAGGACCGTCGATGTTTAGAAACACCGGAGCAAGTAGAAACGAGGAGATATAGTCGAACGCGGTCGCAAAGTCGCGCACGATAGGAGTCAATTTTCGTGAAAATCTCGTAGATAAAAATCCTCGGAACCGTGGTGTACATATTGTGCATCGTACTTTGTTTGTCGCGTAATATTTCGCGCGTCTCTGCGAACTTGGCAATTTCCAGTAATTCGAACTTTCGATCGCTGTTTCATTACTGTTGCCGATAAAGCGTCGGTTAGAGGGCGATTATGACCCGGCCGGAAATGAATGACCGATCGAGGAAATGAACGCGACACGCTCATGATCTCAATTTGCAGAGTAATTTCGACCCGGGTCTGGAATTAAACGACACCTGGCACGACACGCGAGAAACGCGACTCGCGTCGAATGGCCCGGAGCGACGACACAGGATTCGACGCGAATATTCCGCTCCTTCGGTTTGCCACCGTATCAACGTATACTCGATTATAGGCAGGAACGCGTTGAATCCCAATAGCGTGGGATTCTAACGTGTATCGTGTTGACGGCTGTTCGTCGAACGTGTCTCGTATACGGAAATTCGATCGAGGCCCCCGATAATCGAATAGTATAATTAAGGGTTGCGATTTATCCACGTGGGTATCGTTACGTGGCGATATTGTTCCGCAAAAATACGTAAGCTAAGATTCGAGTGAAAGGAAAAATACAAATAGACGAATATTGCATCGAAAGCTTTTCTTACGATTTCGACAAAAATGCTTCCAATTTCCTCGACGCGGGTAGAAATATCGGGTCACTCTGAGTACCGGGACGCATGCTTTTGTGCATTGCCATTCGGTTCGACGAATCTACATCGTCGAACTTGTTCAAAAATTAAAGAGACGAACTAGTTGTTCGGAAAGACTTCTCGCGGACTATCGTGATAAAACGAGTCTACAAATATTCATACACGACGCGGCAAGTGTTGGACGATTCCAAAAGATATTGTTTCGAGCATAGAAACAAAGTTCCCGGGGCACGATGCTCGGTGGTTGAAAGATAGTCACCGTGTCCGGATGAGCCACGAGCCTCCTGGGAAATCTTATGGTATGTGGAATGCGATGTAGCTGGATACACGGCAAAGTCTTAAACTTTCCTGGCTCGCACACTTATCGGCCGTTTGCGTCCAAGTTAATCGCCCGATAAACCACAGTCGCCGCTGACTTACGAATATTTGCCGGGGAAAAGTTGGTAAACTTACGCGGACGTGTGGTTAATGCATGCACACGAGAATCGAATTTCACACAGTACCCGATCGTATACCTTTTAAAAGGAACATCCACCAAAAGCTATAATATATCTGCGAGAAATGGACGCGCGAAGGATTTGCAACGGTGTGCCAGCGTCGTCAATTTATTAATGCGAAATCGAGCGATCTGGTGGGTGGAAGGAAACAACCGGAGGCTCGAGACGCGGGAGAGACGAAGCCCACGTCCTCTCTAACATTCGTCTTCTCGTGACAAGGCAGCAAATTGCTTTCGAGACCATCGAATTAATGCCGCTGGACACATCCTGCTGTTGCGAATCGTCGTCCCTCTAAGAAACTACGTCTAGCGAGTTACGATTCGATGCATCGAATTTACTGGTGGCTTCCTATTAATTCATCTCCCGAATTCGCGTCGATTAAAAAATTACAACATCGATTCCCTTCTCTCGAACTATGCTCAATGGAACGGAACAATCGATCGAATCTAGCCCCGTATTTAGCCACGACGACGATAAAGAAGCCATTAATACTCGGACCAGTGAATCGTCGCTAAAGTATCGAAAGTATCCTCGACGCGTAAGAAGTGGCTCCCCGATATTTCGACGATTATTTACGAGCGAGAGGACAGAAAATAGAAACGAAGGAAACAGGGAGGAATTGTCGAGCACGAGGGTTAATCCGAGGCCGGGGAACGCGAAAGATTAATTGTTCTCGTCGAC
Organism: Colletes gigas; assembly: GCF_013123115.1. Lineage (NCBI taxonomy): Eukaryota > Metazoa > Arthropoda > Insecta > Hymenoptera > Colletidae > Colletes > Colletes gigas. Next base: position 6,086,009 of record NW_025106644.1, read on the forward strand.
CGACCAACGATCCGTTTCGTTTACGCGAGCTGGCGTCAATTTACCGTCGAGAATTATATGCGACGAAAGCTGATTGTCCGCGTTGAAAAGGAATGGAGCGCGCGCGATACGTCGAATGCTCGCCCAGGAGACGAACAATTAATGCCGCGACAAAGAGACCGAGTGCACTTTTCGTTATTAAGCGTCGTAGGCAGATTGCGCTTCCGGGTCCGATGGAAAACTAGGCCGAGCGCTTAAATGCCGATACGACGATCGAGCATCCGGCGGCGGTAATTCAGCCGGAATCGGTCCTTCGTATTCGATATTCCAAGCGATCCCGTTCTGCCGCCACCTGTTTCGAATCTGCCTGAAATTCGTGCAACGTGTGCCGCGTATTTTGAAAATCACCGGAACGTTAGAAATTCTTTCGAGAAAAGAAACCAGGAATAATTGCATCGAAATTCGCCCGAGCGAACAACCAAGATAAATTGTTCGCGTTTCGCTCGCTCGCGAACCGAACAACGAAGAAAGGCACTCGTAACTCAAACCACTTAATTAACAGGAATAATACTCGACGGCCAAGGGGCCGACGGAGAGCGAAAGAACGAAAGACTTTAAAAATCCTCGATAAAATGGGAACATACTTTCGCGAAGGTATTCATTTACACAGTTTCCCTGTGGATTCGCCCGTAGCCGCGAATTTACGTCGAAACGCAGTCGCGCTCGGCAATCAAAGAGCCTAAAGATTTTAATTGCCACTGCCGGCGAACTCGAGTATTCCGAAACACCGAGTAAAGTCTATTATCGCGCGACTACTTTCCTCCCTTTGACACCTCAGTTGTCGGCCAGATAATTTGATCGTTCTATGCGAGAAACTGACATTGATATATAGAATAAAGTTATTTCGTAGAACGTTGTTTTCCAGACAACTGACGTTGAAGAATCAATCGAGCGCGCAATCGAGTATCGCGTATCTAACGCGTCTGACCATTACTGGTTATTTCTACTTGATTTGACCGGCTTTCGGTGGATTCGCTCTAATATTTCATCCAACGAACAATGTCGTTTTCTCGAAGACGTTCTACAAGAACATTGTACCAAAATAAAATTACGCTACCAAGAAATAGTCTCCGTCGCGTGGTTAAAGTTATTCTTATATCGATTCCGCGTATCTTCCCCTGAGAAAAAGTTATGCGCGTTCCATTTTTTAAAATAGCTGCGAGTAAGTGGCGAGAGAGAATCGAACGCACCGTTCAGCCTGCGACTCTGTGACCCAAATGGAAATAAAAAGTTTGTACGCCGGTTTCTTCGTTGAAACAACAATGTTTCCATACTTGTGGGTATTCGGCGCGTGCATCGCGATCGAAAATATTCCGATCGTCCCCGAGCTTATCAAAGTTTATCTAGAATTACTTGGGAAAGATCGGTGGTCGCGGGAAACAACACAAAATTCCAGCGAGCGTTTCTCGCGAAACACAATTTCCATACGAATCGTTTCAAGTTTTCAAAGGGGCCATCAGAATGCGCGGCCACGCAGCCGGACGTTTCGACGACTCTGCAGTTCTTTTTTCTCTTTCTCTCTCTCTCTCTCTCTATCTCTGGTAAAATCCGAAAAACGTACCGTCAAATTCAGTTTATTAAATTTGTGAGCGGCGACGCACGAACACGTACGCCCGCGCTCAAAACTTAGAATTAATTAAAGGCGAATTCGAATCGCGGTAAAAGTTTAAATAATTGCGCGGACCGAACGGCGCGCACGTGGCGCCACATCCGGATAAAACTTCTATCGTTCTTTTTTTTTATCTTGTTCCGCCGAAAAAGCGGTAATTAACGCGCGCGGGTATTAATTCGAACGCGGTGAACACGGCTACGCGAGAGCTCGCCCCCTCGTTATAGCAATTTCTCTCGTCAAACAGCTCCCCGAAATGATATAATATTGCTCGCCGCCCATCGACCCGATAGTTTTCCCACGAAATTGGATAATCCTCCAAAGTAATCAGCCGCAACCGTAATCGGGGACTAATTTTGATTGGTGCGCGATCGATGAAACAGAATGTTTAGAGTCGCCTAATCGGAAACGTAAATCGGTGCGACCGATAAACACAGAATTAATTAAATATACAGATCAGTTTGCGGAATCCAATCTACTTGAATTACACACGCGATCGAGGGATCCTCGCGAAACTGATACGCTGTATTCACGAATTCACCATTTCGCTCGCAACGTTCTCGAAAATTCACCAAGAACCACGGAAACCTGTTAATAATCACATTTCTCCGAAGCAACGGTTGCATGCTTGTTACGTCTCTGTAATTATATTATGTGCATCAAAAGTGATACCTTGTTAAATAAATAAGGACTGTAACGAAGCCTCCTCGAACACGAATTCGCATTAATACGACTCGGTATCTCATTAATGTCCAACTAATTATCGGAAACGTATGTTCGAGCAACGGTAATAATAATTGTACGTCGATTCGAAACGTCCGATTTTACGAACGAACGCGAGTCCCGGAGGAAATCCCGACGATCGATTACATTTTTCCAAGAGTGTATCGCACGATACGAGCCAGAGAAGACCGAAAGTTACGATGGACGTCATAAATACAAGCTCTTGCGATACGGCAAAGGTACGAAAGGGCCAATCTTGCGTTCTCGCGGTGCTCACTGCTGCCGTTTGCGACAGAAACGACGGATATCTGCGGATACCCGAAGAAAACGGTTCGACTATAAAATCGAGGAAACCGTTCGTTTCGCGGATCATAAATAAAAAAAGCGCGCTGGATGTGTGTGCGCGTTTATCGATCGGATTCCAAGAGGGTAGCGACGGTGTCAAATCAAAAATCAAGCCACTTTCCAAGACCGTAAATCTCCTACGATCTTTCCGGCTGCGTATTGTCGGGAATATTACGTTTTTATAGACGGCTCGGCTGGTATTACCGGCGCGGCGTAAACAGCCGAGCAGATTGTTACAGATGGAGCTCGGATTTTCATGCAAGTTTTACGCGGCTCTCGCTACGAAACGCCCATCCACGCTATTTTTCTGTATTCGAAGATTGATACCCAGAGGCGGCCCGATTCAATCCCAAACGAATCTTTTCGATCGAATCTCCATTATAACGTTCGACGCAAATAAAGGAACGAGAAAAGACGCGCGAAACAAATTTCCTTTCGTTCGTTTGTCACCAAAGCAGCTCCGTTCAACAATTTCACAATAACTTTTAAACGGTGCAAATATTTGTCTTGGCTGCGACATAATTTTCTACTACGCTGGTCTATTTGTGCACTTCCGAGGAAGCACGAGTGCTGGGGTAGCCAACTATGGGTTTAAGTCGTCTGGTAGCCACCAGCGAACAATATTTTCTACGTCAAGTACCGCCAATATTCATTAGCTATATTGAAATTCTTGAAAACGTGCAACAACCAAGTATACAAAATCAAAATCAAACAAATTGTTCTAAAAAAATTATTTTTAGTTGCAGGAGTCAAGTATAACCATTTTTGGTGAATAGACCAATCCCCAAAATCCTGCTCACTTTCGAGAAAAAAATTCATTACTAAAGAATTTCATGTCTGACCATACGATTGATATGTTTCACTGAAATTTCAAGCGTACGTTTAAAACATCATAACTTTTGAACGGATTGGAGGATTTTGATGTTTCAAAAGGCAAACAACGCGTATTTTAATGGAGAATATGTAGGAATTCCAAGAATATTCGGAAAGTTGTTCCTTGACCCCGTAAACTGAGAAAAGTTCCATAAAGGTGGTCCAATTCCGCGCGGAAAAATATTCTAGAGCGATGCAACGCGAACCAGGATAGTTGAAAAGAGTTGGAGAATTAATGTACGTGCCCCAAGAATCCTGAGCTGCGGTGTTAAGATTAAGCGCGCCTTTGTTGGCCCGGTAGGCGATTGCGATTACGTCTGACGAACGTCAACGATTTTGACGTTGAAAAGCGTTGCGTGAAACGCCATCGAGCATGCCAGCTTGGTTTCGCGTTTAATGGAAATTACTTGGCTGCTTCAACGGATCGGAATGAAAAGAACCAACAGGCGCCATTAACTCGACAAATAACGAGACTGCAAACAGATTTCCAGTAACAACAAACGAAACGCGCGCGAGTACAGGGGCGGACTACGGTAATATTTGCTTCGTAAACCAACGGAATATATATTCTCGCCGGCAAAGTTCAGCCGTTTCTACTCGACGTACTTATAAACTTGGAATTTTCATCTCGCCGGTGCCAGGACTCGGAACGCATTGTTTGCGTCACGCCGCACCGCGACGAAATTACAACGTAGACGCGTTTCGAGTCTCCGGAACTAAGATCCCTCCAGAGACGAAGCATTAATCTTACCCTCGCGCTCTCGGTTAATGACAAGAGTAATCGTTGGTTTCATTCTGCCAGTTAAACAGCTTCAACGGCACACGGCTTGAAAGGAAACTTCCCGTGCAAACACTGTTTTGTCTCTGGTTCGAGGAACTCGACCGCCATTCGATCGACCAAGCGATCATTTTTCTTTCGCTCTCCCCGAAATAGGCTAAATCCTGTTGATCCTTTTCGAATAACTGGAATTCGTTTAGTTGTTCAGGTTTTAATCCACGTCGATCGTCTGTAATTATATTTCTAACCAATTCGCAAACATTTACAAATATCTAGTCGGTGATGTTAAATAGAAAAAAGTACAAACATTTATGAAATCGGCTTGCTGGTCGACGTATTGATACCTTTCGAAATAACTCACTCCCGTAAGCTACATAACTGGTCGATACGAAGTAAATGTTTTTGCGAATTCGTTGGCCCCGGGGGGGTTGGACCTCGATTCGCAGATGAAATATCGGTAAACCGGTCATAACAAAAATCCACCGTTGATACCGAAATGTCCCACAAATGAAAAATCCGGGTGTATCGCGAAACGTGGTCTTAATAACGGAAGATAAATGCGTGCGGGCTGACACTGTGGCCTGACTCGGAACCACTTTAAACGGCGGTTTCTTATTTCCGCTTCTTCGTCGTCGGGAATAATTTCTCTCCTATTTTTGCTCGTTTCTTTCGAATAACCAGACCGATATGAGGCAAAGCGTTATCGATTTACGAGCGCTGCGCTCGAAACAGATATGTACATACGCTCGGCCCATAAATACGAGTCGGTGCGCAACCTTCCGATATCGGCTATAAATACGTATTTTATCTGTCGCGGGATTTCAGATGAAAAACAGTCGTCAAGAGCTCATGGGATTACTCGTAAAAGGGCGAACTGTTTCGAAAGAGAAGGAGAAGGAGAAGGGGTTGCGCTCTGGGAACGGGGGATGAATGAGGCTTTCCTTGCGAGCGTACACTCTTCTCCGCCCCCGCCACTCTGAGAATTCATGGGCGAGAAACTTCGAAGCGGACGAACATGTGCACCGTGGAACCTTCGATGGAATTAAATCTCGCTCGTTTCTGAGACGAGTTTCCCCGCGTTAAGAGCAGAAATTGCGATCGAATTTAGAGCGCACCGACCCGATTATTCCTCCATTTTTTCAATCGACCGATTCCAAGTTGCGTTTGTAATTATAACGCGTCGAGAAAACCCTGTTGTTAGAATAATGGACGAAAGAGCGGAGCAATTCCAGCGTTCAATCTAGGGTTCCGATATCCCTCGCCACCGGAAACTGGGTTATTTTGAGCCAACGACCGTGTTTCGTCAACTTTCTACGTTTACGTTGCTCCGAGCAAATACAAAACGAAGCGTTCCAAATACGTGTTTGCGACAAACACAAATAAAAGATACGAGAGCGCGAGTAAAGTGTTTCGAAGCAAGTGGTTGCTCGAGGTTTGTGTCTGGATAAAAATTCTACCATCTCCGAGCTACAACACAACGAATATTATAATGAAAAGAGTTTACGGCGATACTCGAGGGACGTCCGTCGTTTAATAACGTTCGAAACAAAGATGTACTTCCGGGAGCATTCGATCGATCTATCGGGCGAGTCTCTCTTCGAGAAAATTGAGGTTTGCACGGTGGTAACCACTGGTTCCAGGGTTGCAACACCTCCCTTGGGGTATTTGAGAACTTTAGAGGCAGCTACATTATTATGGAGGCGGAGGGAGCGAGCGCCTCGCAACCCGGAATAAGTATCGACAGTAATAATACTGCTAACCAAAATGGTTCGACCCCGCGCCTAACGGAAACCGTTCGTAAGAGTTGCGGAAAATCGCTCCAGGAATAAAAGATGTTTGAAAGAATAAAACAGTAAAGATAAGACGGATAAACAGAAATGGAAACAGCGATGAAAAATTTTGAAATCGCGAATATGCATGGAAATCCTCGCGAGGATAAAGAACAATTGCTTCCAAAGACCATTTCCTTGCTCTCAAAGTAATTTTACGCGTCGACCGAATAGACGATCCTACAACTTGTATCAATAATAAATTTCTAAAGTCGCGCGATCAACTATTTAACACTGAGCCCTGGATAACTAACAAATATTGAAAACTGAACTCGATAGCACGGAGATAAAGCATAGTTCGCCTTCCCAAGACATTAGGAGGATTTACTGCCTTTTCGAGGGCTTCTGGAACCGGAAGAATAACTATATATCTTAAGTGTAATTACGTTCCATCCCCCGGCGGTATTCAAAATTCAATCAACCGGTACAATTCTTTGGTGATTTAACGTTCGATGCCGCCGAAAGTAGAATATCCGTCTCTATTTCAATCGAACAGACTTTTCGCTGGTATCGAAGCGTATGAATCGACGGTAACTCCTTCGTGCTAGTTCGATTGCTGGCGGTCAAAGTCCGCCCGGGATACGTTTAAGCTCGAGCAATTTCTTCGACGAGCGAAACTTGCACAGCTTCCCAACCCGCTGGCAGACGTACAACAGGTAAATTCGCACGGTTCGAACACCGATGCCGCTTGTCGTCGTTGCCTCGTCGAATTAGCCGACGCTGAATCTAATTTCCAGCATTTTCGTCGCCGGAATTTCCGTGACGCGCGTTCCGCCTCGCGATCCTTCATTGTGTCGCGAACAATGAATTTGCTTGTGTGTACCGCTGCTCTTGCGGTAAGTTAACGTTAGTTGAATTAGAGCAATTTGAATGGCGTGACGCAGAGTTATACATATGCATACGCGTGAGCGTAAGATTCACCGAGTTTTGCAGAGTGTTCGCAAACGCATACGACACGATTGAAATGTTCAACGAACCTCTAGCGTTGCGTCCTAGAGTCGATGCAGGGACGATCGTAATATAAATAAATTGTATCATGCATCGGCCGGCCGATCGGTTGGTTGGTTGGTTGGTTTACATAACAGAGCGCGGAATATACACGCCTGTTTCCACGGCTATTTCAATCGGTGCCGCTCAAAACGCATGAATCCGGGATTTCCCGGTCGAATATCGCTCTCTATTATCGAGTTCGGTCCGTTGATTTCGATAAAATCAAATCTAGCAATAGAAGCTTGCGCCGCGTGGATCTCATTACCCTCCGGTGTGTGCGATAGGTTGCATCGCGCATAAATTATGTCGCGTCATTCTACTTAACCAACTCGCAGTATTAAACGCACCGTCGTCGTCCGCGTGCCTGTGTCGGCAACAATCGATGAAAGCTTTTAGGGAAATTGAAATGTCTTTTCATTAAACTCGTTCGCTTTGCCGGGACCGGGAGATCTTTAATCCATCTTGGAAATGCAACGTGTCGAAAAAGTCAGCGGTGGTCTCGGAATTACGACCGGCGAATACTTTTCGGCCCATCTTCGCGGTCTGTAGACGACGCCAGAATTCTTTCCGTAATAATAATCACTGGCTGTCGAAAAGATCCACTAAAAGAGAGTAGACTCAAAAGTATTTCCTCGTATTAAAATCTTTCGTAAATGAAAATACTTTCTTTCCATTAGTCTACAAGTTTGACAACTACCAAGCAGTCGAAACTGTTTGAGAATTAGATCGCGGAGTCGACGGATCTGCAAGATCTTAAAGCGACGAAAGATGAAACAACGCGGGGGAAGATGGGCAGAATTTCGGCAGAAAAGCAATTTGATTCGCACAATATCCAGCCGGCACACTCGCTGGTGGTCCGTGGAATCGTGTCCGGATACTAGGTACATCGTTTTGGCGTGTTGGCTGGAGCTCGCGAAATATATTGCACTTTCGGGACGAGGTCAGCTGCGACTGTAATTTTGGTACAACATTTATCTCGCGGTAACACCGCGGCTGAGATCTTTATTGAGTCGGATCCAAATATATCGAGTTTAAACGATCGCGCGTACAAAAGCAGCCAGTTTGTACACAAACCGTGAGCCTGTTCGATCTTGTGTCCAACCGTGGAATAATTGGAATTGTTCTACACAATGCTCGATTGATCCGGCTTCGGAAAAAACATCTCTCTCCGTCTCTTTCTCGTTTTATCCGTGACAAACGCGTCCAGCCAGCACTAGTCTCTTTCACGGACCGGCCTGATAACAGTTTATTAATGCGACGCTATACTGTTTATGCGCCGTTGTAATGCGACCGGAAAATAAATACACTCCACCGTTCGAGATTTATTTTTGGATTTTAAATTGCATAAATTTCGATATACCCTTCAGAAACCTGCGTAATCGTTAATTATGCACCGCACCGTTACGTAGCCCACGATAAAATCGACTTATTTGCCGAATCGTCCGTGTTATCAAAGCGTACATTGTGTGGAATTTAATCGCGAGTGAACAACCTCGTTACTCTTTCGTTATTAACGGAAAGTTATAAATATAACACTCTACATCGATCGACGAAATAAAAAATAATTTCCGAACGGTGGAATCGTTCGGAGCTCGAAGAGGATGGAGGTCGGACAAAGATATTTGCAAAAAGGTGCCACGCAAAGTTCCACTTTTGAAAGAATGTTGCCGGGGGGATGCGATCGATTCGCCGGATTTTAAGATCGCTGCACAATGAGAAACACGACGCCAGAGAACTAGGACACTTTTAATCGGTACCTAGGAATCTAGGAAACTGCTTCTTCGTATTACGGCTTGTAAGCTCCATTGTCTTTCAAAGACATTTTCGTTCAGCCCGCGTGCATCACCGAAACCCGCCAAGATTATTTCTTCTTAAACGTGCAAGCCAGCGCATTGCATTTTTATGCGCGTTAAGAAGAGAAGGTACATTTATTTAGGTCCCGGGTATTGCTAGTAACTGTTAGGCAACTGCTTGCGCGGCCAATAGTAACGCGATTTAATGGTAAACGTTTCGTGGGAGCAAAGTTACCATCGTGTGTCTGATACAGATGGCCAACGATGGGTTACGATTGCGTTTCACGGACAAATGGATTCCGGTATATTGGGAATCGTAGGCCAAACGGCTCTCCAGCCTCGCGCATTCCTGCGACTCGACGCGATCGAAGATGTGCCCATGATGGTTGGACAATCTCGCAGCTATCATTTAAATAAAAATGAATTTCCACTGTCGAACACGCTCGACGGGAAGCATTTTCTCGTCCCTTTGCTCCATCTTTACCACCGACTACGGACCTCGCATCCAACGTCTACTCTTATCGTTATAACGCGTCATTTCTACGCGACGTTAGGTTCACCTTTTTACTTAGTAGTCACAGATAACAACGCTTTCAAGGATTTTCGCGTTCGTCCGATCCGAGACCGGTGCGTTCGAGTGGGAATTTATGGCTCGGAATGGTAGCCATGAGCGTTACCGTTCTCACGTTATGTTCCCGTAAACTTGTTAAAGAACAGAGTGGAAGTCTCGTTTGCGTCGTCGCGGATTTTCAACGAGAGATCTCTACGCAGCCTTCTGGTCTCGCTTTTTAAATCACAGTCAACGAAGGAATTTAGGGCTCGCAAAGGAATCAAATATTTCGAGCCCTAAACTCGTGGAAGATATCTCGAAAAACATTCACGAGTATTTCCATTTCCGGCGGTAAACGAGCGGTCTCGTCGGTGACCGCTAAACGCCAGAAAGCTGCAAGAAATCAATGGTTCCTTCGTCGATGTAAGGTCCATTTGTAATCTCAGAGACGTTCCCGGAAAATCCTAAAATTTCTTCGCCGCGACGACGACGACGATGACACACGATTCGGCCCCGTTCCCATTCGTCTTCATGATTTCGCAAAGCCAGTAGTTCATTGGCCGTTTGTGCTTGCTCGGCTTCCTCCGATTTCCCATTATTCTTCGTTTATGGAAATAATATCGGCGCGCGGGACCGCCTAATGACATCCGATTCCGTCCAGGCGTACGCGAAATAAACATTCCCATCGGCTCACGATTTTCACTTGCACCCTAATTAAATCGGTAAGCTTTTACGAAAGAAACCAAACGTTCGGGACTAGGTTTAGGCGACAGTTAGATATCTGTCTGGAAGATCGATCAAAGCAACGGTAGAGGAAACATAGAGCGACACAGTACAGCCATTAAATCGCTGTTTATGGTGTCGTTAACGTAATGACCGTCTCTGTCGTACGTTCTAAGAGCCAATTGCCGTGTCTACGGAAACGTACAACGTGCTCCGACGTTCGCAGCACTCTCACACGATTAACAGTCGAGGCAAAAATTGGGTATCGTCGGCTTTTTTAGCGCCGGTACAGTGGCCAACTTCTTTTCCATCGATAGACGCTATAAATTCGGGCAATAGAAAACGCGGCCATAACTCGAACCGAAACGACTCCGTCGACGGACGATTTTTTTCTTCGAATCGTATGTAAGAAAACTAGGAGAGAATCTATGTGTGTACGCGTGCACGGAGAAAAGGATTCCGAATCTTTTTCAAGCCGAAAGCTGTATCGACCAACAGCGTCCGGGCGTGATCTATCGCTTTCCATACAAAAGATCTTTCGTCTCTTTGTTCGCGCTACCTCGCGTCCAAGAACGACACTTTTATTCGGCGAATCTCTAATTTACGACACCTATAAAATACCGCTCGAAATTCGAATCGCAAACATTGTATCGCGCCTCCAAATCATTCCGCGATATTATATTCGTAACGCCATATAGTTTTCGATAAATTTCGCGACACGAAAGCGCTTAGGTTCGTCGTCTCGAGCGAGAAACTAATGTGCTTCGCGAAAGAGGAACGATACGCGTACCCGTGAATCTGCAGTCGAGCGAAATCTCCGTTTAATTAAAACACAAAATCATTCATTTCGTCGGCGACGATTACAGTGATCGTCGCGAACGATTCGAGCCGGTAGCATCGAATAATTGCGATCGACGTAAAAATTATTTCGCAAATTGGACATCGGCCGATCGAGCGCGATCCATGGAAGCTGTTAATCACAGAGACTCGAACCCTCCGCGATCGTCCTTTCCCCGTCCCTCATTTCTCTATCATTTAGTCCTCCCCCGCAGCTCGAAATTTCTGCTCGTTAAACGACGCGCGATTCTCGGGACGTTCCCATTCGACCTACCGCCGCGCCGATAGAAACGAACAACGCTGTTCAGCGACCGACTTTTTTACGTTAATGCATTCGCATGCGAAAATAGGAGAGAGCGGTTCGCGGGACAACGAAGAAAGTACTTTGTTCTCGCGTTAAATATGCCGCTGTCTCGCGCATCGCGGAAACCATTTCCCTCGTATTTCAATATCGCTGCCCGCGCGATGATATTTTTAATAACCTTTAGCGCGATTCCGCCGAGAACGGGTTCCCCGCCACGTTAATTACCTTCTATCGTACAACGATCAATTATAGTTTTAATAGTTTAAAACGTTCCGCGTGGAAACACGTTTTTCCGAATCGTGGAAAACGTACAGGTATCCGAGGAATGCAATTGCGGTGCCGTCGATTTTTCCCCCAATCTCTTTCAACGGTGCGTGTCGCGGTTCGCGTGCGCGCGTTTGTTGACAGTTCAAAGACCAACGCACGCGGTTTGATCCGATGCTCTCCGGCTTCGATTCTATTGATTCCACGTCGACGTAAACTCGCTTTGAAATCGTCAATGAAATCCGTTCGTCGACTGGAATGAACGCGTTCCACGAAATCGTCGCTTACGCATTTTCGTTCCCCTGCCCGCCTCGCAGCTCTGTTTTTTTAAGCCCCCTGCCACTCGATGACTCTTTCAACGATCCTCCTAATGATCTTTCCCCTTTGCGACCAACAGCAATGTCGGATCGCTGCAGTAAATGAAAAGAAACCGATGCATCGAAACGAGAGGTAATTTCACGTGCAACGCGTAACCGCGACAAAACATCGTAAAATTTCTTTGTTGGAATCACGGCATCCGTCCAACTTTGTTCCCGGTTTCTACGGCGATCAGCGATTTTTCGTTTCTCGCGAGCGGAACGACTCGACGATGGAGGAATCGGAAAAAAACACGCGGCGAGCCGAGCATCGAACCGTTACGATTCCCCGAGTTTGGATCGCGTCCAAGGGTGGACCAGGATCGCGGCGCATAACTTGCACGCTTTCGCAACAAGCAAACCGACGCCGAGACCGCACGGATCCGCCAAACCGTTTCATTGTTCGCCGCCGTGGGCTTAATCGCGCACTCGAGCATCAAAAATACTGGCCAACGGAACGATACGCTATCGGGGAGGCTGTAATTCGCGAGAGTGTACCGATCAAACGGCACGCATTATTTACTTTCGTTTATTACACGTACAGAAAATGAAAGAAAAGGATCTGCCTCGGTTATTTCGTCCCTCGGTCCTGTTTAATAAAAAATTCTTCATTTCGGAGCCAAGGTCCCCGAGCGTCGTCGAGGTTCGAGGCAAAAGGCAAATAAAGGAAAATTAAAAGAAGAAACGATATAAAGGGCTAGGGATTTATTTAAGAATTCCGTCGGCCGAAAGATTAAAAGCAACCCCTCGATTCCGCTGCATCAATCTCGACGCGTCGACGAGCCCGAATCTCGTTCCTACTAGCCGCGAGACGCAATTATAATTACGAGCCGCCGAACCGACACTACGTGGCCGGGGGAAAAAAGGGGCAAGTAGATAAAACCCGTTTCAGGTCGGACGCTCCCGAAGCCTCGATCAAAGGACAGGAAAGACGTTCGCTCTTTCATCAAACACAGGGCAACTTTCCAATTACGCCTCTGTGTTCTCGAGTCGATGGCGAACCGGGTGGCTTTCGATCCACGAATCCCGCCAACCGGACAACGCGCAGACGAGCCTATCGAAACGCGTCCACCGTTAAAAAAAATTTAATATCGATCGAGCTTCTTCAATCTAACTTTGAACAATTAGATACTAAATTCTTTCATTACACGGCGACCCTTCGACGTAGCAGATAATTAAAAATAATAGATACTAAGTAGTATTAACGACGTAGGAAGTACGATTAAGTAAAGTTCGAAATATGAAAAGATCCGAGCAGGGGATGATTCTACGTGTAATAACAAGTCTGTAAGAAAGAATAATATATTTTCGATCGTGGCTTTGTTCTCGAGATAATTAAGTTTGAATATTTCGCGCGTCTGACCATTATCCGACTCTTACTACTTGGATCGAGTGCATTCCTCAAAGTTGATTTTCTTGTAAACGGAGCCTCGAACGAACAAATATCATTCTTTCTTTTCGACTTATTTTCACGCGTAGAATCACACTCCGTCGTATAAATCCATCTGGAAACGATTTCAAAGTTTCTACCCACAGAATCACGAAATATTAAACGGTTGTCTTTGGGCAGCGACAAAGCATGATTTATTTCATGGAAATTGTCAACCATCAGAGGTACACAGCGTCGCTGACAGCGGATATCGAAACGCCCAAACCTACAAAGATTATTCAACGCTGGAATTAATATCTAATTATGTATATGACGGGCGGAAGCTGTCAGTAACAGTATTTGAACGTCCACTATGCACACACTGTGCTCGACCGGGCCAGTTCTCGTCGTTAACAGTGAGCAGGAACCGTCGTAAGCCGGCTGTCAATGGTCCGCGGCCTGGACACCCGGTATCCCATTTCCATTCGAAATGAAGCTCAACAGCCGAGAGTGGCCGCGCTTCCTCGAGATTCCCGATACGCTGCTTGCGCGTGGCATTCGTGAACCCGCGAAACTCGATGCAGCTTCCTGCATACGAAGCTTATTATGCGATTCAATACAGATCGCATTGTGCGGCCACCTGTCCCGCCTATCGATTCGATCGACAATTAAACCGCCGATTACCGTGTTCCTTTTTCTCGAAAATATTTACAACTAATAACTTTCATCCACGAACGTGAGATAGAAATAAATTGAAACGAGCGACGGGCAATTCTTTTTCAATACTTTTAACTAGACTAACGAGCGTAATTTGCAACGAGCGGCTCGTTCTCCTCGATAAAATATAGAATTTGCGTCCGTAAACCGCGACGCGGTCTCGGATTCAGCAGTTTTCGAATACCCCGTTGAAAATGTTCAATGCGGTGAAACGATTTATCACCCTGCACAATGAATTCGTACACAACATTGAAATTGTAACCGTACACGCGCGCGTATCATCATCAATCCACGCTCGTCCAATTATTTCGTTTACATTGTGCAAATTCATGATTTATGGGGCGACATTTTGATCGGTCTCGCGCTCGACGCCCCTGAGCAAAAACTGTCGTTCTCGAAAATCGGGAAACTGTTTAAACGATCCTGTATAAATCGAGGGGAGAGGATCGGAAGCAGCCGATTTGCGATCCGAAGAAGAATGCAATCCCAATTTCGAATTATCGACGGGAGGAAAGAGAAGCGTTCTCGAAGAGCGTCGTTAGCGACGTGATTCGCGTGTGAAAACGACCAACGACACGGCGATCGACGCGTATCGACGTCAACGTGCACGATTCACGGGAGCGTGAGTTACCGGGGACGATTATAGTCGACGCTCGTCGAGATATCTCAATGTGTCGCTAGGCTACGTGACTCAACTTACATTAGTCTTATCGAGACGAGGTTGTACCACCGTCGGGAGGACGAACTTGCCAGACCTAAATCGCGTCGGAGCAACTGCAGATCAGGAGTTGACGCGCGCTCGAGTTTGAAATCGGCTTGCATTAATATAACGAAGATAATACGGCCTCAGAACTCGGGCTTCTCCACGAGAGTTCGCGGAAAATCGTGAGTTCACGCTCCAACGGAGTTATCGAATCCCGTCGCTCGCCGGAAATGATATACGCGGCCGAATAGACGAACCCTGTCGCGGAGATACGAATATATTGAAATAATTCAGACGTTAAATATTCCGCTGGCGACAGAACCCCTTCGCTGCTCCCCGAGATTCCACTCCCACCCCCGACCGATCCTATCGGATGCTCTTCTCTACCGAGAAACTGACAAACCTTATGCTAGAAACCGCTAAAGAAGATTTATCGGCTAGAAATCACACCGTACTGACCACGATTCTCTAATAAAATAAAGTTCCAACGCTTGCAACGTGCGTGAATGAAATTATACGTGTTCAATGCGGCGTGTAAAACTAGTTTTCTTATGCAACGATCGCGAGAAATGGATTATAACAGCGTCGATTCATCACCGATTAGCACGCAGACTGTTACACCGATTTACTTATAATCCGGTTAAATGGCGGCGGCTCGATTTAATCGAATTAGAGTGGATTGATTTATTTTTATCGTCAATTACCACCACAGCGTGCAATTTCCACTACACGGTTGTGTATTTACCTGGACATTATACAAGTTCGTCCGACGGAGAGAATGAACGAGCACGGTCGATGCAGTTTCCACATAAATTCTTCTATCCAGGAAATTGCTGTTTTTCCTCTGGTCCTACCTTCATCTTCCTGTCGTCCGTCGAACACAGATATGCTAATAGTTCGCTGGTCGCTTTCATCGGTCTGAAAGTAAATCTCATTGAACCGTATGCCTGAATGAAAATTCAGAGCGCCGGGGATTAAAGAGCGAGGCATTACCGTTCGGCTCAGAAATAAATAACGCCAAGTGAACATCGTCAATGGACTTTCGACTTGGTTGTAGGTTAGCCGTGTCCAGGGTATATTGAATATTTAAATTACCGTTTCAAGACACTTTGGCATTTGTTGCCTACGATAAATAGAACGTACAAACACGCCCTTATCAACAGGTCAACCTAACTTTCGCGACACCAAACTCTTTCTACGCTCTTTCTATGCGTCAACATGACGCAACAACGTCATTTTAGCCGAGCAAACAGCTTCAAAGAGTCATTGTCCGCAAACTGGAAACGTAACGGTGGGTAAACATTTTAAAAATGTACGCAGCTAACGCAAGCCAAAGGAGCCAGGGACTAGGCGAGTCTCGTTAAACATTTCGCGAACCGGGTCGTGTCGTTTCTCGGATTTAAACCTACAACGTGGTCGTGTCTCGTCCAAGAGGACAGTTTCTTAGAGTTTCTATCGCGCGAGTCTCGAACCAAATGAAATTCAACCGGCTTTGTCAGGAAATTAAAGCCAAGTTCTCCGCGAGACATTAACGCGAAGCGAAGGAACGTACCGGTCGCGTCGCGGTGCCGGAAAACGAGTAGTCGAGCTCCTTTTGTTAACGCCCGAGCCGATAATACCTCGCGACAAACGTGAAAAGCTAAGCACCGTTCAGCCCCGGAGGAAATTCGACCTTCTGATCCGTTTCCGGGACGGTCAATATTTGCACTCGACTATTCCTACAACGAAACTCCCCTCCCGAATTATTATCAGCACCCGAAGGAAATGAGAATTTGCGCCGCGACGACGATATCTCGTTCATTTGGACGACTAAACCCGAGAAACGACCCCTTTCGATCGTTATAATACGACTAATGAAGTTCGAGGGTTAACTATCGGAAACTACGATCGATAGCTGCAACTTCGATTCCTGTGACGAGGATACGGACGATCCTACCTAGGAGCCCCGCGAGCGATACGTAATCTGCCCAACTATTGCACGGATTTCAACCAGAGGATCAAGTGGAATCTTGCTTACCAGAACAACTATAACGAAATCCGGCAATTAGAGCCTTCTCGTTGCCCGAAAAGATCAGGGAAAATTAAAAAGAAACAGTGAAACCCCCTTAACTTATAGACGTAGGATATAGCATGGATGGGGGTGGGTTTCCATCGCGTGAAACGAACCTGGCAATCTCCATTCTCCGACAGACCCTAGCCGAGCACGAATGCAGCTTTTTTCTTCGTTTGCCCGGCAACCGAAACATCGTGCGGAATCACTCTCGTCGCGGCGTACAAAACATTCCCCAAGATTGTTTACGGGCAAGCCCGCCGGGCATTTTTAATTTCTCACCGTCTGCCATTAGATTTCGCATCTGTCTCTCTAATCTACCCTCTGACGTTCAACCCTTCTCATTCGCATCGCCACTGTCTTTGTTCTTTCTCATCAACGTCGATACGTTCTCTCTGTTTTTCATCCCTCGACGTTCCGATGCCATTTACAGCATCAAACGAAAACTAAGGTACGAATAAACCTACGTGGACGATATTTGGAGCGACTCGATGGCGAACGAGCAAGTTTTAAGTAAAAGAAAAGAGGCAGACTGAGAGAAAGGGAGAGTTCAACGACGGGCATAATCCCAAAGACGCGCGTCGAGAACGGGCGGAAAGAGGCCGCGTTGAGAAAGAAAAGTCTCAGCGCGGTTAAGGAGGAAAGTTTCCCGGGCCTTAGAGTACTCGAGGGTGTACTGACCGAGGAGTAAAGGCGGTGACGGAAACTGTAAAATGAAGGTCTAAGTAGCGGAGAAGCTTAAACCGCCACATGTGCGGGGGTATTCCGAGAACCATGTGGCCGGGAGGGGCTGGCAGAGTAATCCGGACTACCATTTGCAGCCACGAAAACTAAGTACGCGGAGCGAATTATTATCAGACCG
The DNA here is from genome assembly GCF_013123115.1 of Colletes gigas. NCBI lineage: Eukaryota > Metazoa > Arthropoda > Insecta > Hymenoptera > Colletidae > Colletes > Colletes gigas. The sequence goes on from NW_025106644.1 coordinate 6,103,723, forward strand.
CGGAACGAGCTTCGAGGCACCTCCGAGTCGAGCTATCAGCCTTCTCTTTACCTCGACTCCAGAGTTCGCGGACCGGTTCCCACGAATTCAACTGGTTCGTCGCGCTTTTTCGACTCGATTCCCATCAAAGACCGAGCTGAATCCACCCTCGCGTTCTACTTCAATTTAATTCCCGCGCGAGCGTTTCACGATCGTTCAAAATTCGATCGAAAAGCGCCTGTCGTTTGAAACATCCGCTAGGAATTTACGACTCATTGGAATTCGAAACCGTACATACACGCGACAGAAATTATAGCGAAAAGCAATACGCGCTACTTCGCTTTGATTATCTTAAACTTCTATTAAACTAGACTCCTTTCGTTGGTCGAAGCAAAAGCTCTGGCACAAAATTGGCTTGGAATTCGGGATAAGGTACCAATTTAGCCAACCACGTCTACCGCCGATTCTACTTCTCTTCGAGACCGTTCTCAGTCTCGTTCGAGCAAATTTAACTCTTCCGCTGGCTGTCTTTTTTGGAATTAGTTTTATTCGCGTGCGCCAAAGTTTATTTCAAAATTATTATATGCTCAACCCCTCTTCGCGTACGATTTAATTACAAGTAGTTTTTCATGCGTGTACCATTTAATTTCGTTTAAATTTGTATTTACGAGTGGCTCGCAAATATTCGCGATAGAAACCTTCCGTCGACCCGTAGAATTTAGCGTACCGCGTAGATATTCGCGACGAAAGGCGCGTCGACTGGCTGCGAACGTGTCGGTTATTTAGGACTTTATCAAGGAGTTTATGCACCGAACGTGCCAGAATCTCGCGGCGTACTTCGTCAGGAATTCCTCGGGTCCATGACAAATACCCGCTACGAGCCGGATTTGAAGGAGAAACTCTGGCCACTTCGTGCGCGGCATGTAACTGTTCCGGCGCCGCGACCGCAGCGATTCGTTACAACGGCGACGGTTAAGTGTGCTTGGACATTTTTTTTTTCTTTCGACTTTGCTCCGAAAAGCTCGCGGCACATGCGCGACACGGCTTCGTTCTTGGCACGGATCCGTGCCCGTTCCCGTCCATCGTCGATCCAAAAATTCCACGCAAACCCGTAAATAACGCGAACCTCCTGTAACGATCGTTCCCGACGATGTCCGTGATTAGTTTTGGAAATTCGACCCAACTTTCCGACGACCGCAAACACCCGAACCCGCCGCGCCGACTCTGCAACATTTACGAGCTTTCAAACTCGAGACGTTGCGCTCGTTTTTAAAAAAATCACGTTCGATCAAGGATCTGGAACAAAGTTTGCGCCGATTACGCGTGTGCCCGGGCGGATACCGTTCGTTTCGAGGAGGGTGAATAAACTTGAATAATATCGCGCTACCCTATAAACCTGGCAACGGATACGAACACGGTTCCCGAAGCCCGGACATTCTTTCCGCGTTCCCCGAGGAACGCGCCCGAGCCCTTATAAATACCGACCAAGAACTTTCTGCCTGGCTTTATAAGAACACGGGAAATGATAGCAACGCGCTCGAAATGTGCAGCTCGTTGGTAAGAAGTACGCGGCGATAAATCCCGAGCGTGACCCGAACGACTGGCTTTCCCGCAGCGTTTTGGTCTGGTTACGCTGCAGCTAGTAGCTCGACCACCGCTGAGAACCGAAATATTACCTTGTTTCCGCGAAGAAGGATAACCGCGAACAACCATACGACGGATGAACTGCCTTCGATGATTTAACCCCGGCCAACGCGCACAGTTTTCCTAAAATTTCCCCGCTCGAAACCTAGCCTTGATTACTTGGACTCGTATCTACACTTTCGACCACTATTCGTGATTAAAATCTTGGAGCAAAACGATTTTAAAATAACCAAACTTCCTAACAAATTTTCACAAGATTTTCTAGCTTCGTTCAAAGGATAATTCGAGGATACGTTCCGCGAAACTTTGCTCTCCTTCGCCATAGCACTTTCATAAACTACGTACGAAGGTAACGACACTTGATAACCTAATTAAGGTTCGACGGGAAACGCGTCTCTGCTCCCTTCGCGACACTAAATCCAGAGTATCGACATCGTAGGTAAATCTTTTTGGAGTTAACTCGGGGGATGAAGGAAAGGTCCGAAGAAGGACCAAATTTTATTACGAGGAAGAAAGATCCCCGCGAAAGGGAGAAACGCGACGTCAGAAAATTCCACACGCAACGCGGTGCCATCGTTATGAGAATTCCGGCCAAGTGGCCCCTCGCTTAGAGTCTGCCGTTATGAAATTCCGTCGAGACGCGAGTCGAGCAAACGGGTTACAAATCCGCAGCGTCGCGACAGTAAATATTTCCAAGTACGCGACAAGTGTATCGGATTAACATCGCCTATTGATTCTGTACGTGTGTCGCGACAGCCACGGATCGTTAATGGAACAATAATAAACGCGCGTTCGGATGCTCGTATTAGCCGCACGAGTACGACCAAATTACAGGGATGGGTAATTAGTGCTCGATAATGGCCGTCGGACACTCGGTAAAATTATATTCTCGCGAGTTTTACGTCGCCTGAACCGCGATGCATAATCCATCGGGACCGGGGTCATACATAATTCACGGCGTTACAAATTATTACCGGTAATACGAATGCCCGACATCGCGGCGCATCCTCTGTCTCCGTTTCTCTCCGATTTCTGTGCAACGATACACACCTCGAACCATGATTATTTTTCGCTCGAACGGATCGGTAACGGCGTGCAGAGTCGTTCCGTACGCCGTAAAATTCTATTTCGTCGAGTCCCTGGTGTACGCGCAAGATTAGTTGGCCAGAGATAGCCATGACGACGATATGGACCGAACGAATTAGATCAGAGGATCCTGCGGGGCCTCTCGAAAATGTCGAACCGAGCGAACATAAAACAACCAAACTAGTCTTTGTCGACTAGAAAGGTTCGCTGGCTCGTGTTGTTATTATTTTTCCGAGCTGTATCGATCGAAAGACTGAAAGGCGGCTGACACCTTTCGTGCATCCGTCGACGGAAGAATCGTTTAAACGGAGTGTATAATGCAAAAGAATCCGTCGATCGCCGGAGCAAATATACACACCGACGAGGCGCAATTCGAAGAAACGCCATGCTCCGGAATGTATTATTCACGACAAAGAGCTAGGAAAAAGTTGCGAGTTTGGTTAGCCTTAATTACAGTGGCCCCCCGACGGAAAAGTTGAAATCTCAGCGTTCGCCTGCTGGCTGTAAGTAAAACGGAGAAAAAAGCTAACCAAGAGAAAAAGATCGAGCCCCGGGTTCGAGGGGAACGTAGATAATCGAAGCGCGAGACATTATCGGCGTGTCAGGAGTTTTCAATAGTTAACGAGCTTTTGATCTGATTATCGACGAAACTTTCCAAGAAGAGCGACAGCCTCTCCCTTGAACCAGCCGTTAAAAGTACAGCGGACTGGACTAATTTCGCCGTTTTAATCCGACCCGATGGAACTAAAATAATTTATAATAACCAACACCGGCAAACATTATACGCAGGCTTATTGGAACGCTGAGAATAGGAGGAGCGAGGGGCGAGGGACGAGACGAGAAGTATCCGTTTGTAGTAGAACCGCTTCAGTTTCTACGATCCCATTCGATGGTACTCGACTTGGTCGGCTATCCTGTATTTCCTTCGAGACTCTTTCTCTCCCCTCGATTCTCCTAGCTTCCTGCAGGAATTATTTATTTTTCTATGGAACACGCTTTGGACGACGAACGAGAATGCTTCCCGAGCGGAGAACGAGCCGGCTCCGGCGATCGTTTCGATGATCGAACAGCCGAGAATCGACGTTTCTCGTGCACGCCACAAATATCGAAACAATAATGGAACCTCGGAATCTAGGGCCGCGGATACGTTTGTCATAGTTACTTGGTCCGCTCGTAAAAACTCCCGCTACTTTCCAACCGTTCGTGTATTCGGGAAGAACGTTCCAGCGAAATATGTCCCTGGTACGTGATGCGTGTTTCGAGTCGCCAGAAATCTGCGAACTTACAGCCCACTCCTAAATATGGGAAACAATATCGTACGTGCTCCGGCGAGTTTACGATCGAGTGCATTTGTCGCGTTTTATATATTATTTCGCCCAATACACGCTGCTTCCAATTCCTACGCTCCAAAAAGATACAAATACACACCACGAATCGGGGATATTCAACGTACATTCTCAAAACAAACACCCGCTTAATTAAGTGATCTATAGTTTTCAACGCGCGTATGGAACACACGTTTTCCAATTAAGATACAATCCGTTGTCGTTGGTTTGCGCGCGTTACCACTTTTGCCCTGCCTTAATTTACTTTCGATCTAATTAGTCAAGCAAAAGTCGCCGAGCAAACTCACCGGAAGCCCTGCTTTTCCGCGACTCGGGGCAACGAATGCAAGAAAAACGCCAACGAAACCGTTCGGACGGAACTTGAGGCAAACTTTTTCGTGCAATGACGAGGATCGACAAAACTTTTTATTACGTTTACCTACGATGCAACTTAATGTTTGCTCCGAACGTAGTTTGAATTTTAAAATAGGCATCTTTGATACCAATTTCCTATCGAAGCTAGAGAAATCGGTACTATCCTTACACCGTGAACACGATATTCGATTGCATCGTCCGCAACCGCACAGTTCTCGCTGGCCACACGCGATAATTTCGCTAGCTGCGTACGCGGTTGCAAACCAATGGCATTCGAATCCGGAAAGCATTTACTTTAACCCCAAGTGTTTTTCCTTCAACTTTACCCAGCCGGTCATTGTTTTGTGCCCCGGTGAAAAGGGTCGAGCGGCTTTCAATCGACCTTCCTTTATCGGCAGCATGTACACAAAGACCGCCGCACGTTCCTTTGTTGGTATTCACGACTGATTCGCTAATTAAGGTTCTCGAAGCCCGCTCGATATTTCAAGTAAACGGAAAGAGTCTCTCTGTTGCTCGAGGATGATTTTCAATAGGGTAGCATCTGGTAACTGTGGATTGCGCTTCGCGTTTAAGACCGATAAAAACTATATTTTCTATCGAAACACGATTCATATGCAAGTGCATACCTTCGCTAGGGTGAAATGATACGTTACAATAATAGAAAAATAAAAGAGAGCGATAGCAAGAAAAAAAACTGACAAGATATATTTATCGTTGTATCTATTTGAAACAACATCTAGAAACAAACAGAACGTAAAGAGATCTTGAGCACTGTGTCTCGAATCTCTGATAGAAGCTTTAGTGTACTTTGCGAAAGAAAATCAAGGCTTGGTGTCCTCTGAAACTACTTTTCCCGTCCCGGGTCTCTCCGAGAAAGCTCGTGTCAATGAAATACCAAGATCGAAGGATCTTCGTTTCACATTTTCGCATAAAAACACGCAGGAGATTCGTCGCTTCGAGCAATAAGGAAAGTTTCCTACCGACTTGTTATCGTTTCCGTTGACGTGTCTATCGGTAACGATTTCAATTTTCCGCGCCTGGCTCGCTCGATGATATCGATCCAAGGCGGATAGTGCTAGTTGACCCGGATTCAAAAGCCCCGGAAACGATCTTAAAACACAAAGAAATGAATACAACTGTATCGTCGATTTGCGGATCTGACTTTCCATTAGCGAAATAGCGTTTCTCTCGTTCGGTCGGTCGCCACTTTCAGATACGCTGTGCGCTCGCTTGCCTTCGTATTTTTGCGTTTTTTCCCCTCCCTTTGCCCCGTTTCGCCGGCCTCCTCAGGAATTAAACATCGTATAACGCGCCAACGAAAACTTCCAACCACCCTCAAGGAAGGGAAACAACGGATAATGGGACATTGTTATGCTCAATAAGCAATAATGGAATTTTCAGTTTTATAACAGTCGCAATTACCGAACAGAGGAATCTCCATTACAGTACATTAGAGAATGTACATCTGCCGTTGCGGGTAACTGCGATACTCGAGTCCCATTGCCGCGAATTTCTAAGCACGCCAGAACGACGACTATTTTGTAACAAAGAGACAACCGCCAGAGTAAATAATAATCTTACGAGCAGAAATTGCTATCGCTGTTTGTGATACGAACTAGAAGATCCTCTCGGTCGACCGTTACGAGAGTTTTATTCGAGACCACTGAATAATGGGGCTTGAAAATACGCAGCGCGGAAGAACGGAACAAAATTTGCTTCGCGGATAAATAATTTAAAATGCTTGTTTAAATTCATGATGTGTTCCGTGTCTAACGTACGGTACTTAAATATTAAATTGCATCGAATAGCCGATAGGCATGGTGAGCAAGCACGATTAATCATTGATCCAAGTGTCCATCGTAGAGTCAATCGTTCGAAACTGTAATAGCGTTGAACCTCGACGCGGACGAGAGCTCGAATTTCAAGCATACAGCAACGAAGATAATTAACGATAGATGTAACTATTTAACAAAACACGAAAATCGGATCAAAGATTAAATTTAAACTCCGAAATACGAGCACAATTACCTAAAGATTTAATTTTAATGGATATCTGCTCGATCCATTAAGCACAAATTTAATTATATAGTCATATATACCAACTGAAATACAGTTTAATTCCAATGTAAAATCAAGCTCGTTCGCGTGCACGAATAAACATAATTGAATAATTAAATCACCACCGACGAAGGAACAAAAATTGTAACCTGCTCGATTCACTCGTAACTTTATCAAGCATCAGTCGTCTCGAAATTAATGCCACTTATATGGTCTAATCTCGAATTCGACTCACCTAAATCAGTTTAAGTTCCGCATTTCGCCTGTTCGCATCCGTGAAAGAAGGCGAAACCGATGAGTTCGTTTTCACAGCATGCGGGCAGCGAAAATACGTCGCTCGTAACCAGTTCGCGAAGAAACCAAAAATATCGGACCACGCACAAACGACACACCTTTAATCTCTCTCATGCACGGGACGATGTTTTCGTTTCTGCAACCGTAAACCGAAAATATCGATCGGCCACACGATCACTTCGATCGATACATCGGTCCGCACTTGCCGACGACGTGCGTAAAATTTTCGATTACTCGTTCTTCGCGATCACGGTCACTCGAAACGTTTAATCAGGAATCCATGGATCCTCCGTAGATCGATGGTTCATCCTCGAAAGGGGAAAATGTCTCCTTGAGCGCGGACACTGTATCGTTAAATCTGTCTGATCGGCCGATCGTCGCACCACTTTTACCAAACTTCCGGCGACAGGAGCATCGATAAAACGGTCGATCGAGTTCCGTTGATCTCGCGGGATCGCGCGTTGTCGATATTCTCGCGGCGGGCAGTCGATACTCGCGGCATGGGCCACTCTTTAAACGACCTCGTTATCGCCGATTTCACCCCCGCCAAGAGGACAAGTATAACACCCACCTGAAAACCGTGCGCGCCGAGGATCGGGCGGTGACTGAAACCACCGTGCCAACTCCGTGCTATCACCCCCTCTCTTTTTCGCGTCGAACTCACCCCTCCAACGCTTGCGATCGCTCTGTCTCGCTTCCACACGCGAGCAACCAAATCTTCTTTTTCTAGTCGCCCCTTCGTCTCCCTGTCATTCTCGGTTTCTGTCTTGCTTCGCGCCACTATCTCCCTTGTCCTCGGACCTTCTCCCTCCCTCTGACGAATTCACCAGTATCACCGTTACCCTCCCTCTCTTGGTTTCCCTTATCAGTTATCCGTCCTTTTCGCCCCCGCGTCCCCTCGACCCCCCGCGTCTTCTCGACACTCGGCGTCAGCCTCTGTCGCAACCGCGTTTCGTCCGTCTAATCTGTCCTCGCGGATCTTCCGTCCTCGTTCGCGACAGAGGATCTCGCGTCTGTTCCCGTATCGCACGCGTGTGTAAGCTCTCTCTCCGTTTCTCTCTGTGCACGCGCAACCACCCGACGCGACGCGACGGGGCAAGCGGCGAGTGCCACGCCTACCCCTTCCGTATATGTGCCAGCGATGCGAGAGAGTCGCCTAACCTCGGGCTTCCTGGAGACGCTCGAACTTGAAGCTTTCTTTCCGCGACGCGGGCTGCATCCGAATTCGCGGGCTCTCCCGGCTATTACACCCCCTGCGACGAGGCTGATCCGATGCTCGCCAGACGCCCGCTACGATTCGCTCACGGAATGCCTAACGACGCTTCCGACGATAATTACAACCTCCGAGGAAAAAGCTACTTAACCCGTTAACCTGCCCGCGGATATTTTACTTCGTTGCAACTCCATCCAGTTGCAATTTTACTACTCCCGTCGACCGTTTACGCCAAATTTTTCTACAATTCCTTTTACTTTCTTAACGTCCGATGCTTGCTATATATTTTACTGCACCTGCGATATTTCAAATATGAGCCAGGTATCCGAGTGGATAGGAATGATCAAAGCGGAATGGTCGTATCTTAAAGAACAGCTTATATCGTCAAGGATAGCAGTTTCCGCTTTGAATACGATCCTCGTATATTCCTCTTTAATCCCATCTCTATTATCCGTTGTTACTCTTCTCCCATTTTCCAAGAAAAAGAGAACGTTGCGCGCCAGCCCTCTACCACTACCCTTAGTGGCGAAAATTGTATCCCTAACGGTTCGGGAAAAATTGTCGAGCGAAACAATTTCCCCGAAACTGCATCGCGGCTCTGAAGTCTCGATACCGCGTGATCGTTACACCGACGCTTTATAGGCCGTTAGTGGAAAAGGGGTAGGAAGGGCAAAGGTTCCTTTGCAAGTCCCTTGCGAAAACGCGCGATGCCCCTGCCGTGTACGTAGGTCAATACATATACTACCGCGTATAGCCACTTTGCCAGTGGAGTAAACCAATATTGCTGCGACAGTGGTATCAACCTGTGGAGTATCAGACTCGCACGCAATACACCCGTGGCTATTAAATTACCACGCACGAAACGAAGCTAACACGTCCACGGGTATACGCGTTTGCAAATTATTCCATCGAAATATTAATTCGACCTCCCATTTTTCTTTTGTTCCTCGCACAATGGACATAGTTAGCTAACTTCGACTTTTTCTATACTTCTTTCCCATACAACTGTTCCGTGAGAAATACTTGGATCGTTTTCACGCGCTCTCCTTATTCATTGAAGTTTCGGAAGTAGAATTAGTCAGTCTCCCGACAGAGGCAAAAGCTCGCAACTGTCGTGGCATGCAAGAGTTGGAGTATCACCTCCGAGACACGCCACGTTTCTGTTCCCGCCGTTTCGCGTGGACGGCCTTGGTGGGCATTATGCATACATAAGACAGCGCGTGATTCCCATCGAGCAAAGGGGATTCCCCGACACGTACCACATCGCGATAAGGATCTACCGATACCGTGAAATTACGTAAGCCCTGTGGCTGTTGTACTTCCGAATCGTCAATCTGCATATTTGTCTCGGGAGCGTTCTGTATGCGCGTCCGCGATTCCGTCGATATCGCGAGTTGCAATTTACCGCGACGAACAAAGACAGGGCTCAACTACCGGATTGTCAATTGTTTTTCGTTAGCTGATACGGCGTCGGCGGAAAACTAATAATATCGTCGAAATCCCGAAATTTGCACAGCTCCGCGGAAAACAAATACCCGGCGAAACCGCAGTCGAAGCGTATCGTCCGCGAACTAGCCAGAGTGCATCTCCCGTGGCAACTATGCAAAGCATTTCCAATTTCCACGTATGCATACGCGTGGCTATCGACGCCGGACCTTCTTTATCCTCTATCTTCCACCTTGCCCGTTCTATAGAACTTTTCCGGGCCAGCAGACTCGCTCCGCGCTTCTCCGCTCGCTTTATTACGCGGCGGACATCGCGTCGTGCAAAGAACGAGCGTTCATCGCGCGGTCGTTTGCTTTCGACTCGCATCCCCCGACAATATCTGCGGGATATTTCTCCCGCCGCAAAAAAAAAAACAAAAAAACAACGTCCGCGACGCTACGCGGACCAAGAAAAGATATACAACGCTCGATAAACTCTTTTCAGCGAGATTTTTACGCCCGATCGACTTGTACACCGATTTTCATCAAAATTATCGCGTTTCGAGCACACTTTGCCCTCGACTCATCCATTTCGCGAGCGCATGCATATATTAATAAACGGTTTCGGCGACAGAACGCCGTGTAAGACATTCTAGAGCGGCGGGAAAACAATGGACAATTAATGCACGCCATTCGTCGAGCGAATTCCACGATGTCTGAACTCCGGCGGCAGCCCATTTCCTCCGAGAAGTTGCACAAAGGATGGCCGAATGCCATCGTCGGAGAAGCCGCGTATCTCGATTCGTTTTTGAAAATTAACCCTTTGATTCGTCTTGCGTCGATTAGGCGACGTTGGGATGGAGCACGATACAGAGAAATTCCAACGAAACCAAGACAAAGCTATTACACGTGTGAGCTGAAACTTTATCCAACTAAAAAATTTTATTTTAATAAATGTATAGCGTTTGGTTTTCAAAGAATTTTCCCTTTATAAATAAATTTCTCTGTTCGACTCTTTGGATACGTAAAGAAACGAGGTCTAAGAACGATTAATAAAAATATAACGTATCGGAAGTGGAAGGAAAAACGAACAAAAAATTCATATGGTTTGTACGCATCGCTCGGGGGCAATTGAAAATCCAGCCTCCGGAACTCCGGCAGCTTAAAAAATGTTAAGCTTCCGCACACTCTTGGCGGCTCCTTTGTATCTCGAATTTAATAATACTTTTTAATAGCGAGCCGTACAAAGCCGTGTCGTTTCTTTGGTCCGTCAGCCTTCATTATTTAATATGTACCAGGGTCATTCCACGTGAAATTGTTTCCAATTATTTGAAAGAAATGCCCCGCTTTTGTGCCGCAGAAGTATTTAAAAATCTGAAAAAAAATTGATAAACATGGCCTCATTTGTTTTCTTCATAGAGATTTGTAGAAATTAAAAAACTGCACCGTATGGCGTAATGAAAATCATGGAATTCTATAACCATGGATAAATTAATTTTCAGAGGGCCAATTTTAAGTTGCATTCTCATTCGTTTATTAGTACAGCAGCTCGAAAAAGTCTCCGATTTCGCGTGGAATGACCCTGGTTATGCTTTATGGAGGTTTGCCTACGAGGACAGAAGCATTCTAGGAGAGTGGAAGAGCAACGAATGATAATTAATTCGCACTGTTTGCTGGCTTCAAAGTTTCGCGAAGAATCCGGACTTGTTCTGCCGTTGAAAGGAACTCGGTGACCGTGCAGCGTCTCGAAATTGTCTTTTTTGAATGAATCGCTGAAAGGAGCCCGGTTCAGTCGGTTTATGCCACCCGAAACTACGGCGACATTCTTCTCGACGCGAAAATAGAAAAACATGCAAGTCAGTCCTCCGGAACATAAAAGCCCCATCGTTATTTCGTCGTGTCTAACGTCAACTGGAACTATTTACTCGATTTTCTTTAAAAACTTCGTCTACTACCGTATCGTATTACTAAATAAAATAATACAAGAAAATAACTATCTCTTTTTGTACGTTGCATTAATTCTCCACGAATTATGCTTGATTTCGTTTGAAACTTTGCTACTCCGAATTACCAAATTATAAACTAGCCCAGGGAAATTGCTTATTTGGTGCAACATTACTATTTGAATAAATTTTCAGGCTTCGGTGGAGCACGCTCCGAAACCCATTCCCGCGTCGGTCGAAAATCATGTGTTTTAGATATCTCGCTATCGAACACGCCTGTTTCCCCTGTAGGTAACCGCTGGTAAGGGCCAAAAACCTCCGAGGAAGTTCTGTTTGCCACGTACGTGTCCAATTTCGTGTTCCCAGACACGGACCGTGTTTCGCAAACTCGAACTTTGACCGAGGCGGTATCAAAAATTTACATAATCGTGTAAAACCTATGCATTCCGTATTTTCTGACCATGCATGCGACGCGATTCACCAGGGTTTCGTGACTAGACAGATCCGTGTACGTATGCCGGGACGAAAATTTTAATTCGTTCATTTTTCGACGATCCTCATCTCCCTTGATTCGGTGCAAAACTCGTAAAAATTTCTGGGACAGAAACCGAAAGCCTCTGACACGTGAAATGCTGTTTCAAGATTTTTCAACGTCTCCGGATACTCTGTAAACCCCTTACGATCTACGAAATTTCCACCTTGGAATCGTTTAAGAGATTCCGGTGCTCCTACACGACTAGACTCCCAAGATCTACGGTATCAATTTGACCTCACGAGAGCATAAGATCGACATAACGATAGATCGAGCAACCAACCGTATCCCAGAGACGTACACGGAAACGTTTCGCCACGGTATCGACGCAGCTTTGGCATTTTCAGTTCCCAACCAAGCCAAAAGTCGATTACTTTTCGGCTTTACATTAATTAACCAGAGATTTGGCTAATTAACGTAACCCAGTCCGGTCGTATCCCCTCATTAAACAAGGAAGAGCGGTTTATCGAAACAAAAGAGGTACTAAAAGTTGCTCGCCGCGATAATTATAATAATTACTTACAAAGTTACCCTCCTGAAAACTTGATAAAACTTAATAAACCGGATTAACCATCGGGGAGTTTCGAGCTGGACGGCGGACTTCCGCAATTATCGTTTAAATACACACGATCGCGCGACACGCCGCGGCGTGGTTCTTCTTCCCTTTTTATTCCCGTCGTCGATTAAAACGCCTGCCGAAAACCGGTACCGGCAACTCGCGAGTAAACCCTTCCTAAATTGCTACGATATCTTCTCCCGGAACGGCTCAATTTCATTCACCGACGCGAATTAATAATGATTTGTCAGCTTCCGGGGAACGTTTCTCCAAACAATCAGATAAACGTCCGCCCATTAGCGTACAAATTATTCCGAATTCTGCATACTCGGGTCGCTCGCGAACTCGAACTCGAACCGAACGAGCCGCATCGCATCGAGCAGAAGTATCGATCGATCCCATCGTGGACGAATCGGCTCGTTCGACGTTCGACGTTCGACGTTCGACGTTCGACGTTCGACGTTCGAGATATCGAACTTTTTCTCAGCGACGCTCGTCGAACAGAGATATCGGGCTTCTCTCGACGGCTCTCGTCGAGCTGAGATTTCGGACAAATTTTCTTAATAATCCGTGTTCTTTCTTTCCGTCATTTTGCCCAACGAATCTCCCCTGATTTCGATCTCCTTACGATGCAACTTTTCATGAAAAATCTCGGCGTAACCTTTCCTTCGTCTCAGGATCGTCGCGTCTTATTTGTTTACGTTCGGATGACCAAATTCTGTCTAAATGTTTCCTGTAGTCTCTCGAGCGGCTACTAAATTTCAAATAATTCCGCGTATCGACCCGTCGGCAATTTCCAAAATCGCGGCCTCTCGTCCCGGAAACGACAGGCTCGTCGTCGATTCGAGAGAGAAGTCTCGGCTGGAGCACGGAAGGAGGACGCACGTGTCCGGCTTGTCAAGAAGTACCTTTTCGTTCTCTTCCGTTTCACGACGAAAAGAGCCACGGAGCATTCTCTCGCGCCCAGCTCCGCCTTCTGTTACCGTTAGTACGTACTTTGCATTTATCGCATCCCGGGACGTGCTGGGCTCCAGCGAAGAAACGTTCCTGAGCTCAAGAGGTAAATCGAAGTATGATCAAACAACTTGTTCCGTGGAAAAACTTTCCATAGACACGGTTTTAAAGTTGCATCAATTATAAACAGCAGAAATTTCCTTGAAATTTATATCGCGTTTATGAAAGAAATGCACCTCACAGAGGAACCGAGGAACCGACAAAGCAAGAGACTTGTGAAAGAATACGATGATATCGTAATAAATTAAGAAAACATAGAAAAGATAATTCCATCGGTACTTAAACCCTTTGTACTCCAGTGTAATAAAGAAAATTGTTCGAGTTGAAAGGATTAAGTAATAGGAAGAAGAGCTCGATGGTCGGGGCACAGAGAGTACATATAACACCAAGTACGCAAAGCTTCCGAGTGCATTACCGTCTGGCTCCAGGATAGATGTAAATGTTCTAACATTGCGTTTCTGAATGCCGCGTGTGCAGCCATCGTGATTACGTATGTTGCAAAATATTAACGCGGTGTTGCACGGAAGGCCATCCACTAGCCAACCATTTCTAGAAATTCCCTGGATGATAAAGCTGCGCTGAGCCGAGGTTTCGAAAAGCACAGCGAGCTTCCCTTATTAAAAGTTAAGTAAGACAAGTATATTCCAAAATAAATTTCTGAAAAAGTGCACTCGGAGCGCTCGAAAACAGCGAGAAATGGAAAAAACTGTACCGCTTCTCTGTTAAATTCAATAACAGTCGGTAGAGTCAAAATGGATGACGTTAAAATGTTTTCGATCTTTCCGTTTCAAATGCATACGCGGCAACGTCACTGTTTGTGCCTTGAACAATAGAACAGCTATTCCACTATCCAGTTTTAAGTGTTCCGCCCTGCATTGTTGACACATTTCCAATAACGATAGCGCGATAATACTTTTCAACGATTATAAATCGCGACAGCAAAAAATTCCAATATTTTAGGCGACTTATCAGCGCCAAAGTTACAGGTTACGTATAAAACAAATAACATTTAAATATATCTACGTAAAACTTGGAAAGTATCAACATTGGTGGACGAGGTGGTCGTTTAGTTTTCAAACGATCCACGTATATCAACTTTTGTAAGCGGCAATACCATGTTAAAGCGTATCGCGTAGGCTGGTTTATGTCTCCTCGTTGGTACCGAAAGGGTTAGAACGCCTCTCGAGGCAAGAGGCCATCGTACCGTCTACATAAACCCTGTAACTCAACGTAGGGTGGCAGTAACCGAACTTCCAGCTGGCTCTGCTTCATCAATTCGAAACAGTGGGAGCGCGACGTTGATTGTTTGCGTTGATTTGTTACAGTGCTAGCTGGGAGCAGGAAAATCGCGGTTAATTTCGAATCTCGATAACCGGGGGAACCCGTTTCGAGCCATGTGTCTATTGCTCGCTGGCTGCGCGTGAAATTTCATACAATTCTCGGAAGAAGAACGCGCGTGTATCATTTAGCAAGGCGGTCTCCTATTATAGGAGAATTAGCGTGCCGAAGGCGCCCTGTTCCGGCTAGATCATGAATATTCAACGCGGCGAGCGCGTAATCTTCAAGAGGGTACGTAAATTTCGAATCGCGAGAACCCTGCGCCTGTGTCAAACGTATCGAACCGGGACGATTTGTACGATAAATTCGATTCCGGTTGGAAATTTCGCGCGCGTGCCTCGCGAGAAAGAGAAGTTGCTCGAGGAAAAGTTAAAACGTACCCCGACTGCCGTCGCGTCGTCGCGAAAGAACGTCCCGGATAATGGATACCGGAAAGAATGAAAATTTCCGGCTCGAGCTATATACACGGGACGGAATATGATCTCGGTACGTTCGAAAACAAAATTTCACGTTCAATTAGAGAAACTCCGGGGCGAATAAGTTCGGGCAGCTTGCAGGGAAGTCGGAGCCGGTTAAAAATTCCGGGGAGCAACTCTCGGAATTTAACTACGCGAATTGTCTCGCGGCGTCGTCTTTAATCAAGGCGGGCGAAAGCGGCGGACGCGGCGGAAAGTTGGCGCGGAAAGATCACGAGTCGTTAGCGCAGGAGTTTTCGATTCGTTACTCGCCAAGGTGCTGAAATCCTTGCTTTCGAGCATTTCCGTGCAAAACGGTGTGCAAATCGTACCGTTCTCCGTGTTTGTTATATAATATATATATATATATTCGTTAAAAGAATAGAAAACTCAAAAGAGTTACGAACGATCGATTGGCTCTAATTTTTTCCAAGCTGCCAGTGGCCGACGACAGACAAGGTTTTATTTCGCGAGATACATCGGATGATAAATGCTTGCCCCGCTAGCTGGAGTTGACGTAATGGGGGAGGCCACGATATAATTAAAATTGAAAGCGCACGGATGTCGGGCTGCGTTACTGTAAAATGCACTTTGCATACAGCCGAGCTGGTCCTGCAATATGCATACAGAATGACTCGCGCCTCGCGTAATTCACTGCCCGTCGCATCCTCCGCGGTGGACTTTTTATTGTTATGCACTTACGAGCATCGCGTTTCTCCTTCTATCCGTGCTCTATAAACTTTGCACGCTCGCAGGCCCAACGGGTTTCCCCGAGACGCGTCCCACGCCCCGCGACCACCCGCCTATTTTCTTTCTCTTTTCCATTTTCTCCGGAAAAGAAAAATGAACGGGATCTATCGGAGCTGGGTTCTCGCGATCCTCTACCGGTGCACAGTCGATTCTAATTCCCGGCCTCTTGACAGACCGGAGAGCGACTCCTGCTTACCGCGCGGAAGAAATATCGCGACGTGCCAGAAACGCGGTAAAGAATAATGACGGCTGTGGAGCTCGAATGTCGCCAGTCGATACCCTAGGGACGAATTCTGTACGGTGTTTCAACGCCAACACGACAGAGGAGTTTTACCCTTTTACGCATTATTTTATGAGAACATTACAACTGTCATCGACCACGTTTCCCCCACGCTTCTAACACAAGGAATAGTTTAGATGCAATGGCCCGAGAAAGTTGATAATCCTAATGATCGACGATCGTACGCGGCAAGTTTCAAAGGCACGAGAGAATGAACGAGCGAATGGTATTTAGGTGGTGAACGAGGTTCATAAACGGCGCGGTAAAAGGTGAAAATCTCCGGCGGAAGTGCAGGCTGGTCTTAATTAAAATCTTAACGCTTATCGCGATCCCGGACGGCCGAGTCGAACCAAACTTTCTCAAGCTGAATTATTTAATGGAGGATTTCCAAATTGTAATGCCAGCTGCTGCTAGCGCCGGTGCTCTAGGCAGACTGCTGCGAATTTCATACGCGAAACTTAAATACCTCACACGCTAATGCTCTCGCGCTTGTCGTACACACATTTAACCGTTCCAGAGACTGCCTTCGATGAACTCGACTCGACCAACCTTCTGACGAAACTTGCCAACAGATTCGCCAAAATCTTCCCGCTTTCCTTAATTAATCTTTCTACTGCATCGACTTTAAATACGACGAGATGTAATATTTTTAAGAATTTCTGATTGCTGGTCTCGACGAGGCGACGTATATTTTAATATTTAAATTTTGATAAATATTATGGTTACTATTTTTGGAGCCCGGTGGCCTCTTAAAAATGAAAAACAGGACACCGCGACACGCGGAGCAAACGCGATTATTCCAAAGTGGAACCGACGAGGGAACTGCATCGCGCGTTAATGAATTGCGCGGCGAGTTGCCCGTGAAAGTTCATAAAATTCAGTCACAGTGGAACGGCTGGAAATTGTTTCGGTCACTCGATACGTGTACCACCTCGTTCTCTGTATCGCCGCACAGAGAGTGAGAAAATATCCCAGATCGCGGACAAGCTGCAACTTGAACCGCTTTATTTATGCGGTCGCTTTGGGGAACGCGCGAACGTTAATACACGTCGGCCGGAATCGTTTCCGAATTGGTCGGATTTATTTCGACGGCGCATTAATGCGGCCCTGCCCGGGCAAAATTCAATATTTCATTTCGCGAATGCGTCGTTATGGGAACGTAATTTGGCAAATTTATGGCTCGAGTGCGGAGAACCGGACGACACCGAAAACGCGTTTCAAAGTCATCGAGCGGATCGCCGATGAGCGGACCGTGTGAAAAATGCGAAGGCAGCCGCGACAAATCGAGTTACGCGGTAACGCCGGCCGACATGCAAATCGACGGGTTCCGGTCGCGACACCGCGCCGCGAGTTCAAAGGTAAACTGAAACGGAGCAACGTCCTGCTCTTCTCCGAGATAAATTTAATTACAACACAAGCCGGGTCGATGCAACGCCATCGATCGATCATCATCGTCTACAATTACCGGATCAAGATGGATAAATCTCATTGATTCCAACAACATCGGGATCGAGTGTCCTCGAAAGTAACCAGAATCTCAAACGGACATTACAGCTCTTTACAATCGACGATTAAAATTCTTCGACTAATTTAAATTGCTAATAGTAACTCGGAGACACCGTCGTCGATTTGGAATTAATTTAAATCTTGGTAAACGAGTTTGGGTTCGTTATTCCGAAAATAATCTGAAAGGGTCAGCAAGAACCGGGCAAGTATCGGACGCCGCGGCGCGACCGGAGAATAAGGAGATACCACGGGGCAAAGTTTCAAGATTTCCGAGTTTCTGGCTACTTATTGAGAATGCACCAACACCCCCGGGAAGTTTTAACCACAAATTTCGTCGACTCGTGCCGATGCTGCTATCCCAGCGAAATCTTATCGCAGCTTTACCGCCCAGAACTTGGTCGTCCTGCATATCATAATACAGCCACCTCCTATAAATAAACCTTTCGTCGGTTTATCGTTCATCGCGGGAGAAAGTAACGATATCTCCTAATTCGCAAGTTGACAAAAAGTAACAAAGACGCGACTGTACTTTTTCCATTAGAAATGTGTTTCGGACCAACGCGTATCGATCAGAAAATTCCAACGTGTAGAGAAACGAATTTACATGTTTCTATTTACCCGAGCTACGTTTGGGATCTGACAGGTCCCACTGGAACATCCATGTTACAATTTCCAACTGGAATCCGAAGAGTTTAAGGACATTTTTATCCGCAGAAATATATGTATATTCTGTCGCGGATCCATAGAGTTGTCGCGTACAAAACCAATTACATGTCAGGAATACAGTTTTTCGACGAGCAATTCCGTTTAAAATTGTTCGTTTAATCTTCGGGATCTCACGATTATCCTTTGTGAAGCGTTAAAGCATATAAGAAGCGTAATGCGACCGGCGACGTTCAGCGATATTGTTTACTTAAATAACAACGTCAACGTTGAAAAAAGACCGAAGCTTATTAAGAAATTTCCAGATCCCGCGTCCCGATACGGCTGATAGCGAATGCATGAACAGCGTCGGAAAGTTTTACCCAGGAAATTTCATCCGTTCGTACCGATAACGTTTTTATACAGAAACCTCATTCCACTTTTACTGCGCGGAACATTTTCGTGGAGAGTGTTTCTAAGCGTGGCTCTGCAGCATAATGGAGAATTACGTGCATTCGGTGAACGTTTTTATAATCTATAAAATGTACACTTCGCGTTCGATATAAACTTCGTTGAAAGCTGCAGTCTCCGTGAGCGTAAATACACTTTCGCCAGCGCGATTGAATAACACTATCTCAATACTCTTTTCGTTGTCGGAGGAATTGCATAATTTTTCTTCTCAAAACTAGCTCAAAATGTAACAAGGTTCGCCAGGTATACGTAACGAAAACAAATTTCACGAAAACTGATGCACTTCCCGATCCGATGTAACCTGGATATCTGATCTTTCCATTTGCTAATTCAACACTTTCGACGCTTATGAATATGCAACTACCTTCTACGAGTACTATGTCGAGCTATTAATTTCAATATCTCTACTAGAAAGTGTACATTTTAAGAACCAGTGATCGATCTAGTGGAAAACTGCTAGCCACGGAATGTCGTACGAATTCTATCGCGATCCAAAAACATGGAATGCGTAATTCTGTTTCCGGGATGGTTTGGATAAGAGTGCGGCAGAGGAGCAAGTGCGGTGGCGGGGGCGTTTATTAAGAATGCAAGAACATCCGCGGAAAGTTTCGGCCGCAAATTTCACGGTGTCTACGCCAGTGGCGTGTCCCAGGGGCGAAATCTTATCGTGATTTTACCCAGCGCGACTCCGTGATCGCCGGATGCGCATATATCTCATCCCTTGATAAATAAGGGTGACCTATTTTAACAGCGACACTGGCGAAGGGTCAAAGTGCATTCCGTATTCCAACGCAGTGGCGGCACAGTTTATAGAATGGGGTCGTGGTAGCGACATACCAATTAGCCGGTTTGCATGGCAAGCCGCTAGTATTTTCTCGTTCGTGGAAAACAACCGACAAAAAGATCCTCGTGACACACCTTCGCGCGCACCCCACACGCTCCGAGCACTCACTCGCTCGTGATAGATGTCGTAATTCGTAACACGGAATTACTGACACGCCGCGCATCGTCAACTCTGACACGTCAAAATTTCCAGAAAATATTTCAACCAAGAACCAAAATTTGTTAATTATAAGACCGACGAGAAACAGGCTGTTACAATTAATTTCGTTGCAAGTTGGCCAAGAAATCTGGCATGATCCCATTTACCTATAAAACCTATCAAATCGAATTCAAAGTCTCCTAATAACAGTGCTTTCCACATTCCCTACGAATCGAATTCCATTTTAGAAACTTCCATTTCATTTTCATGTTACTGCTATTCCGATAACTGGACGAATCGTCTGCTTCTCGAATGAAATTGTCCACTTAGAGTCGCGGTGATGGAATGAAATGCAAAACCGGTAGATTCGGAACGCACATCGTCTTCCAAAATTGGCCTAAATTATTTAGACGGGACGAGATGCAATTCCACGACCACTACTCACGGATCTCGTCCATAGTAATTATGCAAAGATAAACGTCTCTACTACCCCGCAGACTTTCGTAAACCCCGTCTCAAAATTATGAAATTTCTCTATTTGTTCGTAAACTGGCCAAGAAGACAGCAGCGTTCCAACGCTGTGACAAGGGTGGTTTCTCCGATGCTATCGAGAATACCCGAAGAAATATTCAGGGTGTCTCGACGGACGTACATACGTGTGGCACACGTGTGGACCACACAAACCCTGACACGAACGCGGAATTGGCGAACCTGATACGCCACCTCCCAAGATACCCGCACACCGCGCTTATCTGCCTTCTTTCCCAAGACAATTTTCACTCTTCCGGCAATGTGATTTAGTGGAGCATCGGGCTACGGGAAACAGTAATTTCCATGCATATTTCGCTCCAGGAAGCAAACCGGTAAATGTATTTACTGCGATCCGGCGGTAAGTCAAAGCTGAGAACGTGAGGGAAATATGGCGATTTTCGTAGGATGAATGGGCGTGGGAGATGCATGGAAGCGGACACGATGCATTGTCTTGAATAGTATTAGCGAGAGGGCTGAGAAACAAATTATATTTATCGCATGATACACGATGGAACTTTGAACGCAAAAATTTCGACGTATCAATTTTAAACGTTATAAATAATAGGCTCCTCCGTCCTGTTGTCGCGAAATAATTCTATGCGTTATTGTTTCGAACCATGATCACGATGAAATTGTATTAATGACACCGGACGCGCGCGCACATTCTTTCAATTTTCCGGATTAACAAACCAGAATAAAGAAACGTTGGACAACACGATGAATGCCAAACGAGCGGAATGAAAAGTATTTCATCAACGAATAATGGAAAATCATTAACTGCGGTGTTTCGCTATCTACATATGTATATGCCATGACCAACGAACGAAGCATTTCAATAATCAAGAGAGTTAATCAAGCTTTCAAGAATATTCGTTTACAGCTTTACGAAACAAAGGTTGCCACCAGGCTGATTGCTTGGATAAGAAATAGATTTTTAATTAACAGTGATCAACGTTTTCTTTCTTGCGTAATGTTCGCAAAGTTACGGCTGGCAACACTTGACGCAATAAAATCAGTAGCCTCGATTAAAACGTTTCGTAACGCCGATAAATAGAAGGGAACTGAGACAAATTACCAGCTTGTTTCACTTTGTCCGGCGAAACAAAGCCCTGATTTAAAGGCACGCCAAGTTTTACCGTCGAAGGTGCTCTAATTTTTCTCTGGACGCGTGCTTGTTCTGTCCATTGTTATTAATGAATATACGCAGGAAAGGCGAAGACATAATCGTCGAGTTACGCAAAGAGTACAGAGAACAGTGATTCCTTGTTGCCACGAGCTTGATAATTTCGTAGGCTCGAGGTAACAACCGAACTCGTCGATGTTCGATCGTTCGCAATTTGTCCGGCATAACGTTATCCTTTGTTATCAAAGCGGCACTTTGAAACTCTGGAGAACCGTGAACTGGCAGGAAATCGTTCAAGGAAGTACGAAAACGTACGTCGACGCGATCTGATTCGGACTAGCGGGGTTTTTGGAAGTTTCGGAAAATGGCCAGTAACTGGAAGCCGTCGACAGAAACATACTGGCAAGGACATACTTCCGCGTCCTTCCTCCGTTATAACTCGGGGCCATTTTTGTAACAAATGACCCGTCGGTCCGGATGCTGTGCCGGACGGACACCGACAAATACCTACGCCGTTTCGAAGTTTTCGGTAGCGCGCGTTCGAGCGAAAAAAAAATGAGCCAAGGTAACGGTACTGCTCATAAATATTTAACGCGCGCGAGCTGCTTCTGTGGGAATTTTACTGGCCGTTTTCCGCCGCTTCTTCAACGAAAGAGCGAAGCTCGAACGACTGCAACCGCTTCCTTTAAGCGACCGCCCAAGGAAAAAATTAGGGCTTTCACGACGGAAGTTCTCGCGTATTTAAGCTTCGCACTTATTATTCCGGAATGAATAGGCCGCTTCAACACGTTACCAGACCATAATGTATTAGACACGAAACCGTTTCACATCGGAGGTCAGTCGACCCGAAAAGCCACCGAGCTACAAAGATCCCTAATATCGTTTGAAGGAAACGATTCTAAACGATTCTTCGTTTGCAATTTTACAGACAAACTATAGTGATATTAAACACTTGCACCTTTAAAGAATTTATACGATAACGTCCGCCTCGTTATATTTGCGTTTTCACTGCGTTCATACGTTCGCTCTTTGCTACATTTTATCGCTCATTCTATCTTCTTTTAGGAGAGTACTTTCGTAAGAGTTAGCCTGTTAAGAAGAAATGATAATAAACGGACCGCCTTAATGGCGAATTTGTGCCCAACATCGACCATTATCGAAGAGCCGCGTTATTTTATTTTTCTTGCCAGTTTATTCACCGAGGACGACGGATGAGCCTAACTTAGAGAGGTTAATACGGGGTGTTCGGCTACTACTGGGAAATAATTTTATGTTTCGTCTTATTTTGGCCTCTAGAATCTCCCGTTAAAATTTTTCCCAGGGGTGGCCGAACACCCTGTATAATCCTTCTTCCCCTCTAGTTCGTTACGGACGGCTAAATTACGTAGTACTCTGACGGTAATTATCAAGTCAGCAACCCATTAAACGAAGTGTGCTTCGATAAGGACTCGACGTCGGTGAAACCTTTCTTTCGAGAATATAAAATTAAGCGGATGGGTACGATACCCTTGTCTTTGGCGTCGATGTTGCTTTCATCGCCGTCATCGTGCTCGAATACTTGAATTTTCTCTGCGACGATGACGACGACGAACGCTCGAAAAAGGAATACGAATAACGATCGACGTAATTGGACGGTCAATTCGCACCGCGAATGAATCTGTCACAGATACGGATGACAAAACATAACTTTCGGATTACGTCGAACGGTAGTGCAACAGCCCCGTGAATTTCACACGGTCCTCCCAGGCACGCCGCGCTTTATTAAACCTATATCGCGTTTCATGGTCCAATTTTCGTTCGATTCTTTCTGCCAGTTCGATTGGATCGCGGAAAGATTTGTACGGACGATCAAAATTTAACACGTCGTTGTCAATTCGTAACAAAACTGATGACTCCTCGAACATTTTATGACAATTTTCAGGGAAGAATATCGAAATGCGTAAACAGTAAACGACGGTGAAACCACGCGTTTTTAAATAAGAAAACAGTAAAAGATCAAACGTAAAATTTAAAGTTTGCGTGTACTTTCGGTTCATAGGAATATGCAGCTTATTATTAGTATCGACGCGACGTGTCGTTTCGCCGCGCGTGGTCGTTAAAGCTGATAAAAATTGCAGCCCTTGTCAGTCATTTTCTCCCCCCTTCGCTACAGTCTTTTCGCTAAAAACCACATTTACGTTGCTTTGATCTACGTCGCGACGCGTGCAAATGTTTCTGACACGTAACATACGCGGTTGCAAGATACAAATGCGGTCACCGCGTATCAACTGAGAGGAAAAATAGAAGCCAGCTACCGGAACGAGTTCCCACCCCTGCGTCGCAAATGTATTAATTCGCGCAAAACGCTTTCATCGTGTTTTGCATGCATTAACATTTCATCGCCCGTCACCGTGTACGTACGCGCTGCCGCGGCAGATTTAAAATTCAAATTACGCGCGCACTCGTAAACGCGTGACACCAAGAACCGCCCTTACCGTGTCGCAATCTTTATTGAAAATGCATTCTTTTTTTTTTAAACGCGACATACGTTGGGCTTATCGTTAAAACTCGCAAGCTGTTTAGGGTCGGTGAAATTGTCTCTATTAAAAAAAAACAACAACAAAAAGGAAATGTAATTCACGGTATCGTAGTAGGGGATCGCGCAAATTTATAGATCCTACTGATTTATTATTATTTGCAGCATGGATTTCGAGGCATTTAGTTTTATTCGCGTTGCATTCCACAGTATTTCCAAAGCATCAATCTCCCGATGTTTCAACGACACATCGTAACCTGCATTTTTGGCTAGTATGCAGCGAAACGATATATCGCCGTTCGACGATCAAAAGGGTCATTTCACCTGCGTGGTTTCGCCCCTCGTAACCGTTCTCCGCAAATTTATTTTACGGCTCGCTGCTGGAAACCGTCTAACGCAATAGAAGCGGAAAACTGCGGCTCGAAATGGAAGTACTCGAAACTCGCAACTCTATTGGACGATCCGCAATTAGTCAAGGAACGATGCTGCAATTACCCAGGACGCGTGGAGTGTGGACCGCTTTAGAAACCGGTTGAAAAAAAAAAGAAAAGAGTTCGACTTCCGATAATCATATTATAATAGGGTGATTCTAGAAACTGGGAGAAGCTGCGACTCTTTTCGAAGCGAAGATACGAAAATACGATACGGATAAAAATTGGATTTTCCAACGAGGACCATCTTCCGTACGATTACACACACGTTTTCCAATATACCGGTAAAGCCGAGCTTTCGTTAGCGTTCGAGAGAAAATAAGGTGTGTAGACCGGTGATAGACATCCTGCAACGCACAAACTACGCGATATCCTTACCTCTAATCATCGTAATCGATTTGCACAGGGTAACAATCATCGTAATTGCGGGAGAACACACGACTAAATCAGATCTGGCAGAGTGGAGATCCTGTTAATCAACAACGGCCGTTAGTGCCGGCACGGAAACGCACTGTCGTTATTCTCAAGATCATTGCGCCGCGCCGGCTGCTTATTTGAAGAGGAAACAAGCCCCGTCGCGAGCTGCATTTCCTGCAGCTATGCAAAGCCATTTCGACGGAGGCTCTACGCGTATTTCGTGTTTTGTCGTTGTATAAGCACGGTAAGCTCTCGTGCCAGTCGCGTGTTCTCGGGCCTGTTCATTCGAGTAATCCGGCTCCCGCCGGACGAGAAAAACACACAGCATCCTTTCAAAAGCGCAACCTATTCTAATGCCCTTCAAATACTACATGTACAAGAATTACAGGCCTACGGTTTATTAAGAGCGTGGACGCAATACCACCGAAACTTTATCCGTAACGAGAAATTCTGATACTATAAACGCTTCCATGTTTTGCAAACCATATTTAAAAGTGCTTACAATTATGTACACTTTCGCTCACTTGTAGAAACTGATTCTTTCGCTTCTCGCGTCCTATTCACCAACGCGAATAGAAGCATCGAGCAAGAAACAGAAGAAACAGCTTCCCTACTACGTATTGTTCCTCCATTGCCATCGAACCTATCGTTGCATACAAAAAATCTGTCGACCAAACGCAGAATTTCGGCTTCGCGTATTTACTTTCGTATAATCGCGTGCCGTCTTCCGACAATCGCAAACGGAACAGCAATCTTTCGTTTCGTTTCCGTTCTCGTGCATTCATAGACGGGCGCACGAAGCGAGAATTAAAAAGCTTCGAGAGGATTGGTGTATCGAAAGGGATCGTTGCACGACTCGCGATGAAAGAATCGAGCAACGAAATCTCGGACAAACGAACCTCTTTAAAGGAGTAGTTGTATTTTCGGGCCGGGAAGTAAGCATTTTTCTGGAATTTATTCTAAGTAAACGGTACAATCGACTCGACCGAGATTTTCTTTTTTTACCATTCATTCGGCGTGTTTTTTTTTTCTTATTGCGGTAAAATGAAAAACCGGTATAATACTGAAAAATAGTACAAAGGTATTGCGTCGAAATTATGGACGTTCATATAATAGCTCTGTAGTTGATTCTGCGGCTGCGATTCTACTCGCGTCAGAGATCGAAAGACGGTAGGAAGGAACGAAACCTAAATTATTATTAAAGTTATTAGCTTGTTTCATTTACAATTGTTCTGTCGGTTAGTGTACTGATCTTAAGCTCGCCCATAATTACGATCTCGAACAAACATTGTTATATTGCTATATGCATATATTAGCCATCTGATTGCCGTTTATCGATTGTGTTTTTCTCTGTCGCCTGTTACTCGTCGCCCGCAACGAGGAACGATTAACCAACCCGTTGTATGCAAATTAACAAAAGCTTAGATGATCCGCTTTGCGGAAAATCCGCGGTGGTAACGTGCGGCCGATGATTTAATTGCTATTACCATAATAGCGATTAATTTTCTGGCCCACCACTAATTATTAATTACAACGAGCCATGGTATGGCGATGGGATCGATCTTGGTCGGTTATTCGATCCCGTGGCGCTAGAGGAGAATCGAGATTGCGCGAAAACCTCCTGGACTTGAATGAAATTTCAGAGTTTATCTGTTTACATAAAGCTTACATCGAACCACATTATGCCTATATTACTAGCTACGTTATCGCCTAATCGCATACCAGAATTTCTTCAACAAATTCGCTCATTAAATTACTACTCTTACTTGCGCACAGTGTGTTTTAACACGTTTCTTCGCCGAGACGAGGAAATTCTAGTCGGATCTAATCTCGACGAAACACGGCTACGTATGTTTCTCGACGACCCGAAGTTGAAGCGGGACTTACAGTCGTAAGCGAGGATTAAGGCAGTAAGCTTATAACCAGGCCGCTATAATTATCTAAAATCTGTCCGTTCCGGGTAAAGTGATTACAAAGACTCTCGTTCCACGGAGTTTCTTAGTTAATTTCCAAGATGGGACTCGGCGTATCGCCGAGCAGACCAGCCTGGAAATTACAGACAATGTTGCATCAGATTTAGCGATCGCCAGCATCCCTCGCAAATCCGATAAATGTTCTAGACGTGCCGATTACCATTCTCTCTTTCTACAGACTCGCGTATATGTCGTTGATGGAACTATTTTCAAAATTAAACGAATTCATCTATTCTATCTATTCCTCGTCTGCGATAGTAAAATAAAACGACCTCGTGGAAAATCCAGTGGTTAATATAGCGCACTCTACGTTTAAGAATGATGACTGTATGAACCACATTCCACGGAAACAAACAAGTCAATAATCGTGTGGTAGAAATCTACGTTAACCCAGTTCATTTCTGAGAACAGTCATGCACTTTCTTATCACGGTCTAAAATTCACACATATGTCTGCACTCGCTTATCATTGCACGATAAACACGAATCCATGTTATCGACCGCAAAATGATCTGTACATCATTCGTGTCCATTACAAGAGAATTCTGCGCAAGAATTAAAATTACTAATATTAATAAAATTGCAAACACAATTCGATATGTTCGATCGAACCTTTTATTCAAAGACTCTGAGGACTGTAGAAAACCTCTTTGCCATTTCAACATTATTGATTTAGTATGGAATAAGAATTCAACGCTGTTCACGGTGAGAAATAAAACTAAGTATGCCGAGAGTACCTATTTGAAAGTGATCCAAACCTCAATCGATCTGCATTCGACGAGTGTATCGTAATTTTTATGAGAACTAAGTACACAATGAAATGCTTTTGCGATTGTTACGACAAATGGGATAGTTTCGGAAGAACATGTGTGAAACTATACGAGGAAGATCGCAGCCATTAGCTCATTTTATTTACTATGTAATTAATAACTATTAATTACATACCAAATAATAATGACCCAGGTCTCACCACGAGGAGGTTGCTGCGAATGGAGACCCGCCCTAGCCTCGCCCCAACCACCCTCCTTTGGCGAGGAATCCTAACTATCTTTGTCCAGAGAAACTAGCAACAGAGGAAGAGTTTTCGAAAGAACTGCTCGAAAAAACAGACCAAACACTAACAAAATACATGCGTGGCAATCCACCACATGTTTTCTAAGAACGAAATTGGAATGTGCAACTGCACGAACAAACTCTGATCGATCAAGAGATCAAAAATCTAACAGAATGTTGATACACGCGTGACAATTCATCACATGTTTTCTAAGAACGAAACTGGAATGTGCAACTGCACGTACGAACACTGACTTCTAGAATACCTATAGGTATCTTGATATCAATTGTTCCTATTTAAATGGAATCTTGTATCTTGATGGTGTCTAATAAGACACTGAAGAACCATGTACAAATCTACAACTGCACCTATGAACCTTATTTACTAAAATACTAATACGTAACTTAATATTAACCATGATAAGACGCCGCTCTTACAATATGTTACGATAAATGTACGCACGCGTGTCTTACAGTCAAAGTATTTATAATCGCGTAATTATAATTAATACTTATATTCTAACGCAATCTGCAGAAATAATCTTCCTGATGATGTCTTTGTCAATCCCACGATGCTTTTCTAAAACATAACTCCCATACAATAAATACAATTCATACAAAACAAAGAAATATGAAGAGATATTTTCTTCTTGAAGATCTTCTATCGATGCCACGATGTTTTCCTGAAACATAAATTCAGACGATAAATAAAGTTGTATGCAACAGATATTTCCCTAAAAGCGATCAAATTCGAATCCAATTTCATTCTTCGATGCTTATGTACTCTGTAAAAAGAACTTGTAGAAATGATTAATAGCTGAAATGAAAATGTATTAGTACACACGGAAAATAATAATAATGTATGTCAAAATAAGATGACGTTCATTGATCATAGTAAAATTGATATTATAAAATTAATTTTTGAGCAATTAAAGAATTTTCATTTTATTCGATGCGTGAATTAAGACGTATATATTGCAATTATTATATTTTACTGTATTGAAATCAAGATTAGATTCGTACTAAAAAAGCAATGACGATTCTACGCGGAAATTAACTCTCAATACGAAATATCCTATTGCAATTCGCATACCCTTTTCATGCAAGCATTTTATTTTTCATTAATTAAAAGAATGATCGCGATCAAACTTTAATCAATGCAAGGAATTCCGAAAATTTATAAAAAAATCCACTATTTACAAATAAATATTGCAGCCGAAAAGATTACTATACCCCGTAAAAATGAACAACTCTAATAATAAATAATTACTGATATATTGAAATCGTGAATTCAATCTATGATCAATTTAATTATAAAAGAGCATTTTTAAATACATGAAAATTATAAATTCATAAAAATTACAAATTTGTACACGTTATGAAAGATGAAACATTTGATCTGTATAAAACAGTCATTTCGAGCAGTATTTCCATTGATAAATATATATTTTAGATAGTTGGAATAAATTGTCCACTCATAAATTCAGAAAACAACCCGTGAGTGGACCATTCTTTTTTTCGCAACGCTAATTTATAAAATGCAAAAGTATACGCGAGTGGTGCTTATTATACGTAAAATAAACGACAAAGAATTGTTTTATTAATTATATCGCGTGCACCTATATTCAATCATACGCAACACTAATTTTTATAATAACGTTGAGCCTTCTGAGGCTTTGAAGAATAACAGCGGCGTCTTGATTCTGCAGCAATGGCCAGCATCATTTTTTGGGCAATGTATCGCAACATTACTTAATAAAAAACGCGATAAATCATGATCGCAACTCTAATTTATAATAGAAAAATTCCAAACGCGATTTATAAGATTAAAAGCAACCGCGAATGCTGATTATTCGCGACACTACCCTGAAAAGCAAACGCGAAAAATAGTAATTCGCAACGCTAAGATCAAACCGATCGGTGAACTCGCAACGCTATTTTTAAATAATAATAAAAGCAATCGCGTATAGAATTCGCAACACTACCCTGAAAAGGAAACGCGAAAAATAGTAATTCGCAACTCTACAGGCAAACGCGATTATTGTATATTTTTCGCAACTCTATCTTTAATGGAAATATATTTATGTTTCGCAACGCTAATTCAAATTGCGTTTTGCCCAAAAATGCTAGATCAGGTGCTGGCGTCTTCAATTGTAGCTAGAAACATACATGCACACAATAAACTAACTACTTCAAGCTACTTCAAACTACAATAGAGTGGCACATATGGGGATGAAGTTAGACGTTTTAAATAACGCAACACTAAGGGGCAAACAACGCGATAAATCAACAATCGCAACGCTAATTTATAATAGAAAAATTCCAAACGCGATTTATAAGCATAAAAGCAACCGCGAATTTTGATTGTTCGCAACGCTACCCTGAAAAGCAAACGCGAAAAATAGTAATTCGCAACTCTAATGGCAATCGCGTTTATCAATAATTCGCAACGCTATTTTTAAAGCAAACTCCCGGTTCCTAGGTTTGCATTAAAACAATCACGAATCGTGTTTATTCGCAACACTAACATATCAACGCGATAAATATTTGTTCGCAACTCTACGAGCAAACGCGAACATTGTATATTATTCGCAACTCTAACTTTAATCAGGGGCTAATGGTACATGTAAATTTACATGTACTGGCCACAAGATGATCTAACTACTTCTAGTACTACAAATGGGGTAGAATTTGGGCATTCAAAGTATCGCAACGCTAAATAAAAAATCGCACGATTGATCAAGATCGCAACGCTAATTTATAATATGAAAATTGCAAACGCGGTTGATATCCATTATATGTACAAGAGTAAAAAAGCAACGCGAATCGTGATTATTCGCAACACTACCCTGAAAAGCAAACGCGAAAAATAGTAATTCGCAACTCTACGAGCAATCGCGTTTATCAATTATTCGCAACGCTATTTTTAAGCAAACATTCGGTACCTATGTTTGCGGAAAACCAATCGCGAATCGTGTCAAGTCGCAACACTACCCTGAAAAGGAAACGCGAAAAACAGTAATTCGCAACTCTATAAGCAAACGCGATTATTGCATATTCGCAACTCTATGTATATCATAACCGCGAGTTATGGGGAGAGATGGCTGGCATGTATGGTGCAATCATGTACCATCAGGTACATGCATACGTGAGCCAGCTAAAAAAACAAACTAACTACAAAACTACTGACGAGATAAAGTGACAAAGTAGTAACAGGAATGACTTTCCATTCTCATCCGAGGATGAAGATGAAAAGCCATTTGTTGCAGCCCGCTCTTGAAACAGTTTGTCAGGGCCTCTTCGACTCCTTGAGTCTTTTCTTTCTTCGGCGGTCCTGCCGATGCCTGAAACTTACATAAGACTGGGCTCGAGATTTCGTGCAATACGTAGTCTTCCAACAATGTACGAATTGTTGCAAGAGCATACGTGGTCATCTCGAGGGGGACGAACGTTTCGAAAGGGACCTGATCACGACCGCGAACGCGAGAGAGCGACTTTAAGAGTCGCGCGATTCGAGGAGTCGAAACTAAAGCCGAAACAAACAGCATACTCCGTTTGAATCAGCAACATTTCTACTCTCGAAATCGTAACTACAGGAACAGAACTGCCACGCGAAAACGCGCCTACCCGATCTATAACTAATGTGGACAGTCCTGCCCTGACCCTACCTACTTACAATTAACACACATACCAGAAAGTTACCTACCTACCTAACGCTATATTTAAAAAATTGCAAAACTCATTCTCTCAAACATACACTCCACGGTTCTCATTCGGAATGTCCGGGCGCGACCTAAACTAGAGGGGACTCCCCGGGGTTCCCCCGACACCCGGACATAACACTTCATCATTCACACTCTAAATGTACGTACCAGTTTCTGAAATCGATTGACAAAGGCTAGAGACCATTGCGTATTTTTATTATATATAAAAACATATCTATGGAACGTTTTAATTTATTTATTTAATTCATTTAACGTTTGAAAGTACTGAGATTGTAAATCTATTAAGCATTCGATAATATTACTTTTGTGAATGCAACATTGACAATTATCAAATAAATGGTATACAAAAATTTTATATTATCATTACAACTGATAAAAATCTATTCTTAGTAAATTCTGTATAGATATTATAATTGCAAAAACTTCTGAAACGATGCAATTCCCACAACCTAACCACACACACATATGTGGAAAGTACACCGTGCACGATACACTAGCCAATGTCAATCGTCGATATATTATTAGAAATTGTTATAATCTAAGTCATCGTGCCCGTTGCCTTCGCTCATGCAAATAGCACCTGGGCATGTGCATGAACTTAGGCAACGAACACGGAAAGAATAATCTGAAAATCCTGACTAGAAAAAGTTAATTAAATATATCTAAACGGTAATTTTTATTTAATTTTTAATCAAAAAGACTCGACTTGTTATATCAAATATATCAACAACACAATACATTAATATTGAAAAATATTATTATTCAAAACAAACTATTAGAATTGAAATTTAATTATGTGAAAAAAAAAAGACTTTATTGAAGGTTCTATGATAATTTACTTTAAAATTGAATTAATTTATTTGAAAATTGAAATATATTATTGAAATAAGTGTAATAAATCATTATATAAAAAATTCAACAATCCATGATCGATTCTATCGTCAAAGTAAATTTTTAAAAATATGAAACTAGTATACGATACATGTTACTTTGACTCAAAAATCGACTAGTCGCGAAATGTCTTCTTGCACGTAAAATACATCATATGATGTATTAATTAAGGAAACGATCAATATATAAGAATTATATTAATGTTATTAACATTATTGCATAATGTTATAAAAATTGATATTTATATTATGCTCTATCATATCTTCGATATAATGTGAAAACATTATATCAATTCATACTCCATTGAATCATATAATTCACATGAAGTTAATAAAAATATTTCATATATTTTATAAAAACTATTTCATATATTTTTATACAAATTTTATAATAATCATATTGTCTAATATTTATTTGTAACTTTAAAAACGCGAGTGCAAGAAGACTCTAGCCTGCACTAAAGAAATATAGCAATTGGTGTTACTACTCATGGGTATTTTCAATACCCATGGTCACTTAACTCGTCATAGAAAGCAAGTATACAACTGGTCACCCGTGTTGATTCGGATCTTTCATCCTACAACATGATCGGGGACCAGAGGAACAAAAATCACATGCGACTCACCAGTGATGAACTTGTACCTCTGCAATGGCTGCGTTAGGTTGTCCTGCTGGTTAGGTTCGGGTCCAGACACTGTAAGAAGAACGCAAGAAAACAATTAGAATCTATAGTTCAAATTACAGAGATTTTTAATTAGAAATTTCAAACTATAAATTTGTACTTACGTTGTCCACTCATGGTCCAGCGCCAGATACCCCCTGGGTACAGCTGCTGCATTCCACGATCAGGTTTGGAAACTGTAAAAAGACTGCAAGAAAACAATTAGAATCTATTGTTAAAACTATAAAGATTTTTAATTACAAATTTCAAAGTATAAATTTATACCTACATTGTTTGCTTGTGGAGCATTGTCCAATATTCCTTCTCAGTGATGTATTGACTCTAGTACCGGCAATGAAAAGTTTTAATTTCAAAGGGAAAAATTGATTAAGTTTAGTGGGAGGAATAAAGCTACATTATCGCGACCGAAGATCAAAGTCGGCGAACAAATGACTCTATTTTCGCGAGCATAAAACAAAGAGAGCCACGATGCTCTAGAAATAATTTAAAATTGCGTAAGAAACACTGATTCTATTGTCGCGTTTGCCTAACATATAAAGGACTATTTACCGAGGGCCATTTTGCCCCAAAAAACAAAACTGTTGCTACGAACAATCACTGAAGCTACCAGCCGCATTGCGCGCGGCCAACAAATTTGCTGAAAATAATAATGGGAGAGGACACAAGAAATATACAAGAAGCACGCCTGTGCTTTCCTATCTTTTGTTATTACTTAATATAGTAACTATTCATGGAAATACTGCTATTTGTTTAAAATAATACATGTAGTACCTTCTTATTGTATTAGATCGTAAAGATAAAAGTTACATTTTAAAATATTATATATCAGCGTTTTATTGCTAGAGTCGTAAGCATGATGGTATTAACCGAATTATATTTTAATATATGTTTCGACTTCTATAAATGTTCTGAAACGTGCAGCAATTAAAGTTTGTTATCTAATTGTATCTGCATGGCATATAATAGTTACGTAACTTCTACGTTTTATTCAACTTGCATAGAAAATTGTATGCGAATGCAATCGCAACGATTCATAGTGAGATTTGTAAAAAGTCAGCAAGTATTTGACACCCCGAAATATATAATCGCGATCAGAATGCAATAAAATACGTCAATTAATTCTCATTTAATTTAATTTAACCTCAAAACTGACACATCATGCTTCTGACATATAATAACTCGATAAGACGATAAAAATATATTAAAAAAATGTATAAATTACATTAATTTTACTAATCCTTAGTAAACCATTTCAAGTTGGCGCCATTGCAATGTTTCCAAGTGTAATGGCGTTGGTTGCATGCCGATAGTTTCCCTCGTGTTTGAACTCCAATCAGAGACTGCAACAGAAATAAAATAGAAATTAAAATCAAATGCACTACACTGAACATACCTAATCGTAATTAAACAGTAATTGAACTTGAAATAATATGTACATGATACGAATATAATATAATGAATCAACACCGGTCGGAGAAAGCACGCCGAACACGATTCACTTTTCGTCACGATTCCGACTCAATTTGTAATAGAAACGTATAAATTCTAACCAAAGACACCGTTAGAGAGTAATGAAGAGTAAGAATGGTGATTAGAAGCGTTTAGATGTCGATATGTAACACGTATATACCTTAATAATCGAGAGATTGCCGACGCGTCTGCTCGCACCAAACTCTACAGGACAAATGGCGGCTGACCTTGTGCGTGCACGAACCTGTTCCGCCAGCAGCGACATCGCGGATCGGAGCGGGGGGTAGGGGGAAGGTTCAATGTTCCCGATAGCTATTCGTTTCGAAGTAAACTTTAATTCTCGTAGTAATATTATACCTCAGGTAGAAATTACGACGTAGTGTAATAGGTTTCGTTACGTTTCGACAAGCTTGTTATCTGCTGGCGTGTTTTCTCGGAATTCCGTCCTTCTCGGAACTACGGTCAACGCTCGACTCTCGCTCCCGAACATACAAGGTCAATGCCACGAAACAAACACGTTCTCAACGACCGTAAATACTTTAATTTAGCAAAGATAAAACTTTCACTGACTAAGCTATGTACATTGACGATGCTACGATATTTATTACGTTAGACACATCACAAACGACTTGAAATACGGACTTGATAGAATAGGATTGAAAGTCACGTACGCTACGGTCAGTCTGCCCCATGGAACTAACGCACAGTTTCTCAGCTGACCACCATATGGGGAGAGGGCGCTAAAATCATTACTTAATTTTTATGTCGGTATGACAGTCGATTTAGACCACGTTTCCGCCCAATGGTAACTTTGCTAAAACAGAACACCATCGTTTACCATCGGTAGTAAAACTTGTACGAATTTTATTTTCGAAAGTGTGTAGGAATTTAGGGGTATGTCTATTGATAAAAAATGATTGTAATTGACCCCTGCAACTAAAAATAATTTTTTTAGAACGATTTGGAATTTTTAAATTTCGCCGAAAAATTTTTGTTTTTGTTATTTAATAAACTTGTTTGACGCTCTACGGAAATATTGTTTAATACTTTTTTGTAGGTGTCCACGAGCTCTACTTCATAAATAAATTTCAATAAACGTCATTCGCTATTGTAGGAGACCATTAGAGTGAAGTAGTTCCTCCTCGTATTGCAAAATACTGTCGCAAAAGTTAAACGAGTCAGAAACAGACACGACATTCGAGCAATATTTAGGGCTAAATAGAAATAAATATCTGTCAGTGGAAATTGATGAGAATAGTTTCCCCGGTAAACGCAAAGGGGTCAAGGCGATCATCAACATCGCGGGCACCAGCTGTCAACTTCCGGTGGCAGTTCCCACTCCTGCACTCGTTCTAAACTTCACCCATAGAGCCTACGATCGTTTTACCACACGTATCGAATCGAATTGCATAGAAAATACTGTTCGACGTGAGAAAAGTTAATCCATATTCGACGATACTACATTCGATATATCGCAGAAAACGGTTCGACGTGCTAGGACGTGCAATTTAACATTCGTCGGTTAAAAGTCAAAGTCATGATAAATGCAAGTGTTATGCAACAAAGTTGCAGAGGAAACTGAATGTTTGCACGTTTAACAGTCGAGGTTTTAATTTGTTTGCCATCCCCGTTACTTGGACAATGGCGTTTCTGGGGAAGTTAGTTATCAAAGACCCCATCCCTGACGGTCCCATAAAGTATTCCTCTTTTCCTTGTAGAGCCTTTGTCGCAGGCTGTAATCTCGTTTGCATTGGAAAAGAAACGAGCGATTCTTGGTGTTACATCACCGGCGTTAATAAACGGAAACGCGCGATGGCGGTTCGGTCGGAGGTAGGAACTCGCGGACCGCGAAAAGATAAAATAAAGAAGGGGAAGAAGAACGCATCGCGGGCGAAAGCGCGGCAAAGGGACGGGGAAATGTAGAACGGGAACGCCGGCAAGAATCACCGAAGTGTAAACCCAAGCCGAAACTGCCGAAAGTCGAGCGACGCCAAAGTTAAATATAAATGTCGCGGCAAGCGTCCTGGACCGATGAACCAGCGTACCGACCAGTCTCTTCGTGGTCTTGGTCGTGGACCGACACGAAAAACCCGACTACGGATCCGTCGTTGCGCGAGACGCACGATTTATTCCGCTACGATCGATCTTCCTCGATCATCGCGGGCCTTATTCGCTGGCCCAGAAAGTGTTTACGCGAAAAACCGTGCCCGATGAGAGTTCGAGGAGTCGCGCATTGAACGAACCCGATCGAACCGCTCTTCTTGATCACCGGAACGAACCGTGACCATTACCGGTGTGCCCTGCTGGATTTTAAAACCTCGATTACGCTCAACGTCCTACCGGTATTGTTACATTTCTTATTTTCACTATCGTTTTATCTACAGAAATTACTGGTTTGCGAAATTTCTTGGACTAGGACTAAATCCTCCGCTGGAGATCGCGCGTGGCTTTTATTTATTTCGGTTCCTTTTTTATCGAGAAGTTTTCGGGAGTTTAAACGGAACTCGCAGCACTGTTTTGTTCGAGCTGCTACCCGTTATGGAGACGATGAAATTTTCGACCCTTCCTTAACAGCTGGTTTCCCAAATGCCTCGACGAGACTGTACAAAGATCTCCATGTTTAATTTTAACGATAGACTCATGCTAGAGAATTGGTCGATGGTTTGAACAGTAATCGCCCATCGGGGTTAACCGATACGAGCAATCTGTGTCAGGAACATCCGTTCTGAACCAAGACTATTTCTGTTCGTTAATTCGGCGGTAATCTTATTTTTGGACGCAGCATCCGAGGTCCAGGATCCAGCGCGCTAACAACCGTGGATAACGTCCGTGCCTCTTCTCGATACGATAGAATTTCAATCTCGTTTCGTTCAACGTAATTTTATTCGATGCAACGGCTGTGCAACCTTTTGCGCCAAGTTCATTGCGTTCTTTTAAACCTCATTTAGGAGAAATCGTTTCGAAATACTTTGACTGAAAACGGTTTCCTTCCTTCTCGTAAATTTCTTCGTTTCTCGTTGGCAAAGGAACAAACAGTTTTCCACTTACTTTCTTTGTATCGTTCAAAAGGAACCCGAGCACCCGGAATCTATGTCTGAATTCGTACAAGATCGTTCTCGAGTGATCGTTATAAATAGACCGGCACTTGATTCTTCTCGATGCTTTATTGAAATCGGTGTATCGAACTCGAACGTACGAGCCGTCGAATCTTGGCCCGTAATGGCGCTCGTGAACTTTAACAAGAACAAAATGGATGCGTGCCTTTGACCAACCGTTTGTTGGTTTTAGAGGAGAGGAAGCTCCTGTATAAATCTCGGCCGGTTTTTTCCGAAACAGATGCACCGTTCGCCCCGTTTATTTTTACAGCTCGAAAACGAAACAGTGTACAATGTGCATAATAAGCAATCTAATCTTGGCCGTAGAAAACACGTTTTCAATTGAAAAAAAACACGCGTATCTTTTAGTAAATTGCTTGTAACGTTCAAATCACTATTACGTTGCTTAAAAAGCGAAAATAGAACGAAGACTCGGTATTATGAGAGAATAGGCTGGTCGAATGTCGAGTATAAATTATTGGTTTTAGCGGTAAACGTGAGATTTTTTCCTCGACGGAATTGAATGAAAGGAGAAGACGCGTGGCGTTGCATCGAACAATGATGGCGCCATGCACCCCCGCACATTCGTTTAGACGCACGCGTGCGACAGCAAGGCTAATTGTAGGTGTTAATATTCGCGTCACTTTCTGAAATATCTGACGCAGTCGGTGCAAATATACCTGGCGTGTCGGACACGTCTGTAGGCGCTGCTCGAGTCTCTCTAAAATAGAATTGTCGCTATATTTAGTCGGCCTACACTCGATATCCAGCCAAAATCTTTAGACCTTCGACCCGTGTAACCGCACTGTCTTAACTTCCTTATATTCTCGATGAAACTAAAGGAAATATTTCCTGATGCTACATTATTTTTAGGGTTAGGGTTTCTCTTTTGGATCTTCGTTTGTCGTGTCGTCTAGGAAGGTTGTTTTTACGATCGAATGCTCGGAGGAAAGTTTTGCTAGAACTTATTTTTTATTGCTTCAACGTGAAAAGTTAATCGACGTGTATTGCTCGAAGCATCGTTTAACGCGAGTGCTCGAGCGTAATTTCAAGCGGTACGCGTGTCGAACAAGTACACGATCTCGCCGATAAGAAGCGCGGAAAGTATCGCGAAATCGTTTCATTTAACTTTGCCGCTTCTATTTCGACGTCTTCGCATTGTGTAACGTCACGCATGCTGCGCGGCGCCACGATTTTCTCCATTATCCATTTTTCACACGCCAGCCAGCATGGCCATGTCGACGGAAAGGCAGACGATCTAAGCGCTTATTTCGAGAGACTTTTGGACGAATGCCCATCCTAATCTATTTGCTCACTGCCACTGCGCGACCCAGAGCTCGTTAACCGTCCAAGATGCTTCGGCTTCCAGAAATTACCACCGGACAATAATAATAAATAAAAAACTAATAGTTTTAATCGAAAGGATTAACAGGAATAACGAAGGTATGAACGAGAGATTGTGTTGGTTGCAGCGATGTTAGGTGATTGGGAAGTTTCGAAATAGCCAAACATGTCGCAGCCACCTTCGAAACCACCTGGAAAACCCGGCCCGGGGGGTGGTTGGTCCGGCAGACCGAACGTGCCGGGTCATTTCAGACCCCCGTCGCCGTACAGCCCCACGAGTTCGCCGCACATGCAACGTCCTCGGGGAGCAGCCACCACCCCGGTTCATCATGCTCATCCTACGTCCCCCTTGACGTATTCCGGAATGATGCACCCAATGAGCCCGGTACCGATCGGGATGCCGATTTCGCCTGGAATGTCGCCGGTCTTTGGATCGCCGACTGGCTACATCCAGTGTCCAAGGCCCAGATGGCCTTCGCCGATTCCGGTGGCAAGTCAGGCACCCAGACCCTTCATACCCACACAGGTACGTTGTTGTTTACCAGCCGCGTACTTTCATCTCTACTCGTGAATTGCAATTAAATTGGCTCGTCTCCGTAAAGATAGAATCGATCGAGGAACGTCGATAATCGTTAGTCTCGAAGCGTCTCGAAATGATTTCGAAACCGAGAGGCGTTGCATGTCAAACGATGCTCGCCGACACGGAACGCGTGTCAACTCTCGCGAGAACGAGCGGAATTGAACGTGGCAGCGAAAGACTCGACGTTTCGAGGGTTCTCACTCGACAGAGTCGAAATTCTTTCGAGTCACGAATACTCGAAGGCAAGAGGCGTCGCGTCGTTTCATTGTTCGTCGAACTCGTGTTAAATTTTACGATCTGTCCGGAACTTTTCATTCAAGGTACGTGTAATCTTGGCGCGAAGAACGTTCGACGCTACGCGCGATGCTTGTACTTTCGCCACCCACGCAACGCGAAACGTCGGTCAAAATAAGGACCTAAATAAAATGTAGGCCGTGGCGAGTTCCAACGAACGGGTTCTGTAATGCACGCCAGGTGCAAATTGCACGCCGGTAATTTGCTAACGTGATAAAATTCACGTAGACGCGCGTTCACCTCGGCCGATTCGGCTCGACAAACAAGCGCTATCGTGACTCTCGATACCGAGAGAACGAATCCTGCCTGTTCCTGTTAATTTTTCTTTCGTTGCACATCCGATAATAGATTTCTTTTCGTTGAAACAGAGCTCGATGGAAAGTGGCACAACGTCGCCTTTAGTCTGTGGACCACCGGAATACATGATCTCGCCGTACAGACCCGGCGATTACGAATACGTCGGCGTGCCGTTGGATCACTCGCAGACAGAAGAGGAAGCCAGTGGTCCCAGCACCGCAGAAATAATAGCCAACCAGAGTCAGGATTACGTCGACGAGAAGCTCGCCGAGTACCAAGCTACCATACAGCAACTTCAAAGTGAGTACCGTCTTCTAAAACTGCTCTATCTTTGCTTAGCCATGCCTATCGAAGGCGACAAACTAAATAGATCGTCCACGATGCAACAGAATTCTCTGAGAACCAACGCTTTCACCGATCGCTCTTGGACTATAAGGATCGTTTACTTGACTGAAAATGTAGGTTTGATTGACGTCGAATGCCAAGAAATGTTATTCCCGTGCAGTCCGTGACGGACATTGACAATGATCACCCGACGTTGATCATTTCACGTACAAAAAGCAATGTGTTCGTTGTGGTTACATGATATTTTTGGCAAGCACCAAGTCAATGAAAATCGGCCAATTCAAATTGCAGCTCGAGTCACGCTTTCGACGTTTCGAAGCGTTCGCGCAAATTGAATTAAATCAGCCCCTTGAACTCGAACGAGAGAAACGATAGTTGTTTCTCAACTTTGTAAAAATATAATAGACTAGCTATCAAAAAATCAGGCTAGAAAATAATTTACGAAAGAATCGGTAAATCCTGATTCGCAATATTCCGCGTGGATCGATTGCTGATCGATGGATATCGGTAGTCGGGACGAGTGTCTGATTCGCATATTTATCCGGTGAACCGTGCGGGAGAAATAAAAGACTATAGCTCGACTATTTATAAATAGACGTGACGACCACCTGCCCCGTGGTACGTGTACGTACATAATTGTCACCATTAACTATTTTTTTCCTTGCACGCACAAAACCTTGTCGACCTCCAAACGTTATGGTCAGATAATCGGTAAGATCGATCGATTTCGAGTCAAAATGTGTATTGCAATCGGAATAGATCGAGCGAAATCGAATGCTTTAACCCACCTTGCGATCACAGAAAAGTTTTTTCACAGATAAAGCGACATAATTCCGATATAAATTTATTAAAGAGCTTACCGCGGACTTTAAATAATCCCTGGTTCGAACAATGGGTTCGATTTAATTGAAGACGATTAGATAGGAATCGAACGATAGGAAAAGATATTTAATTAAAGAATTCTGCAGTCGTTTAAAAAGACAAGTACCTGCGTTTCTTAGAAAAAGGGAACGTACATAAATGCGATCGAGTTACAAACATTATTTCGGAAACGTTCGTCGAGTAGTTACGAGTTGTTTTATTTACTACGTACTGTTATCGCGTTGAATTTGGATTACGCAACGGTGACACATAACGATCGATAACACGTAAACGTTTCGCAGAATTACGCTACCGACAATATACGTACTTACAGACTTTTATATCCTGAAAACGATAACATTTCTATGAAATGTTATTTAGTTACATCGTTTTAAAGCACCAAGAAACCGAAGCTTCAAATCGAATCTTAGCACCGATGATAATATTTGCCACAGTCGCGTTTCGCGCTCGCTTTTCGAAATTTTATCCGCGGATTAATAAGATCCTCCGGACGATTAAGTTTCGCGTGGGCGACCCCTTCGATTTTCCCATGGAAAATTGTATTTATTCGCCGGCGACTCCTATCGACGACAATTCACGCAACCTTCTGGAAATAGAATACTTGGTTCCAATTAGGTACTTGTCTCGGTCGTGAAACTTTATTAATTCGCGAGGGCTCTTATCAACGATTTTTCCACCGTTGGACGCGTAATCGACAGTTTTTCGCAAACATATTGGAGAGAAGTGCGTAGAGCGAGTCGAATTCAGCCGTTAGCTGCGGTTACGTCATAATGCGAATGACACGCGGAACGAGCCGAGCCGGTGCCGGCGCGCGTGGTTTGAAACGAAGGGACGCGTCGCGGCGCCGCGGTGCCGTGCAAAGTGACATTTAGCCGGCTGGAGGAGAAGGACGCAGGATAAAGGCATCGATCGGCCGGCATATTGCCATCAGGAAGGTTGGATCGGGTAGAGGAGAAACGAGTTGAAGCGAGAGGGAGAGGACGCGGCAGCCGGTCTATAGAGGACAACGGCGTGGAAACGTCGCGTCGCGGCGCATGGCTCGGCGGTTCGTCGGAGACGTCGTGATCGTGCCGATCGTGCAATGCGTCTCGCGGGCACATCGAGTCGGGTCTCGGGGGGTATAGGAGGGGACGGAGGGCACCGCATGGAGGAACGAGGTGGGGACCCGGCGAGAGGTCGGGAAGAGAGGCAGCAATATCGAACCGGCGCGGCGGCCGTGGTGCGCGCGGCCAGAGTGCATTCCGTGAGCGGTGGACGCGTATCGGACATACTCCTCTAAACGGCCGATATGCTCGCGTACGTTATTTCTTGGACGTAATTGCACACGCTGGACACTCACCGAACACGATCGAACGTTGTACGAGACCGCGATAAAGGTTCTCGTCGTGCTCGTGTTGTTTCCCAACGCGCAGCGGAGCCGTTGATGTACGTGGTGGTGGTGCGCGTAGGGTGTGGTGTGCGGAGAACAGGTGTCCACGAGCTTAGCTCGACCGTGAAACGATCAAAGGCCGGAAACCGGGGAGCGCACCGCGTTCACCGGCATGAATTTCGAAAGATTCGCGTCTAGGTAGGTATGTCGACGCCACCGAAGAGCGAGAGTCCTGCCGGGAACCGGACCAGCCCCGGCAGTCCGAGGACACCACGTGGTGGTCGGCTACGGGACAGGGTTAGCTTTTTCGAGCAGGTGTGGTCAGGCCGACGTGCGGCCAGCACCGAGGAGCTCTTCCACGAGATCGATGCCAGGCGACAGCACGGTAATTTTCGATCGGTTACCAACACCAGGCCCTCCTCCAGAGCCAGCGACTCCTCGTTCGAGGAGAGTTTCGAGAGATTGGTAGAAGAGGGAGAATTGAACGGCTCGAAGGTGGTAAAGTTCGAAAAGATTACCGTTAGAAAGAGCGTGAAGGAGATCGGTACCGACGACCTGACGGCGCATCACCATCGGGTCCTGACCGCGTCCAACAGGACGCCTAGCGAGGAACACGCCCTCGAGGACTCGGCTTATCAGAGCCACAGCCACGGCGCAGCCAGCCATGGGAGCAAATCCAGTTCGGTTACCTCGTTCACGAGGTTCCCCTCGGAGGAGAGTCTGTCGCAGAGGAGAGGAGGTAGCCCTCACCAGCATCTGGGAACCGACTATCGAATGCCGTCCGAGTGGTCAACGGAACATAATGCTCCGGGTTTCCACAACACCGACAGAATCGAAAACCTGCACAGCAAAAGCGAATTCGACGCTCAGCAGCATCTGGGGCCCGACGATCGAACGTCGTCCGAGTGGTATGCAGAGTATCATGCTCAGACTTTCTACAACACCGACAAGATCGAAAGCGTGCTCAGCAAGAACGAATTCGATGCGCTCATCGTTAAAATTAAAGGTATTGATTCGTTTATCGCGGATCCAGCTTAAGGTTTAAGAGTTGATTCACCCTGCCGGAGGGGGTTGCGAGTGCCGAGGGCGGACGAGGGACGCCCGAGGGACGCCCGAGGGGGTGGGTTCGCTATAATCGGGAAACGATTGGGCGTTGTGCCTGATTTTAAGTATGTTTTATTTTTCCAATGTTCCCGTTACTTCCTGAACCAACGACAGAACAAAGATAGAATCGCGAAACGAGGGACCAATAGTACGTCCAAGATAAAATAAACTTGGCTACGACGGAATTAAAAAACGTGAGGTGTTATCGAATTTACATAACCGACGATTCTTTGTTTTCGCCGAATATGAATTCTCATTGCAGTTAATCTGCCGTTAATTGCATCGCCGTCTGGTTTCTTTTCGCGTTCCTACGAGGGAAGTGGTTTCAAGTTGTTCTAGTTCGAAAGGTAAACTAAGTACTTGTGTCTCCCTTTCACGGAGTCTAGGAACCTTTTGTCGCTGCTCGAACGATCGAGCTTGCCTTAAACTGTACGCGCACCGCGTCGATACTACCTACTAGAC
Organism: Colletes gigas; assembly: GCF_013123115.1. Classification (NCBI taxonomy): domain Eukaryota; kingdom Metazoa; phylum Arthropoda; class Insecta; order Hymenoptera; family Colletidae; genus Colletes; species Colletes gigas. The sequence continues at coordinate 6,148,172 of NW_025106644.1, forward strand.
GGCTCCTCGAACAACGGACAATACTATAATGCATCGTAAAATGTACAAGAGAAGAATAGTTTTGACTCGAAAGGATCGTTGCCTTCGTACCGAGCATTTACATAGCACCTCGTCCGAGAGTCGAATGAACTTTTAATCGGCCAACGCAGATATGTATTTGTTCGTAATTTCATGGCGAGTCGGGCAGTAGCGACACGTTCGCCTGAAAGGACGAATCCAACGTGTCAGTCCTTGTTCCTGTTTCCAGCGTCTGCAAGGACGAGCCACGATCTCGATACCGCGGTATTATTCCATTTCTATCTTCGAAAGACGTCTCTGTCCTTCCCGTTCGTCTCCGAACGCCAAGATTCGCCTTAGTTCGCGTCACGTATTGCGCGTCAGCGACGAAACGACCTCGCAGCTTTTTTAATACAGCCAAATTGTCCCAGTTTCCACGGTTTCCGACGATTCCCGTGTCTGGAATCTCGCGGATTTCGAGTTGCATTCAAGTTTTTAACTCGGCGACCGAAGCACCACGGTCCAAGAACCTGCCTATTCCACGATCAATAGTTATTCGTCGGCGTTAAGTAGCGTATTAGCAATTCTTCCCTCGGACCATAGTCCTTTTCTCGCGGAAAATTTCTGCTGAGAGAAACGTGCCAGATATTCAGAATCTTCTCTTCGTTTCTGACACGACCGGAAACTGATCCTCCGGGATAAGATAAGAAAAGAGCTTGCGTATCTTGGCAGATTCGAAACAGTTCTTGCATGTACACGAACATACGAGGACGAAACGGTTAATAACGCGTGTCGCGTGATCTGTCTTGCACTTTGATCGATAACATCAATTTGCGGTTTGCGTTCGATAATGCCGTTTGCCCACGCTTCGCGTGCGTTACGTGGGATAAACTGGAAAGATCGGTCGAGAATGCAGCTTTCAGGGCCACGGTCGGTGTCACTGCTACGAAATATTTTTGCCTCGAACGAGACAGACACACGCGTTGAATTGAAACATGGTCTGAGTAGAGGACAACGAGGATTAATGCCACGCAGTGGCGGTGCTCGCAGTAATTGACGGATCACGTTTCTGGACAATTTAGGAGAATGACTTCGATACGAACCACGATCGAATTACTTTGCGTTTAGCGTACAGGCTGGTTATAAAAATATGGACGTCCACGATATACCGAATCGAATTAGGATCGTTTGCGAGGTTCTAGGGTCGTCGCTTCGTCTAAATCGAGACTGTCTTACGGGTGTGTGTTAGGCTTGCTTCAAGATATTCGCATTGTTCCATAGCACACGGAATCTTGCTATGTTCTACATATATTACTCATCGGTGAGGTCCGTTAGAAACGGTGCCGGGGGCAACCGTTTCGGGCCGGGTGCAAAATCGATCGATTGCACGTGTCGCGGAATATTCTCGGTCCTCGAAGGCCCGAGAATGTTCCGCGGCGCGCGCCTCGAACTTTTGCACCAGGCGCGAAGAAAATCCAAAAGACGATCGGGACCCTGGCTATATACCCCTGGTCCCGATCGTCTTTCCGTGATGAAGATTCCGTGTGCTATGGAACACGCATTGACATCGTGGCTATTACGATTGAAACGATCCGATTGAAATTCAGATAGTAGCAATTTCGTTGCCAGATGGAGGATAAACGGCTGCGTCGTTGGCGTTTCATTGCCAACAACATCGATCATCCGAGTGCTATTCCGACGCGACGTTAATCCACGCGAAAGAAGAAAAAAAAGAAATCGATCACGATGCGGTTTATATGTTTTCTGAAAGTCGACGATAGTAACGGACAGTATGCGGTGAATACGGCTCGTTCGAGACGTTTCTTATTAAAAAATGGGGAGAAAAGTGGAACAAAGTTGTCGGAGAAGTTGGCTGAAAAGGGGCTTTGTATTCTCCGCGTTCAGAGCAACGCGATGCTCCGAATTCTACGAGACACGATACAATTTTGGCATCAGTTCTCCCACACTGCGATACCGCGGCACTGCGTACGTAAATGGTTACTCAATGAGCGAGAATCAGGGCAACGAACCGTTGATCTGTTCCACGCGAATAAATAAAATGAAGCCTGTTGGGTCGAGATAACGAGCAGCGCCGTACGAACGATCTGCTCGCACCCGGTGTCAACTGTAATCACTCGTCGTGCGTTCCTTCTTTTTTTTTAATTAAAAATCTTTCTACGAGCATCCTGCACGCGATAAAACATAAAAATATATATATTTCTTCGAGTTCAATATTTAAAAGCGTTGCTAACGTCTGCGTCCGGTTCACCGCGCACACAACAGACCGGTCTCCGCTTTAATTGGAAGCAGGGGAACGGAATAAAATCTCTAGACGGATAAGACCAGCAACGAGTAAGCTAAGAAAGAGCGGTGGCGGGAGCGAGGTCAAGGTCACCGCTAGTCCGCAGTTATTATATCGTTACGTCACCAGTGGCCACCGTTCCGAAAGACTTTGAATTTCGTCAATGCGTGACAACCTTCCAACCATTAAACTCATGCTGTTTCGTTTAAATTTATAGGCGCGCTTGTAAACATATTACATCAGCGCTAAACTCGATCTCTAAATTTAACAGGACAGAGTCGAACAAAACATTAGCAAATCGTTGGAAAATCTGATACGATCGAATGTGTTGATGATGTCTGGTGTATGGCGTGCAAAGCGTAATGTGGTAACACGTGCTAATAGTAAACGATGACGTTATTGGGCGTCAGTTCAAGGCCGCTCCCACCGTACTCGCCTTCTCTGGAACCTTTTCGTTCCGACTTTCCTTGTTCCTCCACGACTTTCGACGTCTAAACGACTCCTGTTGGTCGTTCCTTATTATCACGTCATAAAACACGAGGAAAGACGAATCGTTCGTTCGTCGATAGCCCCGAAAATCGACCGCGCGAGGATTGTTTCGTAAAATTGCACAGCGCGCAAATTAACGAGAGGAGACGACCTCCTGGCGAGTGTTATCGGTGTTACCTGCCAATCAAATTGGGTCGATCGATAATCAGCTCGCGAGACGCCGTTCATATTACGAAACTTTAATCTCGAACGAAAGACAAATTCGATCCGATCCTCTCGAGACGCGTGCTACATCGACGTAGGCTTCGCTTCCGGGTAATCGGATTTCATTTTTTTTATCCAAGGTCGATGCAAGTGTTTAATAACTGTACGCGAGACGTTTCCTCGTGCCATCGCTCATACCTTTCGGATCTGTCGTGCATTGATCGATGCTCCCAACATTGAATTCCGTGCCATCGAATACGATAACGAATTCTGTTCGAAACACGCTAGAATTTAGCGAGCATTTTATATTATCGTTACATTGCGTGCAGGTGCGTTTCCATTCATAAACGGCTGGCAATTATCGCCGGTAGGTACTTGCAATGTCTTGACAATTGAATGATACCGTGTTATCAGACCAGACGTAGACCGAGTAAGTGATTACCTATGCTCGAGACACGTGACAAGCACGATAAACTCGCAGCAAAAACGAGCAAGTTGCGCGTTGTGTAGGTCGAACCTTTGCTAAAACTAGGAAAACCGAAACGTAAAAATAAACAAAGTTTTTTACACGTGAGACTCGAGAGGATCGAATTGCAGTTCGTAGAGCAGAGCTTGCAAGATTTATGCTTCTTTCACCGCTTTTATGACATACACGAATAGAGAGGCGTTTCGTTATTGCCACGTAACAACTACAAAGAGTATGTATACTCTTTCGCAATAATTTCAAAGACCGTTATATCATCGTCGCGGAAGTGAGTTCATTTGCAAATTTGTGAATGCTATTTACATTAAGCGTCGATAAATTTCCACTAGAAAATACACCCGGCTCTATACAATTTAGAAAGCATCATAGATTCTATTTAAAGCCACGACGCTATAGCCGATTTCTCGTTCCGAGAATCGAGCGTTGACCGAAAAGGTTACGATGCAACTGTCCCGGTTTTACGCGGCTCAAGCCTTGCGACTCCGACGCGATAAAAAAATCCTATTTAGGCTCGATCCGAATCGGCTCACGTACGGTCAGATTTATGGTCGATTCGAGGACAAACAAACGATCGTTTCGCGATCGGGAAAAGAGGGAATGCCGGGTGGGGCCGCGTCGACCACGAGAAGAGAGTTTCAAGCTCGCATGGTCGAGCTCGCATGCCTCGATTTCTCCAATTTGCTTGACAAGCAACGCGCGCTCCCCGGTGGCATGCGATCTTACCTCATCCCCTCTGAACGCTCATTAGGAACTAATTAACAAACAATCGCTCGTGCAAACATACGGTCAGTCGTTTTTAATGGAGAGTGATCGTGACGACCGCGGCCAATTCGATCCTTGGACAGATTCCTTTTAATTTCACGAGCAGTCGTATGCTTCCAGAACCAATTAATAACATGCATGAATGATCGACGCGAGCTAATTATAGTTTTCGCCCCTTAAAAACTTCGATCCTCGAACAGTCGATTAGACGGCGTGTATACGCGACTGCATGCATGGGAAATGGCGTGCAGTTGCATTCGATAATTGGAAGTTTGCTTTACGTTCTTACGAATTTCGAGCCCTTTAGGAAAGTCGTTGCAGCGAACATTATTATCGCGTTGTGTAAACTTGTTGCTGAAATCGCCGGCTATTTTAAGCCACGATCATCGCTAAAAACAGAGCTTAACAGTCGCGAACTAAATGTACGTGCACTTCACCCTGGCATAGGTTTCTCGGACACCTCTAATGATATCATTTGGAAAAAATAAAACAAGCTCACGCCGATGAATAATTACGTATGCACGCATCGTGTTAAATTCGTTCTAGGCGATGCGTTCTTTCTACTTGTGCAATGAATCAATTCTCTTATCGCGCGACGAATGTCAAGGTTGCATTTCATTATCACGAGATACATTATATTTTACTCGTTACGATCAATGACCATGAATTTCTTTCATCGATCGGATAAAAATGAACGTACGCGAGTAAGTACAAGTGGTTCGCGAAAATATTCCAACGTAACAACGTTAGCGTTTATAAATAATTCTAGTTACAATGTTTTATTATGAAACATTTTATTGATGTAATTAAAAGCATCCGAGTCTGGTATCATCAAGAGATTCAAACTTTTATTCGACATCCGTTTCGATAGGATTGCTGCGCATTCGCGATCACAATTATTTAGAATACCGTTATAAATTACAGAATACACGAAGAAGAGCTAAAACTGACGTCGTAAAAATTTCGAAGGGACGCTGTCTTTGAAGATTTCTCTTGATCTTTGTTTCGCTAATGAAAGAAACGCCACGCGGACGGCTTTTGATCAAATGGAACACACTGACGCGTAAATATAGTGTAACCCGGTCGAGTAAAAATGCACAGAAATCCACGGTTGATGAACCAAAGGAAATTGTAGATTCGTCACGGATATCGTTTACTCTCGATGAATTTAATATCCTTTGCGAGCATCGAACGTACAGTGGTTACGATCTCTTTTTACTAGTTCAAGTTCGACAAAAATTCGGAGCAGGAGAAAAAGGAACCTCGATCGATTTCCTCTCCCCCGAAAGACGTTATCGTGCATATGAGCTCATCCACGAGAATTTGTCCCACATCGCCGATCGCCGCTCCTTCCACTCGGTGGCTTTTGCTTTCGACATCACGTGGCCCAGAGACGAAAGCGCTAAAAATACAGATTTATATGTGCGTCCGGTTTATGCCTCTACCTCTTTTTCGAGGGAGAAAGAATTGGTGGGGGAGAGAAAGGCGAGATAATTTTAAATGTTAGCGACGATCGAACGGGGAAAAACGGGCAAAGAGAAAAGGATCTGCGTCGTCCACGTTTCCATCGAGCAACTCGAAACCGACTATTATGCGTTCACGTTAAGTAACGACTCGCCGCGTTAATTGTTTCTGTTAATTGTGTGTTTTTTTCAAAGCACTCTTCGAGTCCAAGACATAGCATGCTGGTGCATCGTTAATGAAAACTAACTTAACTATACCGACTTTGACAAGATTAAATGATGCCAAGTAGAAAAAACTATATGATACAAGTACCAAGGCAACGCAAATTGATTTGAATGATAAATCTCCGTAATTTGGTCGTATGGTTTCTGTTATTCGAAAATGATTATGGCCATGAATCTCAGCCAATTTAGAATGAGCCCTCGAAGGATATAAATCTCGGAGTTCGATCCATCGATCTGCTAATTGAGGGAGTTCCTAGACGTAAACTCCAGTCGCTTTATTAATTCATGATGCAATCGGAGATCGCGTTGATCGTATGATTGATACGCGTCGCGAAGAAATGCACGCGTAATGCGCCGTGAAATTACACGTTCCGAACGAAGGATATAATTTAGTTGTTCGTCTCGATCGCTAGACGCGCGAGGAACGGGTACAAAAAAAGATAAAGAGTTGAAACGAGGCGTCGTTGATTCGTAGATCATCGAAACGGAAAGAGGCAAAAACGAATGAAAACGAGGTGCGAACGAACGATTATGTTACAGCATGTACGACGATGCATACTCGGTATTTTATCGGTGCTTTTAATGGCAAGGTACTGAGAATCTTGGCCAATAAATTTTGGTGATCTGGTATATCTCGTATACCGTTAGAATTAAGCGTAATGATCAACTAATATGCAGTTCGCGTGCAGTCGTAAATCAGTCGCGTATAAAAATGACCAACGACGAAAAATTCTATATATTATTGTAGTTTGGGTCAGGACTATTGCCACTTTTATGCTAGCTCCGATATTAATCGTTCGAATGGCACGGTACCTCGCGCGAAAAATAAAATTTGAACAGACGCCGCCTGTTGGAACAGGGTTGGACAGCTGTTTATCGTACATCATATGGCGAGCGTATAGTATACCGGTAACGATCATTACTATGCTTGCATGTAGACTGCTATTAAAAACTGTCTCCGTGCCAATGACACGGCTCGTTTCATCTTCCGCTCTCTATGTCTCGGTAGTTGTTCGATTTTACGCGCGGCACTATGGCAGCTACATATGCAAACAAGAGGATACGTATTCTTTGCTTTCAGATGCAAATACGCTTTGGAAAAAAAATTTCCATCGAAAGACGAATGGTACGAAGGAAAAAAATCGTTGAGACAACTCTTAACGATAAACGTATACATATAATAAGAATTGGCATGCTACGATCGTTTTCTTGTCAAAGAGATAATAAAGTTCTGACGCAGGTGTGCGATAAGCTCCAAGAGTATTTTAAGTCTAGAATATCGAAGCTTACTGCCGATCAAACCACGTTAAATTTGCAATGCGAGAAACCGATTTCGACCGCTTCTGCCGCGATCTATTCACCGTAAAGAATCGATCGATGAATCTTTCGATGTGTGGAAATTTTACTACTTCCCATTCTGGGAACGCGAAATGTAGCATTTTCAACTCGATTTACGGTTCGCACACTGTAATGATCACGAGAGTACGCAATTGACGATGACGTAATGCGAGTCAAGACTGAATCACTTGCAAGAACGTTGCATACATCATTGCATCATATATGTAGTTTTCTTTCGAACTTTCTGTCAGAATTATTCTTGATATACATATAGTTTACGAGGTATGTAATTCGCTTACTGGCGAGTATTTTTCTCCCTAGGTAACGGAGAATTTTATTACGAAGTAAAGTGTATTTCTGTCTACGATAAAATTATTTTCCCGCGGTATCTTTGCTGAAACGACTGACATAATTCCATTATCTAAAGACACTTAACATTTTTCATGCAAATATCCGATAAATGGCAACGCGATACTAAATCACGTAAGTACAAGTCGTTCGGTACGAGAACCTTGAGATTAAACACGCATCGAAGATTAATGCCAGTAGCTTTGCAGTCTCCGAAATATAAAAGATAAGATGGAACGCAGGTATTCGTTTGAAATGAAAATATCGTTCTCTTTTCAGACGAACAGGAACGAGTACAGAAGAAGACCTTTGTCAACTGGATCAATTCCTATCTATCCAAGGTGAACAGCATTTTAAATTTCTAGATAATAATAATAATTAAAAGTATTTTGTCGTCCACGTCACGTTACGCGAACCTTTCTTCTTTTCTATCGTCCCTTCGTATGCATATAATAAGGCAACGCTGAAATTACTTCTCATCACGAATATCAGAGGCTAACTGGGATAACTCGTGCCTGGCTCGCGAGTCTCGATACCGCTCCCCTACTTCCGCACTTCCGGATACTTGGAAACTTTGAATTAGACATCCCAGCCCGCTTCCTCGCGACATGCATGCCTCAGAAGCGGCACGACATTGCGTTCAAAGCCCGTTCCGTGGACTCGACTTAATTACCCTCTCGTTCCTGGCAAGATACGAGTAATCCCGTCATCGCGAGAAATCTTTCGAACTTTCCGCCTTCCCGATTAATCCACCGGTATCCGTTTCAAACGTTATTCCAGCCTGAGGACTAGTTTCAATAAACGGTGTCTGCTTTCAGAGAATGCAACCGCTTCAAGTAGTAGATTTGATCGAGGACCTAAAAGACGGCACCCGCTTACTCGCGTTGCTCGAAGTGTTATCCGGCGAGAAGCTGGTGAGTTTGTGTATGAAGAAGCCTCGAATAGTAGAATTTTGAAACGTTCCGACACAACGAAACGCGTTTATCTGTTTACAGCCGGTCGAACGAGGCCGTAACTTGAAGAGACCGCATTTTCTTAGCAACGCCAATACCGCGCTTCAGTTCTTGCAGAGCAAAAAGGTGAGCAAACGACAGAGTGTAACGCGTCTGGGAGTAATAACATGTTCCGATCTCTTTGCAGATTAAATTAGTGAACATCAATTCGTCCGATCTAGTCGACGGAAGACCGCCGGTGGTGCTAGGCCTAATATGGACCATCATCCTGTACTTCCAGGTAGACGTTGTTTCGTTTCAACTTCTACAGTCGACGCTGTACGCAAAAAGCACTGTTACATCTAGAATGCGGTAGCTGCTTAAGTCTGACGCTCTAGCCACGTATAACGTTCAATTACATAAACATGCTACGACATACGCGGTAGCATTGCAATCGTTTACAACGGGAATTAATTTGAGAATATCGAGGATCGATCGTTTTTTTAAATAAAATTCTTGACAAGGTCCCCGCGAGCAACTACACCTCCGCGTACGCTTCTGTCCGGTAAACATTATAAAGGGACCGTGAATCGTTCGATCGGGAAATACCTTGTCTCGAAACAGAAATGAAATTAGTTCTCGTTTAGAGCGAAGTAAATTACTTTCGATTCTGCTAACCGTGTTTATTCTATAAAAACAAGCTACGATCGAAGGATCGAAAAAAGGTGAGTAGCTATAAAAAGAGATTGCTGTCTAACTGGTACGACTTGATGAAACAGAAAAGCCGTAGAGAGAAAGTCTCTGTACGCAGAGAGTAAAATATAGCACGCACTTGCATGATTTTACGCGTCACATTGATAATACGCACGCTAGTACCTTATGTATTCCGTGAATTCTTGTCCATCGCGGGTCTCGTTGGTCCGCGATCTATCGATCGTCCGTTCTTTTTCTAGATCGAAGAGAACACGCGTGCTTTGGAGTATCTTGGACAAACGTGGGGCAGCCAGAGCAGCCTGGAGAGTCTGAGCAGCCAGGGTTTGGCCGCCAGCGAAAGGAAACGCATAAGCAGCGAGAAATGGAAACAGGGAGCAAGGAAGACTCTGCTCCAATGGGTGACCAATGCCCTACCCAAGTTAGTATTCGCGAAAATCATCGTCTCTACGGGTGGGTATAGTACACGCACGATTTCGATATTTCAGGGATATCGGGATCCAAGTTCGCGATTTCGGCGAGAGCTGGCGGGACGGCAACGCCTTCTTGGCGATCATCGACGCGATTAGAGCGAATCTGGTGAACATCGCTGCTATGCGAGAAGCCTCCAACAGGGCTCGTTTGGAAACTGCCTTCCAAGTAGCCGAGGTGGAACTAGGCATCGCCAGACTCCTCGACCCGGAAGACGTTGACGTTCCCCAGCCCGACGAGAAATCCATCATGACCTATGTCGCGCAATTTTTACACAAATACCCGGAACCAGGATCCAGCGCTTCCGACTCGTTCGCCGCTGTCCAGCAGGAACACGATAGATTGTTTAACTGGCTCAGCGAGAGAGTCAGATACCTGGAGCAGTTGGACAGAACCAACTCTTTCCCACTGAATTACGAGGTACGTTCGTTAAAAAATCAAATGGAAATACACGTTATGACATTACGACGACTCGTGCTTTCAGGAGTACGTTGCCTTAAAGACGGAAGCTGACCAGCAGTTTGTGGTGTACAATAAGTTGCAGCGTCTCGTCGAGACGCCTAGTATGATTAGTATTACGAGAGACTCTTGGAGACGCGTACAGAATGTATGGAAGACGTTTGAAATACTTGTAAGCCACGCAACCTCGATAGAATCGAACGCTCGTAGCATTTGTTCCAAGATTAAGTGAATAACCTATTTTGCAGATGCTGCACTGGCTCTGGTTCCTAGACTCTACCCTGCCAGGCGAGTTGGGCGAGCTGGGCAGATGGTTACGACGCGCCGAAGCCCTTTTGATCTCGGACGACGACATACCGGAGGAAATGACGGAGGAAACGGCCAACATAATATCAAACAAGCTGGAGGATCACAAAAAGTTCTTCCTCGACCTACCGCCTATGATAGAGAGGTTCCAAGCGGCTAGAAATTCTCAGCTCGCGCTGCAGGTGCAGCCTCAACAGCTGAACAACACGGCTGCCCGATTCGAGAGTCTAGCAGATCGCGCCGCGAAGCGCAGGATCAGATTAAAGTTCCTCGAGCACAAGTGCTGCCTTATTGCTTTCTTGTTCCTAGTCGAGACGAAGCTAAAAGGATGGAGCGTCAAGTACGGCACCGAGGAGAAGGTGCACCAGATGTTGGAACAATACAGAAACTTTGTATCACGAAACAGAATCTTCCAGGAGTTCCAGAAGGCATATTTGGACATGCAGCAAGTCGTCGATGATTATAAACGCGAGGGTAACGTTGGTAAGTCGGAGTAAACAAATCATATTGAGGATGATCGTATCGTTACAAACCCGTTCTTGTATTCTGTTCTAGACAAAGAGGAGAGCTTGAGCATCGATCGTTTCATGCGAGAAACCAGCGATAAATGGAAAAGCGTCTCGATGGACCTGCGTTGCGTGCAAAGCATGCTGGAAGAGGTTGTAGCCTACTGGCGCCGATGGAACATCATCTCGGACGAGTTCGAGGCTTGGCTGATTCGCGCGGAACCTGCCTTGAATCTACCCGAAGAGGAGAAAATGGAATTCTTTCAGGACATAAGCGTGTGGAAGGACAAACACCAACAACTTTCGGACACCGTCACTTTCCTGATCGTCACGTCCGACGAGCCTGTTGCTCTGCAACTCAAGCAACGATACACGAATCTGACGTCGAGATGGGAATCTCTGTTCCAAGAAGCCAAGCAGTACATGCACGCTGGCGACCTGATACGAAACAGAAAAGATTACAGAGCAGGGGTGGAGACCCTGCAAAACTGGCTAAGAAGCGTCGAGGCCGCGTTGGCAGCCACCGACCTCACCACCACCGAGAAGATCAAAGCCTACGGTGAGAAACTTCAAGTCTACCACAACGAGGTGGAGGGTATCGAGGATCTCTTCAAGATTATCAGCAAAAAGTTCCAAACTCTGATCCAAGACTTGTCTCGCGACGAAGTGGACAAGATGATGAACACGTTGAAGAAAGAGAAAGAGGCTCTGGTTAAAGTACGAGCCTTGATACCGATGCAGCTGCACTTGTACCATCAATTGCTGGTCCAGCAAGAGTCTTTGGAAGCTGGACAAAAGGAGATTGCCGCCTGGTTGGACGAAGCCGAGAAAATGTTGACCGGTATGGATCTTTCGGGCGGCAGGGAGCATATTTTGGCTCAGTTGGACCGCCACAAGGCCTTCTTCTCGAGAACCCTCTACTACAAATCGATGCTGGAGTCGAAGAACAAAGTTTTCACCAGTATCGTAAAGTCCGTGGACAGCCACGCCGACGTTGCGACCGCGGAGGGTGGCAGGACGCTCAGAGAACTGAACGAACGGTTCAACAGAGTGTCCCAGGCTGCTCAGACCTGGGATCAACGACTGCAAGAAGCAGTCAGATGCTGGACCAAGTTCAAAGAATGCGAGAGACAAGTCTCCGAGTGGCTGTCGGTGGCGGAGGCGATGATCAGCGACAAGCACACGGATAACAGACGCTCGATAGAGTATCACAAGAACTTTTTTAGCATCGTAAACGAGAAATGGGTTCAGGACTTTGTAAACGCCGGACAAGATCTAAAGAATATTCTGCCCGTTGGGCAGCAAGCTCCCATCGCCGAGGCGGTCGAGGCGCTTCAAAAACGCTGGAAGGAAGTGCTCACGTTCGCGCCTCTTCATCTTATGAGACTCGAGTTCCGTCTCGACGAGACAACGTTCCTACAGTACCTCAAAGAAATCGAGGTTGAGATCAACTCCGAACAGCAAGCTCTCATGAAGAACGACAACGTGGAAAGCATACTCCATCGAAACAGAGAGTTTTTCGTGAACCGTGGCACGATGATGGAGGTCGAGAAATGTTTGGAAACTTTGAAAAAGATTAGCCACGCGTATAGTAATCTGAAACCGAGCGACACCAGTCTTTCCGAAGCAGCGCAAAACGCCGAACGTCTATGGGAGTATTCTGCTCAGAAAGTGGAAAGTTTGAGGGAGCAATTGAAGCAAGTGCCTCAACAATGGGCTGCTTACAAAAAGAAGTTAGTACGGTGAAACTTTACTCAGAGATTTTCCGCGTTTCCTGTCTGCTGACGATCGTTGGTTGGTTTTATTTCAGATTCGACGAGATGGTCAGATGGATGGATCACGTGGACAGTAATCTCAGAACCATACTGCACGAAGTGAACACCTTGGAGGAATTCGAGACGGAGAAAACGATATTCCAGGTAAAAACCCCGGTTTTACTTTTGCATATTTCTGTTGCTTCGAAATCCTCTCGTTTAAATTCCACTGTTTGTATATTTTACTTTTGCATTCCACTCTGCTGGATACGTAGGTTCAACTTGTGACGGTAAATATAACCGTAGACGACATTCTATTTAAAAATGTACAGACTACGAAAAGGTGGTAATGTTTTTTGTTTAGAAAATTTGCCGAGAAGCGGACAGCAAGCGCGAAGAAATGAAGTGGTTGGTTCAAAGCCTGGACAGCTTGACTTCCAACCGATTCGACCACGAAGCTCTATCGGAACAGAATCGTCTGGAACAGCTGATAACTCGTTACAAGAACTTGATACCAACGATAGAGATCACGATGACGAAAACTGACATTTATTCGAAAAGCTACACCTACAGGAAAGAAGTCCGCGAGGTGTGCACGTTGTTGCACAAGGTCCGCGAGCAATCAAAGATCGACGTGGTATCCGAGAGTCCCGAAAATCTGCATAGCGCGGTATCCCACCAGGAAATTCGTCTCAGTCAATTGGAACAACAGAGATCGAACATTGTGAGCATGCTGCAACGCGGCAAGGATCTTCTAAAGGACCAACACGCGCCACCTTTCGTCTCGTTGGAAGTTCAGCAGCTCGAGTCCAGCTGGAACGACACGTACGGTCAAAGCGTGGAGACCCTCAAGTCCCTGAAGAGCTCGCAGAAGCTATGGAACACCTACTTGAATCAGAAGGAAGAAATCCTGAAGTTGATCGAGCAAGCCGAAGAAGAACTGAGGAAAATCGAGTCGACTAGCTATTACGATGCTTCCCAAGTGTCTTCCGACCTTCAGAGCAAACAAGACTTTGGCTCGACTCTGAGAAAGACTGCCGAAGAATTGCTTAAAAAGCTCCGCGAGACGTACGCGAATCTAACAGACGTCGCGCCAACGGAACGCAAAGAGATTCTCAAGAAGGAGATCACGCACACCGAAAAGAGAATGGAGACCACATTGAAGATCGTCCAGGAGAAGGTGGTTTATCTTCAGGAACACAGTACCAGATGGAACAAATTCCAGGCAAAGATGAACGAGCTACAGAGCTGGGCTCAACAAAGCGCTCCTCGATCGATCGCGGACACCGAACACTTGGCCACCACTCCGGAAGAGATGGTTTACAGAACCGAGAGCTTGCAGAAGGAAATCCACGAGAAGACCAAGACGCTCAAGTTCCTGGAGGAGGAGTCGCGGAAGCTCGTGAAAGGTAATCGTCGTTCTTCTCGATCATTTTTATTCTCGTTGTGTATTTTAAAATGTCAACGTGTTTGTACGTTTAGGTGACAGCGAGAGCGGGCCGGGCAGGCAGCTACGCAACGACATCATAAACCTCGAGAAAACGCTCGAGATGCTGAAGAAAAGTATCGTGGTTCAGAAGGAAACGGCCGCGCAAAATCTAGAAACATGGAAGGAATACGAAAAGGGCATCCGTGAGCTGAAACCCTGGATCGAGGAGGCGGAATCGAAAGCAGCCACGATGGGTAGCAAACCCACGACTCTGCCCCAGGCAGCCCAGATGCTAGAAACCGCCAGAGCGTTCGAAACACGATGCCAGCAACGCTTGCCGAAAATTCAAGAGCTGTCTATGATCGGTCAAAGGCTCGCAGGGAAAACGTCAGCCTCGGACGAAGTAGACGCTGTGCATACGCGTTGGAACGCTGTACACGACATAGCCGTTCAGGCGACCACCAAGCTGGACAAGCTGGTCACATCGTGGAACAGTTTCGAGTCCGAGATCAAAGAGTTCAACGAATGGTTGGAAAAGTCTGAAAAGATGGTCCTCGTAGAGCCTAATACCCAGACACCCGAAGTGTCGGTACTGGAGAAGGAATTGACGCGTTTGAAGGACTTCAACAAGACGATATCCGATCACCAGGCTCAATTGATATCGCTCACGCAAGTGTCCGATCACATCAGCCACGGTTTGTCCCTCGAAGGAGCCTCCAACTTGAAGGCTCGAGTCTCCGATATCAAATCCCGAGTCAGCAAACTGGCCGACACCGTCAGATTACAGATCAATAAGGTTTCCGATTCCCTGTTGGCGCGGCAAGAGTTCCAGATGAAGATCACCGATTTCGAGAACTGGATGTCGCGATTGAGATCGAACATCGCGGAGATCAGCGAAGCTACGGTGGACACCGTCGACACTAACCTCCAAGCTGTGCACGCTTACATTCAAGAACACTCGGAGAAGCAGCCCAGTTTCGCGGCGATCTACGACGAAGTGAAACAACTTTCGTCCAGAGGATCGGTCGTCGAGGCGGCTGCCCTCGACGAAACCTACACTACATTGGCGAAAAAGTACAAAGCACTGGAAGACGATCTGCGAGAGAAGAAGAAGGGTCTGGAGAAGTGGATCGAACTGTTGAGCTGGTTAAACGACGCGAACGGGCAGCTCAATCACTGCAAGTACGAGGCAGAAGCTAGAAAGCCGACCGTCGCGGATTTGGAAAGATTCTCTTCGGAGTTGCAATCGATATACGATAAGATAGATGGCTGGAAACAGCACGTATTACCCGACAACGCCGTGGGTATACAAATTCGCGACAAGCAAGGGAAGCCGTTGTCGGCCTCGGGTCTCTTGAACGACCTAGAGAACAAGGCTATAGCTCTGAAGAACGAGATATCCGCGAAACGCGACAGGCTCGAGAACCTTGGCGCCAGATGGACCAATTTCCGAACGCTGCAGCAAAATATCACGGAAAAGATACTGAACACGCAGACGGCTCTTCAGGAAACGGTTTACAACGTGGACTCCTGCAAAGAATTGGCGCCTGCCGTGGACAAGATCGACCGACTGATCGAGGAACACCAGAAGAGAGAACAGGAAAAGGAAGTGCTCCACTTCGAAGGCAGTTCCTTGATGAAAGAAGATCAAAGATCGACGACCAACATCCAAGTTGTCCTCTCTTGCGTCGATGCTAATTGGGAAAAGGTAAACGAACTTCTTCGAGAGCAGAGGAAAAAGTACGCTGACATGGACACGGATTGGAAGATTTACGAGGAAGCCAGACAGAGGCTGATAAAGTTCATTGACGAGGCAAGAACTCTTTGCCAATCCGTGAAGGGAGTTCCTTACGATATCACCCAAGCAAACATCAATTTGGAGAAGCACAAGAAGGCTTTGGAAGTGCTGAAAAAGGGTAAACAATTCTTGGAGAAAATGGACTCGAAAGCTCAACAGCTGACGAAGGAGGCGTCCCTGATGCCCAAGTTTAATTCGGAGTTGATCGAATCGGACCTGAACAAAGTTCGAGTCCAGTATCAGGATACGTACAACGACATAAGTGAAAAATTGCAGGCCTACGAATCCCAGGTGATCATCTGGAAGCAGATAGAAGAGTCAAAGTCCGAAGTGACAAAGTGGCTGACCAATACCAACGATGCTCTGACCACTGCCTGCGATCGTTTGCTCGACGCGGAAAATTGCCAGGCTAGATTGGTAAGATATCGAGAGGAACTACCGACTTACCAGCAACTCTATCAGAACGTCGTCGCAAAGATCGGGCAACTGATCAAATTTAACAACGACGCGGACGTTCCTACCTTGAATTCTTTGCGGAAATTGTTGGACGACCAGTTCAAACTGGTCAAGAGCTCGGCGGACAAGCTAGAATCCTTGACCTCGACCATGAACGAAAGAGAGAGAGCAATCAGACAGGAGATGAAACGATGCGGGGACCAGATCTCCAAGATCCGAGAAGACATAATAAAATGCGACGACCTGACTGGCGAAAACACCAAGATCCTTGGTCGAATCAACAAGTGCCAGGAGCTTAAAACCGAATTGGAACAATGCGATTACGCTCTGTCCAAGGTCGAAGAGACCCTGACGAAAATGTCCACGGAATATCCGAGCATTTCGCGATCCAGTCTACCCAAGGAACTTCAAGCTCTGCAGCTTCGAAGGGACGGCGTGGCTAGTCACGCGAACAAGGTGATCGCAACGTTGGTAGCGTTCCTCACCAAACTCTACCACGAAAAGTTCGGAGCTCTTCAGCGCATGGTGGTGACCCTGAAGGAAAAAGTTGCTTGGTGCGAGCCCGAACAGAGCAGCGATCGTTACAATCTCGAAGTGAAAATGGCCTCGTTGATGGACGTGGAGGCCGGTATTATGGACTGCACCGGCAGAAAGGAGGACACCGATGCTTCCTTGAAGCTTTTAGCGTCCGTCGAGAGCGCCGAAACGATGGCTGCCCTCGAGGCTGATCGCGATAGAGTCGATCTCGATCTCGAGTCCCTCAAGTCCAGCTACGGAAAGATTAAAAACGATCTGGAACGGAACATTGCTCTGTGGCAACGCTACGAGCTCACTTCCGAGAGCGTTCTGTCCTGGTTGAAAGAGAACGAGAACAAGATCAGAGCCGAGGCGTCGGCGCTGCTCAATATCAACGACATCGAGGAAAAGATCGCTGAAATGACCGATATGCAAAACACGGTTACGGAATATCAGACCGAATTGAAGGAGCTTTCCGCCCTCGCGGAAGACATCACGAAAGTCAGCTCCGAGTCTAGAGTGAATCAGTACATAGGGCATCTAAACACTCGATACGAATACGTGGTAAAGTTCTTGTCCCAACACTTGGACAGACTGCGGGGACTAAAGGAGAACAGGGATCAGTACGCGGCGAACAAAAATAAGCTGGTAGCTTGGCTCGAGAACGCTGAGAAAACGTTGAAAGCCTTCGACGAAATCACCGGGCCTAAACCTATCACGTTTTATCAATCGCGGTTGAAGGAACTGAAATGTTTCGTCGAGGAACGAGAAGTCGGACAAGCGATCTTGAATCGAACCGCCGAAGCGGGCGAAACTCTGTTCGCTAGGATCACGCCGGATCAGCGGGAAATGATCAGAGCCGAGTTGAGAAACTTCCGTAATCGCGTGGACGCTATGGCGGATCGCGCCAACGTAATCTACAAGAAGATCGAGAGCGACATGATGCACAGATCCTCGTTCGAGGACAAGTTCTTCCAAGTGAAGCAGTGGCTGGTGGACGCGCGGAACAAATTGGGAGAGAAACAGGATCTATTGCCTACGCTGCAGGAAAAGAAACTAGCTCTTCACGTGTACAGAGCCGTCGCGCAGGACGTGACCGTTCACAAAAACATCCTCCAACAGCTTCAAGAGAGGCTGAGTACAGCACCGGACGACGACGCGAGCGAAATGTTGAGCAGCGTTATCGAGGCCTACGAGAAGCTATCGAACGAGGTCCAAGGGCGAATAAACATCGCGGAGAAACATGTGTCGAACCACGAGGCGTACCTGCAAACGTTCGAAAAGACTCGCGATTGGATCAATACCGTGATAAACGAAGGCTCGCCGATCATCGAGGATTTCTCCGTGGAACGAGACACTGCACAGAACAAAATCGTTTCGATAGAGAATTTGTTGCAGCAGAAAGCGGAGGGCGATCGAATCCTGTTCGAGTGCAACCAACAACTGAACATCGTTCTCGAGCAAACCTCTCTGCCGGGTCATCCGGCCCTGCTGACCAACTTTGAGCAGCAGAGCAAAATTTGGGATGACTTCCTCAAGAGATGCGTCGCCGCCAGAGACAAGTTGAAGCACATGTTCGATCAGTGGTCCGAGTTCGAGAAAATCGTGGAAAGCTTGGAGGCCTGGATCAAGCAAATGGAGACTCAGTTGAAGGATCAGAGTCTGAAAAGCACCGAGGAGGCAAAGAAGGCCCATCTTCGGAAACTCAAGTCTTGGGAGGAGACTATAATCGCGAAGGGGTCCGAGTTCAATGCTGTGATCGAGAAGAGCCAGAGCATAGAAGCCGAAGCAGATCTGGCCAGAAGGGTTTCCAGGCAAACCACCAAGTACCAGGCCATTAAAAATCAGATAAAGGAGGCCGTGATGCGGTACGAGCAGTTCGTAAAGGAGCACAACACGTTCAACGCCAAGTACGAGCAACTGTTGCAATGGATCAATGATATTCAGACCGAGTTGAAAAGGCAGAGCGAGATCGTGGGCGATTTGTCTGTTTTGCAAAGCAGACAAAAGCAAATTCGCGATCTCAGCGATACCAGGACTAAGGAAAACGCTCGTTTCGAATCGGTGATCGATCTAGGGGAGAAACTGTACGTTCACACGTCTCCGGATGGCCGAGAAATCATCAGACAACAGCTGAGGAACCTGCGGACGCTTTGGGATGGATTTTCCGAGGATCTTCAAACCACCATGCAAAAATTGGATCAATGCTTGATGCACTTTGCAGAATTTTGGTTGTCTTACGAGCAACTGAGTACCTGGCTCCGAGACGTGGAGCGCGCGGTACACCAGCACACGGAATTAAAATGCACCTTGGAAGAAAAGAGGGCACAGCTGCAGAATCACAAAATCATGCATCAAGAGATAATGTCCCACCAGTCTCTGGTTGAGTCTGTCTGCGACAAGGCTCAACAACTGGTGGATCAGACCAAAGACACGTCTTTGAACGTCTTCCCGCCCTCCATCAAGCAGCTTTTCCACAATATCGTGGCCAAGTCGAAGGACTTGCTAGAGAACCTGGCCGACTGCGTGGAAAAGCATCATCGATTCAATCTACAAGTGAAGAGCTTCTCCGATTGGCTGAACGCCGAAAAGGAGAAGCTCGCAGAATGCAACGACGTCACCGGAGAACGTGCAGACATTTCGAGGAGACTCGCGACACTGGCGATGCTCAAGAACGATCAGATGCAAGGAGCGGAACACCTTGGAAAGCTCAAGGAACTGAGCGATTCTGTGGCTAAGAGGACCGCGCCGAAAGGATGGGACGCCATCAATAAGGAAATCACCGTTCTCGAGGGCAATCTCCGTCAGTACTTGGCCGAAATAGGTAATTACCTCCAACGAATCCTATTCGTTACTTACGAATTTATTTAATCGATCGTTCGCCTTGCAGAATCGGTGGAACAAAAGCAAAGAGCGGCATTGCAAAAATGGCAAGACTTTGAGGATAAATTGGAAGCGCACACCAAATGGTTCTGCACTATGGAGGCCGCGTTCAGAGATCAACAATTGCAACCTACTTTGCAAGATAAGGAAGTTCGTTTGCGAGCTCTGAAGGAAAAACGCGATTCTATATTGAAGGAAGAATCCACGATCGACGAGTTCGTCGATAAATCTCATAGTTTACTCCACGCAAGCGGCGTTGAACGGATCAAACCGATGATCTCTCAAATTAGTAACAGGTAACTGATTCAAACGTATTTACTATGCGTAGATCACGAAAAAAGAAGCAAAAGTCTATTTACCGAGTACACGAAATATGCAAAATATTGTTTACATGCATCATAATTCATTTTAAAAATATTATATTATAAATTTATTCTCGAAACATAACGATACGTACCTGATATATGATTGTTTCATATTTACAAAGAAAATAGAAAATGATAATGATTGTAGCCACATACCGATCGTCGAACAAAAATTAAAAGTGCAGTTAGTGCCACTATCGATGAAACGCCCGAGTTTAAAAAGAAAAATAGTTTCAGCTGCATCCGCTAGATGATGCGACATACATATGTTAGAATTCGCGTTTTTTAGAACGATCGAAAAATGCTTTCCTTGTCTATTCTAATCTCGCGATGCTTACAGTATTAATGCAAGTACATTAACGACGTTATTTTACATTATTACATACTTTAAGACAAGAAAAAGGTTTCGTACATCGTGTATGTGGCTACAGAATAAACCAAAAGACAAATTAAAAGATTTTACTCACGTTTGATGAATTTCCTTCCGAATTGATCAGCAATCGCCATGACATCGATGAAATTTCTTCCGAATTGATCAGCAATCGCCATGACATCGATGAAATTTCTTTCGAATTGATCAGCAATCGCCATGACATCGATGATGTTCTCCTTCTCGCGTTCGAACTTGTATCCATAACCTGTGTCAAAAAGAACAACATGTTTTAAACATATTCGTTGAAACAAACGCATGCTTACCATAATTAGGTACAAATCTAGCTGAAAATAACTCGTAAACGATTATGATTTAATTAACAAATAGTATTAATTGGTACGGGGCGGTGAACGAAAAAATAGCACGAAGCCGATTTGATTTTTCTCGCAATGTCGATTGAATTTACAACCAAAAGTTTATTAAGATTGAACTGAGGCACCAATAGAGACTTTACGGAAGTAGTATCAACAATTTTTAAGAATTTAAAAGTGAAATACGTACCTATAAAGTAGAGAAGCCAGCAACACGTCCACTCGCGCCACTTTCCAGGGAACAAGTCCAGACCTGCGCCTGTCGATTTAGGCGCGGGGTGGGGGTGGTCGACGATGGGGTCCAGTTACTGCTAGAGTCAACGTTAGGCTTCCATTGCTGTTAATACTTGTATAAGAAAAGTTTATCACGTTAGAAGCTGTATTTTCATTAACATTCTTGATACATGCAACCTTTAAAAGTAAGAAACAAAGAGTACCTGGCCAATGTTTTAATTTCGAAGCGATAAATTATGATTACACTTGACTAGCGTAGTTCCTCCATTTATTCGTCCTTTCGAATATCTTGAAGTTTAAAACTTGATGCTTGAACAATACGATTACTTAATTTTCGAATCACAAGACCGTACAATATGCATTATGCGTAAAATATTACACAAGTATGTATTTTGAAAAAGAACGACGATGCATGTAGGCACGTACGAGCACTTTTGTCGTATCGGCATGCACTGATTAGTGCTGCCAACTAGCGGTAGAAAAGAGAAGTACACTTTTCTTAGAGCGCGGAATTCTGCGCGATTTTAAAACTCCTCGGTTACGAATAGTATTGTTACTAGAAACAAGAAGTTTTATTTAATTTGAAGGAGCAGCTTCACATCGTTGCGGAACAGCCTTCACGTTGCCGCAACGATGCATCTTCAGTCCGTCGCAACAATATTAATAATCGTGGCTTGATGAAAAATCATTGGATTTGAATATTATAGGTATCAACAGCTGCACGTGCTCAGCAAAGAGGTAGTTACTCGATGTCAGAGTATCGTCGACGACCACCGAGCCTACGAAGAAAAATTGAAAGGTTTCGACGGCTGGCTCACTCAGCTGGAACAAAGTCTGTCGAGTCTGAAGAAAGACGAGACCGGTAGAAATTTGGAAGAAAAGGTATCGCGTCTGCAAATACTTCTAGCCGAGAAGGAGCAAGGAGAACACCGCCTGGGCGGTCTGGTTTCTTTCGGAGAGAGGATTCTTGCCGACACTTCGGCCCAAGGACGAGAACTTATTCGCCACGAATTGAGACAAGCTAGGGAACGATGGGACAAGCTCGCGGAGGGAATAGTCGAACAACAAAAGAAACAAGATACTCAATCTTTGCAGTGGTCGAATTATCAGGTGACTTTGCAGCAGATCTTGGCTTGGCTGGACGCCATGGAAAGATCCGTGAAACAGGATTCATCCATCACTTGGTCCTCCCTCCAGGAAATTAAATCTAAATTGCTCAAGAGCAAGGTAATCGCGTCTATATTTTACGTTACTCTTTTTAAAAATAAAGTAATCGAATCTCGCCGGAGATATATCGTTCGTTGACGAAACTTTTCCAGGCAATGCATCAGGAAATCTTGGCCTACAAGCGCATCATCGAAGGCGTCTCCGAAAAGGCTAACGCGCTTACGTGCACCGTTCAAGCACCCTCCGACGCCCAGCAAAAGGCTGCCTCGGTCTCCGAAAGATACGAAGACCTGGTCGACATGTCGCAGAAGAACATATCGAACTTGGAGACCCTTCTGGACACGTTCCAACAATTTTACGATCTTCAAAAGTCCTATCAGGATTACCAGAAGCAGCAATGGGAACAGTTGGCCAACTATAGCGACTACACGGGCAACAAGACCGCTCTTCAGGCTCAGTTGACTAAAATCATGGAACTCCAAGACGGTCAGAGGGAAGGGGAATTGAAGCTAAACATTCTGAGCGAACACGTAGCGCAGAGTGCTCATAATTTGACACCGAGATCGCTAGAGACCATGGAAAGAGACCTAGCTACGTTGAGGTAAAGATCAGAGCTTGTTTAAAGGGAACGGTTCTTCGATAAAGAAGAAACTTTCCAACGTTATTTTGTCCGACAGATTCGAACACAAGAAGTTCGCCACTGCTGTGAACGATATCGTCCGATGCATCGAGGAAAGGATTCAGCAATGGAGCGAGTATGAAAATTCGTTGGAACGCCTGTTGGCCTGGCTGACCGACGCGGAATCTTCTTTGAAGAATTACTCTTTGAAGAACACGCTGGATGAGAAGCAGGAGCAGCTTGAAAAGTACCAGGTATCGTTTTAAAATCGTTTCTTCTATAATTAATGGTTCGGATGGTAAGGGAGACACACTATGCACGCGATCTTATTTTACACCACGATGTACGAACACGTTTTTCTTTGCCAAGAAGAGGAAAAGATACGAGAGAGAGAGAGAGAGATCGAAACAATAAATAAAGTCAGGAATTGTATTTGGTAAACTTTCTTAGGCACTACAAAAGACCGCCTTGTCGTGGGACACGGAAGTCACGGAACTGGTGGCCCTCGGAGACCACCTCGATCAAGTAAGGAGAAAACCTGAAAATTCTTGTCATGAGGCGTGTGGACACTTTTGTACAAATTTCTCAATACTGTCCTCTTCTCTTCTTCTTCTTTTTCTTCTTCTTCTTCATCTTCTTCTTCTTCTCTGGTCTTACTCTACGTTCTGTTTCTATACTTCTTTATGTGTTTTTTCGTTAACGATTCAGTGTGATTTAAAACAATTACGTACCAAGCAAGAAAGATTAGTTTTAAAAAAATACTCGAAAGAATGTTTTACAGTACTTTTTTGCGTTTTCTTTTTTCTTTTTTTTTTGTACTACGCATCTACGCTATAAGACATCGATATTTTAACGCGCATACGTAACGTACATCTTAGATGCGTTTCACCCTACAGATGTTGATAGTGAATCTCCGACAAAACGAAGCAGAATTTGACAGAATGAGCGACGAGTCTTCGGAACTTATGCAAATCAGCGGCGAGACCAGATTCTCCGCCAGCGTTCAACAGATTACTTCTCGTTTTCAATCCATACAATCTACCGCTAAGGTAACGTAACTCTTCTTTACTGAACGATCCTGCTTCGAGTTTCACTTGGCTATTAACAACGGAATTGTAGGAACTTGTTAAAAAATGCGAGCAAGCGGTGGCGGACCACGCCGCCTATCTAGAACGCTACAAGCAGTGCTCGGAATGGCTAGCAAACACGCGAACATCTTATCAATCCATCAAGGACGACTTGAGCAGCGCTCGTCAGGAACTAGTCTCGAACGTGGCGACCCTGAAGGATCTTCTGGGACGGCAATCTTCGGCGACCCTCTTAATAAACAACACGGTCGAGGCTGGAGAGCGATTGTACCCAACGACTGGCATGGAGGGCCGTGAAATTGTCCGTCAGCAACTGTTGGACCTTCAGCAAGCCTTCGAGGAACTGTACGACAGCATCTCGTCGACGGAACGCGAGCTTCAGTCGAAGATATCGCGATGGTCCGGCTTCGACGAGTCGAACGAGGCGTTCGAAGAGTGGTTGAGAAGCATCGAGACTCAGCTGAAACCGGAAATAGAACTGAAGACGACACTGGACGAGAAACGGGCCCAGCTGCAGATTTACCGCACGTTCCTGCACGACGTGCAGTCCCACCAACAGGACTTGCTCGATCTCCGCGACAAGGCTGACAATCTGCCAGATTCTACCGACAAAGTGACCCAAACGTTAAAGAAATTGAACGAAAGGCACGCAGCGGTACTAAAGCGGGCCGCGGCGTTCGTCGAAAGATACGAGGGTATCGTCAGCGATCATCAACAATACAGCAAAGCCGTTCTGGACACTCACGAGTGGCTGGATGCAACGCACAACGCGGTGATATTGTGGGGCGACACGGAACTCGAACGAGTGTCTCTGCACACGAACCTCGATCGTCTCAGAAACCTCCTGCAGAGTTTGCCGGAAGACAAACCAAGGGTTCAGCAGATCCGAACGCTGGGAGAGAAAGTGATACCCGGGACTTTGGAGTCTGGCCAGATCAACATTCGCTCGCAGATCGATTCGTCCCAGCAGGAGTGGGAGAGTTTGGTCACCGCCGTCAAGTCCACCATCGAGACGCTGGAGAACAAGCTTCAACAGTGGAACGAGTTCGAGACGTCCAAGGAACGATGTCTCGCCTGGATGAGGGAAACCGACACGAAGCTGCACGCCGTGGACTTGAAGGCCACGCTGCAGGAGAAGAAAGATCAGCTGGAGCTGTTGCGCACTCTTCAAGGGCAGGTTCGCGCGAAAGAGCTGGAGATCGACGCCGTGACGGAGAAGGCCCAACAGCTGCACAAAAACCTCACGTCTCGCACGACCCACATGTCGGAGCTGAGCATCAAGTACCAGCAAATCTCGAACAAAGTGAAAGACTTGAACAGCCGTTGGCACCAGTACGTCACCACTCATCAGGAGTTCGACAATCAAGTGGCGGAGTGCACCAGGTGGCTGGACGACATCAGGAAGAAGCTGGCCTACTGCTCGGACCTCGGTGCGTCTTCGCAAAAGGACCTGGAGAACAAAATGGAGATAGTACAGGACCTGCTGCTCTACAAGGAAGACGGATTTGCCAAGGTTCAAGGAATCGTGGAACTGGCTCAGGCCGTCCTCGCCAACACTGCACCGACCGGACACAAAGCTATCAACGACGCGGTTGGAAAGCTTCAGGAACAGTGGAGCGCCTTAGCTTCCAAGATGTTGGAGGCCAAGACCAACCTGGACGACTCCATCAATAAGTGGGCCGGACTCCTCGAGCAGATACAGTCCATGAACAAGATGGTGGACTACATGCAGACGGCTCTCAACGATTTCTTACCCTTCCAGACGACCATGTCCGAGAAGAGGTGCCAGCTGGAGTGCATAAAGACCCTGGAGGAGAAGGTTCGATGCGAAAACATCGAAGTGGACAGCCTGAAAATGAAAGTCGCGGAAATGATCGCCAGCGGACCGCAAGGCTTGGCCGCTTCCCAGGCGCAAAGTATCTTGAACAGATTCGACGCGCTGTTCGAGAAAATCAAGTCGTTGCTGGCTGAACGAGAGGAGCAATACAAGGATCATCGACTTTACAAGGAGGCGCACGACGATATCATTAACTGGTTGAGCCGGTCTCGCGAGAAGATCCCGTCGATGAAGCAGAGGCCCCTCAGCGATAAATTGGCCATCGAGAACGCCGTGGCGCCGTTGGAGAGCTTGTTGAACAAGAAAGCTCAGGGTGAGCTGCTCGTCGAGCATTTGCAACATACTGGAAAAGTTGTTTGCGCGAGCACGAGTCCGCAAGGGCAGGAAATCATTAAGAACGAGGTGCGCGCGCTTTCTCAGAGTTTCGAAGAATTGTTCAAAGGTAAGAAATATGCTTTCCAAGATTTTGTTTCATCGTGTTTAGTTCGATTCCTATAAAACGATTAACTAAATTTCAGAAATTAAACAACAAAAGGACCAGTTGGAACAGACGGTGAGCCAATGGCGCGACTACAAGGACGAATACGAGAGACTGAGCGATTGGTTGCAGCAATACGACATCCTCATAAAGGCGCAGAAGAACTCTCTGTTGCCGAACGTCGCCGAGAAGGAGAAACAGGTGCAAGAGGTCAAGGGGATCCTGGAGAACCTTGTGAAGGGACAGGAGCAGATCGACAAGTTCAACAGAACAGCGTCGGACCTTCTTTCGTCCCACTTGGGCACTTACATAAACAACCAACTGCGTCATTTGAATTCGCGGTATCAAGTTCAGGTGAACCTGGCGAAGGACGTGTTGAACAAGGTGGAGACGAACCTGGCCCAGCACAAAGAGTACGAGGCGAACCTGGCCAAGACACGCGCGTGGATCGAGAACGCGAAACAGATAATTCGCAAAGGAACCGAGGCAGCGTCTACCAGCAGCCGAGAAGAATTGCAGAACAGGTTGGACAACATCCAGGAGCTTCTGAGGAAGCGAGAGGAGGGCCAAAACCTGGTGCACCTGACCGTAAACTGCGGCGAGAAGGTGATGCGGAACACCAGATCGGACAGTCGCGAGGAGATCAACGGACAACTGAAGGAGATCCAGAACGATTGGGAGAGACTGGTGAAGAAAATCTCGACGACCAAGGTTCACCTCGAGACGAGTCTCCTTCAGTGGGCGGACTACAGTTCCTCGTACCTGCAGCTGCAACAATGGATCAACGACCGGGAGGCCAAGTTGCAGCAAGTTTGCGAGCAGAAAGTGTCCAAGGCTAGGAAAGGCTTGGCTGGTCTGAGTTCTTTGGCGATCGGCGAAAGGAAGGCCAACTTGAGACAAACGAATAGCATCGTTCAGGATATAGTGGCGTTCGAACCGATGATACAATCCGTCACGACCAAAGCGGAAGATCTTCGACAGGCAACGCCGGCCACCGAGATCTCGATCAAGTACGAAACCCTGAGCAAACAAGCGCAGGAGCTGTACGCCAAGCAGAAGGAGACCGTCGAGCAACATCAGGCCTTCATAGACAGTGGGAACGAATTTATCCAATGGATACGCGCGGCTAAAGAGAGGCTCGGAAAGTGCTCGGAGCCTACCGGTGACAAGGAGTCGCTGGCAAATAAAATTACGCAGCTGAAAGTGCTGCAGAGCGAGCTGTCCGAGGGGCAAAAGAAACTCGAGCACGCCTTGGAACAGGGCAACGCTGCCTGTCAAATCGCAGACGAGGAGGACAAGGAAATAATCGAGGAAGAAGTAGCGTTGTTGCAGGAAGAGTACGACAGCTATGTGTAAGTATACAACTATTACGTTTCCATTTTGCATTTCGATAACAAACGATCTGTTTGATCCAGGGATTCGCTAAACAACACCAAGAGTTTGCTAGAGCTAGGAATAGTGAAGTGGACCGAGTACGAGGACCAGTTCTCCGAAGCTACCGAGTGGCTCACGCAAACCGAGCAATTGGTGCAATCGTTCAATAAATTGCAAGACAGCCTGGAGGAGAAAAAGAACGTTCTCGAACAGTTCCAGATCCACTTGCAAACCTTGTTCGACTGGCAAAAGGAACTCGATCGTTTGAACATGAAAGCTCAGATGTTGCTCGAGACCTGTGCCGACACAAGAATCTCAAACGCGATCACGCAGCTCACTACCAAATACAATGCGCTATTGTCGCTCGCGAAAGAAATAATGAGACGCTTGGAACTGCATTACCAAGTACGGTGAAACGTTTAACGCGATACGATTTCTACTATTAGTCTTTACGTCAGTTTCGTATAAGGATACGTGTACTATTTCGGTTTCAGGAACATCAACAGCACAACACGTTGTACCAAGAGTGTCAGGATTGGATCGAACGAACGCGCGACAAACTCGGCGAGTGCAAAGAGATTCCAAACACGCTGGTCGAGGTGAACAACAAATTGCACACCTGCAAGACCATCAGGCAGACCCTGGAACAGGGTCAGAACAAGCTACGGTACGCTCTCGAGTTGAAGGAAAAAGTGATCATGAACACCGAGCAGAACGGGGCAGCGAAGATTCAGGAAGACACCGAGAATCTGAAGACAGAGTTCGAGAAGCTGCTGGTCAACGTCGAGGAGATCAGACAGAAGCTGTCGGCGAGAGCCACCGCGTTGGAAGAACTCAACAAGATTCATCGACTCACCACGGATTGGATCGAAGAGATCGAGGGGAAGATACAGCCGGGCGAGATGTTCAAGAACGATCTCAGCGAGAAACGCGCGGTCCTCGAGAAGTATAAAACGGTTCAAAGAGATATCCAAGGCCACGGCGATACCGTAGATCGTCTGAAAGCCCGTCTCGCCGAGGACTCGAGCATCCCCGCCGGTCCTTACCAGTCTACCTTCGCAAAGTACGACCAACTGAATAAACTCATCTCCGAGAAAATACGCGTACGTACTTTAGAGACTGAAATAATTCAAGTTTAATAACCTTACTGTTCGTTAGTTTTAAGCAACGATTTATTTGTCAACTTGCAGAATTTGGAGAAGCAGGTGAACGACCACGAGAAATTCCAGCAAGCACACAACGAAGCGGCCGACTGGGTCCGTCACGCGAAACTGGAACTCCATCAACACTGCGACACCCACGGTGAGAAGGAACGGATCATCGAAAGGGAGAACAAGGTCAACCAGATCATCGCCTCGCTTCCTAGAGGAGAAACTTTGATCTCCAGAGTGATAGAGCTCAGCGACGCCGTGATTTCCAGCACCGGTCCGGAAGGTCAAGAAGCCATCAGGCAGGACATGAAGCAGCTGCAAACCAACTGGAAGTCCCTGCAAGCCCAATGCTTCGAGTCTCGGAAAACCTTGTCCAACTGCATCTCCAGTTGGTCCCAGTTCGCTGCTGCATTGGACAGCATGAAGAGGTGGATAGATCACTTCCAGAAGAAGGTGAACGACGAGCAATCGAAAGAGAACAACACCCCCGAGGACTTGGTGCGCTGCAAGAGTCTGGTGGAAGAAGCTGTCCAACAGAAGCCTGTTCTCGAGGACCTGAACGACAAGTGCGAAGCCTTGTTGGAGATGAGCGCGTGCAGCTGGGCACGCGACAAGACCGTGCAACTGCAATCGGCTTACACGTCCTTGTTGACCGACATGCAAGGTTTGGTTTCCAAGGTGGAGAAAAATTTGTCGGACCATACGGAGTTCCTCAAGGCAAAGAAAGAGATGGAAGATTGGCTGCGCGTTGCCCGCGGCTCGGTACAGGATTGCATGGGTGTCGGAGACGCTGAATGGGCAAAGGATAAATTGGAGACCATTAAGATCGTCGCGACGCGAATCACCGAGGGTCAACACCTGCTCTCGACGTTGCAAACTGCCTTCACCAAAGCGATCGACACGGCGGTGCCGGAACAACAGGAACAGTTGAGATCGGACATGGCTGGACTGCGCTCCAGTTGGGAGCAGCTCAGCATCGATCTGAACACGGTTCAGGCTCAGCTCAAGTCTCTCTTGAGTCGCTGGGACGATCACGCTGAGGCTCGCGAGAAGCTCAAACACTGGCTGGAAGAAACCGAGAAGAGCATGGAGGAACTACCGGATACCAAGGGAGAATTCGGCGACATGAAAACGATGTTGGAACGGTACAAACACATCCAGGAGGAAGTTCGCGGGAAGAAGACCGAGCTGGATCATCTGCTGGAGGAAGCGAGCGAACTGTCGAAATTGGCAAAGAACAACAGACCGTTGGATCGAACGAACAAACTGTTGAAACGTTGGGAGGACTTGAACGAGCGCGTAGACGATCGGAAGAAGCTGATCGAGAACGAGATGCAAGAGTACAACTCTTACTACGCAGCCTTGCAAGAAACCGAGAAGTGGTTGCTGCAGATATCCTTTCAGTTAATGGCTCACAACTCTCACTATATTACGAGCAAGGAGCAAACCATTAGCCAGATCAAGCAACACGACAGCCTGTTCGAGGAGATCGAGGCGTACACGAACGTATTGGAAGACCTGAAGATGAAAGGCAATGGCCAAATCGGTCGCTACGTGGCCGCGAATCCAGAAATTAAAACCGTCATCGAATCTCAACTACTGAACGTGCAGCAGAGCTACAATTCTCTGTTGAACATCGTGTTGCAGATTAAGAAACGATTAGCGGAATCGTTGGTGAAGTTCCAAGAGTACGAGAACACCCTCGAGAGCATCATGAAGAACTTGGACGCGTACGAGCCGGAAATCGCGCAGGAGATGGAAGCACCTATGGACAGTCTCGATCAAGCGAAAGAAAGATTCGAGAACGCTCGTGTGTTGCACAACAAATTGCAAGCCGAGAAGACACGATTGGCCTTGGCGGTCGAAGCTTGCGAGGCTGCGGTAGCTTGCGTTTCCAGGCCTGGAAGTCCCCTCGATGCTCCGCCCGTGCAAATTCCAGCGAGGGAGGTCGAAGTTCGGACCAAACTCGAAGATCTGATCGATCAGGTACACGGCAGAGCATTCGAGCTACTCTAAACCACTCGAATGGTCGAATGGTAAGTGTTTTCTAATTATTTAAAATTCTATTTTCACAGGCGCAGGGACACCTGATGAACGTGACAAAGGCTGTGAACGAGCTAGAAGAGCAAACCCGACAGAAGAACGCTCTCCGCACGTGGATAAATCAACAACGAGCACTCTGCGCCGAGTGGAAGTCCCGACCAGCAAAATTGCGATCAGAGGCGGCACACGCCGAGCTGCAAGCGATGAACGATCTCTTCGGAAACGTTGGAGAACGACGAACTCACGCCATGACCGAGCTGTCGATTCACGAGGACGATCACGACATCGAGGAAGGCCTGGACAAACTCGAGGCAGAGCTGACGGACGCCATCGCCGGGAAACAAGCGGCCCAGGAGCTGATACAGAAATACCGATCGCAGGTGCAGAACATTCAGTCCTGGTTGGATGCGCTGTCCAAGAAAGTCGACGTGATCGAGAAAGGCAACGGGCAGACGATCGGCCAGAAGATTGCGAACGTGCAGGAAATCACGTCAGAGTTCGAGTCCCAGGGACCCGGCAGACTGAACGAAGTGAAGAACTTGGGCGACCAGGTAATGGACTCTGTGAGCAATTTGGATTCTCAGCAGATAGAAGAGCAGATAAAATCGGTCGAGAGACGGTACGCCGACACCGCTAAGAAGCTGCAGAGGAAGGCGCAGGTGTTGGACATGACCGCCCAAGGCATCGATGCTACCCGACAGGAGATTGAGGAGAATCGGGATTGGATTCAGCTGAAGAAACAGCAGGCACAGTTATCCGAGCCTGTGGGATACGACAGCAAGCTGGCGGAGGAGAGACTCCTTGCTCTGAAGGTACATATTTTAACCAAGTAGTTTGATAAATTAATACTTCTGGTTCCAATCATCTGTAAAACTCTCTGTCTGTTTGGTAAATACTTTTATAATTTTCAGGCAATGCTGAAGGAAGCCGAAGGGAAGCAAATGGTGATCGATACCCTGGAAAAGCGGGTTGGAAACATGCAGAACGAGTTAGAGGCCAACGAGCAGCAACAGCTGGAAAACGAGACGAAGGCCTTGCGAGGAGAACAGGCAGAGTTGTGCACCATCCTGACAGAAGGAATTTCCAGCGCCACGGCTGCAGCCGATGCTCGTCGGAAATTCGAGAATGAACTGGAGCGAGCCAGAGCTTGGATCAAGTCCAAGAGCAACAACTTGAAGAAACTGACCGGCTACCTGCCTCTGAAGGCAGTCAAAGTCGAACAGGACATCGAACAGCACGGCGAATTGGAAGCCGACATCGATTCCTTCAGCGAGAAGGACCTGAACGACGCTTTGAAGCAGGGAAACAATTTGCTGAAGGAGTGCAACGACGAGGATCGAGCCAGGCTCGAAGCTATCTTGAACGAGCTGAACAACGACTACGAGGAACTTAAAAGCGAAGCGAAGGAGAAGCAAGCGGCACTGGCGGATCTTCTTCAGGGTCGGAAATCGTTCGAGAACGAGATAGACAAGTGTCAAAGGTGGATCAACGAGGCCGAAGTAGCTACGTCTTCGGATCTACGATCGTCCAGCATCGATATTCTGCGGGAACAGCTTGCCAAGGTACGATGATCCGTTTAAGCTTTTAATAACCATCTTTTTTGCACATACTCATTATTTATTAATTGTTCTAGTACGATCGTCTAAAGAAGGAGGCGAACGAGTACGCGGACGACATCGAAAAGATCATCCAACAAGGAAAGTCGATCCTCCCCACTGTGAGCGATGCTGACAAACTCGAACTGAACGAACAACTGCAAAACATGAAGGAAGCGCACGGAAGAGTGGCTGGAATCATAAACGAGAGAGCTCTGGCTCTTCGGAAGAACATCGACGAGGCCGAGGAATCGTTGGCACGAGTTGCCGAGGCCGTACAGTACATGACGGACGTACAGAAAGAGCTTCAGGAACTGAATAAACCTATCGGTGCACGGGTCGAAGACGTCGAAGCCATGCTGGACGCTTACGAGAGAATCCTGAACGACCTGAAAGAGAACAAGGCGAAACTGTCGGACTTGGGATCGGTCAACGTCGCCGATCTCCACGGCGTGCTGACCCAACAAGACGACCTGATGAAAGCCATCGAGTCGCAAATAGCGAAGCTTCGCCAATTGCTTCTATTGCGACAGCAATTCATCGCTCTGATCGCCGAAATCACCACCTTTATCGCCAAGTACACGGAAATCGTTCGAGACATCGAGACCTCCGGTCTGACTACGGAGGAGAAGATCAAGAGGTACGGTTAATTAACGCCGTTTAGAACGTTTATTTTCTTTAACAAGTTCCTGTCGCGGTTATAAAAGCTTTTCTTCCTTTCCTTCGACAGGTACGACGACGCGATCCTGAAGATCCAAGAGTGCGAGGCAACCCTGGCCAGCGCGACGGACAAAGGCCAGCAGATCGCAACGGAGGGCTCGACCGTAGACAGAAACAACATAACCGAGCAATTGCAATCCTTGAAGCAACAACTGCAAGCTCTGAGGAGAGCCGTGGAGACACAGAGAGAACAACACGAACTGGCAGCGGCGGAACACAAGAGATTAGCTAACGAACTGGCCGAGATTCTCGATTGGCTCGAGGATAAGGAGAAGGAGGTAAAGTCGAGGCCTCTTCTGGAAAGGGATCCAGCCAATGTCGAGACCGAGCTGCAGAAGCACAAAGAACTCTGCGAGGCTGTCAACGAACACCTCGACAGAATCAAGAACCTGAAGAATTCTATACCGTACGAGGAAGGAATGCCCGGCTCGTTGAAGGAAATGCTCAGCGAGGCGGTGTCCTTGTTGTCTTCTTTGCCGAGGGAAATGGAAGAGCGCGGAAATTACCTGGAAAATAACATGAAAATGCGTCTGGAGTACGCTGCGCTCACCGACAAACTACGCGGTTGGGTTCGCGAAGCGGAGATTCGACTGGAAAGCGACAAGGATGGACTCGATTTCGAAAACATTCACGGCGATCTGGAGGAGCACAAGGTTCGTACGCGACGATCCTGTGTACGATACGTGTACGATAAACACGAATTTTATTTCAGATATACTTCAGCAGCGAGCCATCCATGCGAGAGCTCGTGTCTCAACAGATCCAACAGGCGGCAGATAAAATATGGCCGTCGTTGACCACCTCCGAGCAAGAAGAGTTGAGCGCCGAACAACAACAACACACTCAATTGTTGAAGAACACACTTAACACCGCAAAATCGCAACGCGCCAGACTCGAACAAGGCGCCGAAACATGGAGAGATTACGCTCAAACCCTGGAACGGGTTCGAGCTGTCGTCGCGAGGTCAAAGTTCACGGACGAGCCTGTCACGACTTTGGCCGGTCTGCAGTTTAACATTCAGAAAATCACCCACGCGCTCAACGACATACAGGTAAAGTTTTAATTTGTTAAACTTTTAAATATCGTTATAAAAGTAATTTTATTTTTAATGTATATTTTCGCAGAACCAGCAGTTTGAACTAGATCTCCTAAACGAACGGGGTCACGAAGTCCTCCGTTTGGCGAATGCCAACAACAAGAAGACGATAGAGGCTCAAATTTCCGAGATCGGTGCCGAATGGAAAGAGTTGGTATCCGGTTTGGAGGGTCGCAGAGATGCTCTCGAAGCACTTTCGAAGCATTGGGAGGAGTTGGAGGCGCAATGGTCCCTGATCGAAACGTGTGTAAATGCGATCGAAGAGAAGAGCAAGCTTGTGGATACGGTGGTTCGATCTAGACAGCACTTGCTCGACACCATCAAAGCTTTGCTGGTAAGTTGGATTATTCTTATCATTAACGATTAAATTTCGTAAAGTGTTGGAGAATATGTGCCTAAATTTGTATTCTATTGTGCACAGGAACTGGTGACGGAAGCTGAAAAATTGAAACCAATGACGGAGGAAGTAAAATCTCTGGTAGGACCCGTTCTAGCTTATCTCGCAGCATTCACCGAAGCCCCGGCGCACGCACTCGAGAATAAGCTCAACAAATTGCAGAATTCCGTCGAATCGTGAGTCACAACGCATTTTTCTACTTTTATTTCAAGTCACCGAATCACCGCCAAAGACACTGCTGCACTGGTGTCGCTCTTACTCCGCAGGAATTTAAAAAACTTTATGAATATTGGAGCGTGTTAGCTCGCGAACGCGTTTCGATCAAAAGTCGGAAGAATTTTATGCAACCACGCTGCACGCGATCATTTCAATACAATGCGTTCGTTTGCTTCGTTATTTTTCTTTTAAAAAGTATCTAATTGTCTTTTACTTTGCGCGCAGCTCTATGGAAACACAATTTCGATCGATCATTCGATAAATCGACAATTTTCCTTGCAGCGACGACGACTTACTCCTCGCTGTTAAATTATTCGAACGTAATCGATATTGTTCGTTGTTTAAAAAAATAGAATCGCTCGTCACGACGCATAATCAACGACGAAGGAATAATGCGGTGCGTTTGTGTGCAATTACGATGCATGTGCATGCGTGTGTTTCCGCTTTTGCATAGTACCATCCCTCTCAAAGTGAGGGGCAACGTCTGCTTCTCCGACCACCCTTTTATAAGTTCTGTTTCAGGGTTTCGTCGCGTCGAATATCAATATGTTATTCATGTGATTCTCTTTTTAACGCACGTTTCTTTACAGGCCACTTTATTAAATCGATATTTTCAGTTATCATCTATCGTCGATGAAAAAGAAAAGCATACTGTGAAAAGTGACGTTAAGCGCGCCGTTCTCTTCTCTCGATTCGAATTAGCCGCCTCGAGTTATCGAGCACTCGACGCACTTTTCGCTTCGTTTAAATATCAGACGTTCGTCGAAATCTTTTCGATGGCGTCACGCGTCGGGAAATAAAAATGAAAACAGATGCAGACGCGAGGGAAAGGATAAGCGTAAAAGTTTCTCGATAGTGAACAAATTCCTTATGGGTTACGACACGCATCGATTTAGCATGCATTACGTGTCGCGTTGCGTTCCATCATACCCAAATTAGTCCCATGACGTAATTAGGCCTTGTAAATAGTTGTGCACCGTGTCTTACGATACTATGCGTCAGGAAATTAATAATCAGAAACGAATTTAAATAGGCCGGCGAAGGGCACGCGCTAGAAAGTTTAATGCTCTTCGACGATAGTCACGTCTATTAGAGTCCCATAATCGAAGAAATCGCGAATAGTGTCGAGTTTAGTTGTCGTACATTTTTTTCTCGTTATTAAAATATGCGACGCGTACGTGCAAGCAAACAAACTCGTATCTTTACGTAGAATACGAGGTCGTTAAATGAAAATACAAGCAAGATAAGTTAGCAAATTGAAATTTATAACGAAATGACATTTTACTCTGAAGTGCAATTGCACATTTCTCAGACGGAACTATCCGACTTCTCTGCGCTGTTTGTAAACATAGATCGTATATTACATGACGCGTGGTTGGAATTATTTACAGCAGCGGGGCGTCATTGATCGAGGAACATTTCAGAATGCAAGATTCCCCGGATTCCCATCGATTCAACGATCGCACGACAATTCCTCTGTCCAGACACGTAGCACGCCCACGATTCGGAACTCCCTTTCCATTGGGGTGCATTTCGCCCGACGAATCAGGGGTTCCGTTCGTTGTCGATCGAATTCGCACTAAATATAGATTTGCCGAAGAAAAGTGAGAAGCAGACAGTAGCGGCGGCACGTTGGCCCGCTTCTGAATTTCATAGCGTAATATCCGCGGCCGGTTTACATGCCAGTCACCGGTTGTACGCGGCACGGTACACTGGAAATAAAGTATGACGAGTCGTGGCAAATCCACACGTCACGCGTTATTGCGAGAATAATCTGCGCGTCCTTTAAGCAGTTCGTTTATTAACGTATCGCGGGAACTGTGATAATAGTATAATACCTCGCGTGACAGTTGCGCGTCTCGAGCAGTCGGAATTTACTCGCTATTTTCGAGGAACTTTCAACACTTTTTCTCGACGCCGCGGCGCTTTACGATCGCGTTAACGTTTTCTTTCGTTCGGTAAATCGTTGTTTCGACCGTGACGTACTTTTGTGAGGATAACCGTTACTGCGGAAACGTATCTGGCGTCAAGTTGTGCAAGAGTTGGACACCCAGGGGTCCGTGAAGAACGTAGACGCGATCTGTCGCGTGGTTCGACATCAACGACCACGGCATGTCGATTGGCAGTACGTAACGATGAAATTTTCATCGGTGTTTTCGCCTTTATTGGGTTAGTGGGATTGTACGCGGTTATTGGCTTAAATATTATGACCGTCGGAGGGCCTCCTCTATCACCAATCGATACGGAAACGGAACGGGACGGAACAGTAAAACGTGTTTCGATGCACGTGCCTGTCAGCGTAGTCTTCCGTGAAATCTAACGAGTCGAAAAACAAGTTCCCTCGCCCAGAAAATGATATCGATCGTAATGCGTCGATTCTCAATCGCCGGAAAAAAGTTTCTAGTGTTTGACGCAAAGGTAGATAAATTGCATAGTTGGGTTGCAATACGTTCCATTTAAACTGTCGGAAGTGTAATTCCTGCTATAGTGTTCAGCATTTCAATTTACATAACCGATTTATAATTATTCAAAGTTTAGTTATTTTCGCAATACTTGATGACGCATTCAGATTAGAAATCCAGCAGTAAGTAGTGTTTCAATGGCACTCTCATGTGCATTCAACTCTTTGAACTATTTTCGAGCAAAAAAAAAGCTCGTGCTCGTTTAATGCCGTGGATCTTTACTCGGTGTTCGATATTGGTTTGCAAGAGATAGTGATTAATCTGAAAGGGAAAAATGCAACGAAAAAATTACTCTACGGAACTTTTGATTTGCATTGTAATGGTATCGAACGGGGTCGGTCTGGCAAGGCAGCCTCTACGGATAAAAAGCACGATGGCAAAGATCTTCGAGGCAATGAACCCGCGCGTCGAGCCGTTCTCTCGTTCGCGAAGAAGACTGGTGTATTATTCTTAGGAACGGCGCGGCGTGCGCCGCTTTTCGGCTGTCGTTGATTTTCGTTCCTGGCCGGCTTGGCCAGCGTTTAACCCTAAGCCGCATGCGTCGCGGCGCATCGCCAAGACGAAAATTCAAAGCTAACGCTTTTATACGCCCTTCTAATAACGTTTCGAACCGCGTACGCTGCTGTTTAGCTTGATCGTGCCGCGCCATACTGTTGTCCGATTTCCACGGCGAACTCCAATCAGATTATCGCGAAAGACAAAACAGCCCGAAGGGAAAACCATCGATAAATCGACCAACTCGAGGGAAAATAGAGGAAAGAACGAGCGTGATCGTGAAATCGATACTCCTCGGATAGGTACGATCGCCGATAGATTCGAAGGAAAAGCCAAAACATTCTCGAGCCTCTGTTGACGCGGTAACCAACGTTTCCGGCTTTCGCTAGAGTCGTCTTTGAGTGTCGGAGAAAAGTTGTGTTCATTTTCTAGATCGTAGACTGGTAGTCGTTCGGTGATTCTTAGTGATCGATGCTTGTAAAGAGTGGACCGCTCGGTTGATGGTACAAAAATACCTCGGCGAGTGATCTTGCCGCGATGCTGTTGCCGGAGCACATTGAATCGAGAGTCACATGCCCGCATAAGGATTGCATCACGTGGACGGGACACTTCCGCCTCGCGCTACCGGCGCCGATAACGGTCGTCTTAATCCATTCTTTTAGAAACAATATTCGCTTTGCCAGCCAACATTTTTAATCGCCGAGTAAAGAAGTTTGTTAAATAACGGTTACGGTATTTAAATCGAACAGTACACTCGTATACGGAATAATGACGAGTCTAGTAAACATTTTACGAAGGTGATCAACGCTCGATGCAGCTTTAGATTGTTATCGATAAAGCACAGAAGACCAAGGTGTATCCGATTGTTCGTTGCACCGGCTCGTCGCGGCGATAAACATCGTTCATTCTTAGCACCGATGATGTAATCGTATGAAAAGAAACCAGTGACGTGAACGAAACGTTGACATTGACATCGCGAAGCTTCCCTGTACTTTGAAATCACGCTGCATCGCGGTGATATCAGCACGTGGTTCGGCATAGTTTTACGTGATACTTTTTCAACCAACTATCGGAAAGATTAACAGTGAATTCCGAGTCGTCCATGTCCGTGAAAAATCTGCGACAGTTTCCGCGACGCAGATCTTTCGTAAATTATTTACAAGCCAACGCGCCGGAGCAAATTCCGCGGCGATATCGCGCTTTTGTTCCCGCGAGCAATCGAAATCGTGGATTTAATACCGATATCATTGTTTCGCCACCAGAAATTACGAAAGCACACGTATCGCGTAAAACGCAATGCAAATACAAACGAAAAGACGTCTCGTTGCGACACTCCTCGTGGTTCTCTATACATACAACGACGATGTTGTCATCTTTATGAAAACACTTGGCAGTTTAGTTGGACGAAACCGTTGTTCCGTTCTCTCGTTCGCGATACAAGTAATAAACGATGACCGGACACGAATACTTGGCAATCGATCTTTGCCAACTAGGAACTTGTTAACTTATTCGTTAGATTTTTGTTCGAAGAAGCGAGAAGAAAAATATTGAAAATAATTGAAATAGACGTAGAGTGGCGGTGAGGAGCGAAAGAATAATTTTGATTCGAACAACTTCTCTTCGAAATAGAGGCGCGCGCGCGCGCATTTCGTTCGTCTACTTTTAGCCAAAGCGTCCTCTGCTCCGGCTGGAGTGAAGCCAACTACGGCCGAACCAGCGGCGACACGCATTTCCGATTCTAAATTTGTCGCACCTCTGACTCGGATAATTCCTTAAGGCCGGCCGATCGATTCGAGATGTATTCTTCTTTTTCTCTCGCTCTTGGTGTTAACCTTTGTCCTATAGTCGGCGAGGCGATGATGATCGCGGGCTGGCTGGCACGTATTATCGGAGACCGGTTCGCACAGAAAATATGCCGAAATCTATTTTTACCGCTGGCCGGCGCGGCGGCGTGCACAAGTACGCTGCTAAGGGGCAATTCGTTTTCCGCTAGTAAGGTAGCCAGTTGATTTGCTAACCGCAGACGTTGGTATTCCGAAGGTCTCTAAACATTCGTAAACACTCCGAGGAGATTTGGTTTGTTAGCCAACGCGGATGCTAACGAAAATCGTTACACAATGTTTGGAGCCCTCGGTGCCAGAATCCCTTCGAGCAAGGTTTCGACGAAAAACCTTCGTAGAACCGTTATTAATAGTTTGTTTAAAACCGCGAATGAAACGTATCCGGTGATCCTTGCAGGCTCGTTGACTCCCTGCAGACGAAATCCAAGAAAGCGGACGAGGACTTGGAGGCGTTCGAAAGCACCGAGCGTGAGATCGATCAGTTGAGGAAGCGTCTGAACGAGGCGCGAGATCGCGCCTCGATCCTCTACGTGTTCGGGCCGGATCAGAACGCGACCGAGGAAGAGCTAGAGAAACTACGCACGGACATCGAGGAGCTTCTCGACGCCGCGAAGGATTTCTCAGGAAGCACTAAGGCGCGGTACCAAGCTAGCCAGCAGCTGGTCCCAAGCGATCTTGCCCAGCATCTAACAGCCCTAGAGCTCTGCGCTGAAGCGACCGCGCAGGTCATGGAGGAGAAACAGAGAGAACAGAAACGAGCCAGAACCGTCAGGTCGGATTATCTGACCGACCTGGACGAGGTTCAGGCATGGATACGCCAGGCCGAGCTAAAGGTGCAGGACAGGTCGGTCGAGCCTGGCCCTCTGAAGGAACAGCTTAAGCAAGTTCAGGACGAGATGGCCACCATCGCCGACAAGCTCGAACGACTAACGAGAAACGGCCGTTCTATCGCGGAGAACACGAGGGACGAGACCGAAAAGCAATTGATCCTCAGCACCATTCACAATGTCACCGAACAGTTGAACCAGGTCAGGAGTTGGCTGGACGAGAGGAAGCAAGTGGTGGCCGATACCTTAGACGGCTGGCAACGATTCATGTCGTTGTACGAGGCCGTCAAGGCATGGACCGAGGAGAAGAGACAGTTCCTAGTCGAGCCCTTGAAGCTCACCACTCTTGCGCAGACCAGGCAGAGGCTGCACGAGTACTCGGTACGTGAACGACTACTCGGAAGGAGAGTTCCCAGGGTCTGGACCCGCGGTTTTACACAATCCTAGGTGTCACGGTCCTTACAAATAGTTCTATTATCTTCTTCGGTACCTTGACACCTACTAGTTACGGTCTCACCCTGAGACCTCGCCTCTTGGTCTTGGAACGCTCGGGTTTCTCAATAGTACCGAACACCGAAACAAACGTTGGCATTACGCTGATGTAATGCTATTGAATTCGGTGTTTGAAACCTATTCGGAATACCCACGCGTTCCCCTCGAGATTACAAAATTGAAATGCTGGTTCCGCGTCGCGTTGCAGACAGCCGTGAAAAGCTGCAAGCAGATGAACAAGAATCTCAGCGATATGGGAAAAGAACTCGAGAGTATCGGTCAGGTTTGCTGCGTGGGTGACTTGCCCGAAAAGCTGCTCGAGGCGGAGGAGGGCAAAGTTCAGGTCGAGGGTCAACTGTTGGAAAGGGTTAGTGTCGATCGTTTAAGCGGAGAGGGGTGCACGCGCGCGCGCGCGCGTAACATGTACAGAGTTCGAACTTGTTCCTTTCAGAACGCTTTGCTGCAAGAAACCAGCGAAGAATGGGAACAATGCGAGAAAAAGATGAAGGAAGTGAAAACGTGGATCGAGAAGGCGAGACAGAGCCTCGAATCGCCGCAGAGTAAAAAGAAACCGTTGCGCGACCAGCACATCGTTCGAGAGAAAATGCTCAGCGACGTCGCGATACAGAAAACGAAAATCAGTATATCGATGGAGAAGCTTCAGGTTCACTTCCGGTCGGGAATAGGCGGCGACAGTCGAATCGGCGAGACGGTAGACGAACTCCTGGCCGATTTGGACAGTCTTCATAACACCGTGAAAGAACAGACGACGTCCCTAGAGGCTTGTTTAAGTCAAATCGATCAATATCAACAGGTTAGAGGGCTTTATGCAGCTCGCTGACGACCGAGTACTCGTTGTATTCTTTTGAAAGGCGATTGCCGATCCGTCGAAAATCTAGAGTACATCCTTTCCTATTTGTCGTAATCGTAATCGGTTTATTAGGATCGGTAATCGTTTCTACGTTTTCGAAAAGAATACGGCTGAGACGTCTATTTGTACTTTTAGGAAATACAACAGTTGAGGCAGCAGATCGTACAGGTGGAGCAGCAACTGAGGACAGTACTCAGCCCAACTTACCTTTCCAGCGACAAGGAGAAAGCTTTGCAGGAGCAACAGGTAGGTTCGCCTTGGTCCCACCTTTTCGTCACCTGCACAAGTGCGCTAAAGCAGCAAGTTGATTGTTTGCATTTGCTCGATACCAACTGAAGGCCACCACCAGGATACCGCGTTTTCTCGCCCCCCTCGCCCCTCGACCCCCACCCCCACCCACCACCCCCCGTCCCCCTTTCGAGTCACGTCCGGGAGGCGTACGTTTATCGAACGGGGGTAGTTTTCCCTGCGACGCGCGCAAATTTCTCTCCTCGTGCCTGTTTTCCGAAGCGACTAACACAATTAACCGTCGACCGAGCCACATTAATCGTTACCCTTCGTCGAGACAATTTAAACACCCAATTGTATCGGCCGCTTCGCGATACACTTTCTATTAATCTCGTGGCGAGCGGAGCAGCCGATAGAAACGTCCAACACACTAATCGAAAATATTGCCCTACGACTGGAAACATTTTGATGGTCCTCTTTTGGGGATGTCGTTTACCGGGAGACAGAGGTCGAAATTATAATTTATTTCAATCACAGCTTATATCAAGGTGTTTCCATCAAGTTCAGTCCAACTCCACGCGTCCCGATCCTATTTTAAACTTTAATTTTTCTATTTTTAACCGATTAATTGAACCCTTTTAACGAGTATCATCCTTTTCCCTGTCCTTCTTATACTCGCAATTTATTCGCTGCTTCGAAACATTGGAAAGTTCTCGAATCTTTCGGAAAGGAATTAGCTTTTTGAAACGATCGCGATCGTGTGGGTATCGCGACGCATGTTATCATCATGGTGGTACATCT
Organism: Colletes gigas; assembly: GCF_013123115.1. Lineage (NCBI taxonomy): Eukaryota > Metazoa > Arthropoda > Insecta > Hymenoptera > Colletidae > Colletes > Colletes gigas. The sequence goes on from NW_025106644.1 coordinate 6,191,146, forward strand.
GCTACGCGGTGTTGGTTGGTATCACGCTCTAACTAAAGTTTTCACATTTTCTGTTTCTTTACATTGTACGAGACCAATCTCGACCATGTCACTTTCACGCACGTCCTGGTTTCAGTCTTTCTTAGAACTTAGTTTTTCTTTCTTTCTTTTTCATTCTTCTCCACGTATATTTTAACGACACCTATATGTGTTGTTGTTCCGACAGGGGATTACTTGATTTTGCTTGTTTTTGTGTAATTCACGTGTTCGTTCTTTTCTGTTACTTTATCTCGCCGTCTCTTGTGTATCACGCGAGGGAACACTTAAAAGTTTTCTCTCGACCAGACACATACGTAATCACCGTAGGCTTTTTTTGTCTCGAGTTTTTGATCGTCACGAGTAGCTCACCCACGCAAAAGCGAGCGTTCGTTGGTCGGATCCGAAACAGAGACACATGTTTCGACAGCGAACGCGTAAACGGAAGATATACGCAAGAAAATCAAGTGACCTCCACACGCGCGTCGAGACTTGTGCGGAAACGCAGCGTGCACAAGCCGGAAGTTGTTGAGAAAAATCGTTTAATACGTTTAATATCTCTCCTTTGTTTGTTTTTGTTCTTGGTGTGTTTTGTTCTGTCCTCTTTTGTTTCTTTCGATCCAACGCATTGGCTATTTGATTTACGAAATTTTGTTTGCCGCACCCTTTACCCGCTACCCTTCCAAAAATCGATCCAAACTGCTCTCCGTTCACCCCTCCGATCGTTCACTTTTTCGTTTTGGTCTCGACTCGTCGTTCGATCGGTTTTGTCATCGTCGTCTTCTGGTGTTCCTCGTTGGTTCTCGTCCATCATTTCCCTTGATTTCTTGGATCTCTGTCTCTCTGCCTCCCCCCGTCGAAACAATCGATCGACGCGCGATGCCGATGGCTCGCGTTCATCTTTCCCGCTCGCTCGGCGCGTCTTGTTGTTCGCTCGTCGCGAACAGATTCACCGGGAGAGGATCAAATCGTTGCAAAGCAAAATCCAGTCGCGCACGGAGAGATCGAAGATTCTCGCTCAGCGCGGTACGCCCGACCTGGAACCGTTGGATCCATGACGGTAGACGGCTGGAGACAACCTCGAATCTCGTCAATCGTCCCTCGCGTTCTTTATTTTTCCGGACCCGTGCGTTCCGGAGTGTTCCGTCCGCAAGAACAACGATCCACGTCCCTTTGTGCAACGATCGTCCACGTTCTTCGGACGGAATACCCCCGATCGTCGTTTTTAATACCTCGAGAATCTTTTTTAGCGAACTTTGTACCGTACACTATATCGAGAGCAAATTGTCCTACGCGCAACGTCGATCGATCGAATATATTAAACGTGTACTCCTAAACTGATATATCGTCTAAGAGTTAACTGCGAATAAAAAGCTCTCTTTGTTGCAAACACGATGAGCAAAGAGAACAAAAAAAAAAAAATAAGCAAAATGGTAACGGTGTTCAGTTCTTTTCTTCACGAGCCACGCCACCGCTGATCATAACGTTAATCTAGCATACACGCATACTAAAACTCTAAAGATTAATTTCTCCGATATTGTGCCCTGCTCCAACGCCCTCGAAACCGAACCCCGTCCCCCCGCCCCACCCGCCCCCCCCACCCGCCCCCCTCCCCCAAAAAAAAACAAAAAAAAACAATCAGAAAGACTCCCAGAAAATTCACGTATGTGTATTCCATTGTTGTGCCTTGGCTGTTCCTCCGTGGCGGATTAAGCAGAGCCTGCAGCAAAGGATGGACGATTGGAAGCTGCGCACCAAGACACTGCTGGATCAGATTTACGCCGTGGACCCGTGCTATGTACAGAGCAACGAGTGCAGGCCGACCGGTCAGATCTCGTACGCGGACATCACGGCCGGTCGTTCCAGCCCTAATTCAAGGGGCTCTAGCCCGTTCAGAAACCCGCGGGACGAGGCAGCCTCGTCTTCGCCGCTCGCGATTCAGGTGCTGAAACCGTCCGTCCAGAAACCGATCGTCGATCGAGCACGCCACGATTCCACCAGCCGAGTCGCTGGCAACGAGGATCGGACGAAGATCGAGGCCGCGGCCGCGACCGAAGAACAGAAGGAGTCCGAATCTCGGGCGCAGACCCGACACGAATCCAAGATGGACGCGATGGACGGCGCGCCTAAACACAGGCCCAACTCGAGGAGAGCCGCTTTCGTCAAGAAGGACGCGGCAGAGCCGATCAATGAGCCGATTAACAACGTGTCTTCCACGGAGACGGTCAACGCTCCGGAGACTCTTCGGCTGACCGATCGAAAGGTGGAGCAACTCACCCTGAAGAACACGTTGACGCCTCGGGAAGAGAGGAGAGGAAGATCGGCCAGTCCCATTTGGATGCCTGGCTTCACCTCCTACGCCGATATACTTCGTGGGCAGGCGAACGCGTCGCCAAGCCCCTCGGTAGAGCCGACCAAGACCAAGGACTCTGCGATCGAGACGACCTGCCTGGAGAACGAAAAAGTCGAACTTGGCGTACCGTTGGTCGAGATCGAAGAAAGCGTAGAATCGAATCAGCAGGCAACGGAGAGCTATCGACACCGACCGGAAGTTTCGAGCACCGTGACGCCTACCGAGGAAGAGCCGGAGACGGAACCCGGTAGCTGGGCCGAAGAATCCATCGAGGATTACGATCTGTTAAACGAAAAGAGTTACGAGAATTTAACTGGTACGCAGCAAGTTCCCGAGGTCTACAACTACGTTCATCCACCAATGCCAGAACTGGTTGGCTTCATTGGTTCCCAGATCGCCTATCCGGTCAGTTCCTACGTCTACATGCCGACTGCACCTCCTCCTCAGCCAATGGCTCTGCCCTGTTACGACGGCCAGATAGCATTCCCTACGGAACCGTACGTTGCACAGAGTACGTACATCCCAGAGACGGAGCTTTATCAGCAGAACCAAGCGCAGAAACAACCACAGAGGCAACAATCGAGATTTAAGAACCCTGGTAACCCTTCTGTCGCGATCCAGAACGTGGAGGAGAAGCGCGTCCCTTGTCAAACGTCGTCGATCGCGAATCAACAACCTATCGTTCAACCGGTTCAACCCGTCGAACCTGAAAAACCGGTAGAATCGGAAGCACGAGAATCTGCGTCTACTCCGGAGGCGACAGCAGCCAGAGCAAAAGCTCAGACAGATAGTAAGACGTTCTCGTACGCTCAGATACTGTCGCAGGGTTTGAATTCTCGCGCAACCTCGACGACCGGTTCGTTTTCTACGACTACGACCAATCTGCCGTTGAAACGGGCCAAGGAACGGTCTCGTTCGCCGACGAATTCGACGACGTCCTCGGTGCACGAAACGACGCCGCCGCAGCAGGAAGCCCAAAAGGGAACCCGAGAATCCTCGGTGACTAAACAAGAGGTCAGGCAAGAGGAAACCGCGTGGGACACGACCAAGAAACGAGACACCAAAAAGATTCAGCAGGAGAAACCGAAATCGAAGACGAAAGAAGAGAAGACGAAGAAGAAAGTTCGGAAAGGGCCCGAACAGCCGAAAGAAAAGGCTCAGAAGGAAAAGGTAAACCTGTCGATGATGGAAGTCGAGGTGAAAGACCAAATTTCTCTGGAGAAAATTGTTAGTTCTACGAAGAGCGAGGAAACCGAAGCTCGAAACGAGACCAAAGATAATCCTAGAAAGAAGAAACAAGCTGACGTTCTACAAGAGAAACAGACGAACGTTCAACAAGAAAAGCAAATCGTTGCTCCGCAAGGAAACGCATCGCAGGAGAAGAAACGGAAGGCAAAGAAGAAGAAAACGGAGAAATCGGTCGACGATGAGATCGAGAAAGCTCTGAAGGAGATCGAAGATATGGACAAGCAAAAGTCGAGAAATCAGAGAGACAAGTCGAAGGAACAGGCAAAGTTTAAAGACCCTCCTCGCTCGACGCCCGAGAAGATCAAAGAGGAAACCGAAAAGAATAACCCAAAGACTAACGAGAAGAAGAAACCGACCAAGTCCAAAGCAGAATCGAAGGCTAAAGATGCGTCGCCAATTATAGAGGAAACTACGGAGTCTCGGATCAGCACGAAGGAACAGTTAAAATCGAAAGACGATGCGAAAGGAAAGAAAGAAAATAAGTACATCGATAAAGTTAAAGAGAAAGAATCGAGAATCGAGACCCAGCCGATCGATACGAAAAAGTCTGAAGCAAAAATAGATTCGATGGGTGAAATCGTGTTGCTGGAGGAGCTCGATTCGAAAGAAAAAAAATCGCAAAAGGAATCTACGTTTAAGAAAAAGCAAATGGGGAAAGATCAAGAAAACGCAGCGAAGGAAAAATCTAATAATGATACCGCGAAGCCAACTAAGCCTGAAATCTGTATGGAAGAAACAAAGAAATGTACATCCACCGATGACACAACGAACGTAGAAGCCAAGAAAGAAGAACAGAGCGATACAGACCAAGCGAAGATACAAGAATCCAAGTCGCCTAAAAAAGATAACGTATCCGAACCGAAGGATAAAGCCCAAACTGAGTCGAAAGAAAAGGTTGATGCTAAAATCATGGAGCCAATAATAAAGTCCAAGGAACAAGATAATGCGAAAAAGATCGTGACCAAGGAAAATGCCAAAGGGAAGGGTAAAAAGGCAAAGCAAGCGAACGAGCAAGATGGCTCGAAGGAGCAGACATCGAAGAAATCGAGTCAGCGAAAGAATCCTCGAGAGAAGACGGCAGAGCAATCTACGCAGAAAGAAACTGTCAAGCCTGGCGAGAAACCGGAAACCCAGAAAGCTACGGTAGAGGAAGTAGTAGCAACCGACCATGAGGAAAAAGAAAATAAAACACCTGAGAAGGAAGTTTCTGAAACGGATCAGGGAAAAATTGTGGTGGGTGAAGGTGAACCGATCTCCGAGATTATTACAACCGAAGGAACAAAAGCAAATGTTGCGAATCAAATAGAAGATAGCGTCAAAGAAGAAATCACAGTGATGCAAAATGAAGGAAAGTCTAAGGAAAATGTTAGTGTACCGGATAAACTCGATGATGTGAAAATAGATAGAAAACAGACGACTGAAAGAACGATTCGCGACATCGATCCTACAGAAAATATCGCTACGCCTGATAACGATGGTAAAGAATCTAATTTGTCTGGCTCGGAGGCACCATCCAGCCCAAAACCCGATACTGAGAGCCAAGTTGTTACCAACGAAAAGAAGGATGTTATCGATCTTAAAGAGGTTCCACGGAAACCTGACGAGGAAACGAAAGCAGAGATATCTGAACAGAGGAATCGACCGCTCGGGACACCATCCAAGATTAAGAAACCGAGTAAATCGAAGGAGAAGGTTGTAACGGAAAAGATTGCGCCAACTTACATCGTTGAGTCTAAAGAGGAGCCCAAAACTAGTCAGCCAAGTACACCAAAGCTGGACAAGAAGAAGAAAAAGAAAGTAGTAGATTTGGATGCAGCATCACCGCCGATTCTGACGGATGAACCTGATGTTACCTTGACAAAACGCACCGAAATAGTGTCTGAAACGGAATTTAATAAAGCTGAGACGAAAGTTTCCAAGGTAGTGACCGAAGCAGAAACAGTGTCGTCTAACGTGGAAACTGTAAAACCCGTTGACGACAATGAGAAAGAAACTTTGAAAGAACCGCTTAAAGATGTAGCAGTTACGAATACCAAAAGCGATTCTATGAAGAAGAAATCGAAAGGATCTCGCACTACCGGGTCTAACGAGTCTGAATCGAAAGGTTCGGTAGCCAAGATGTCGAAGGAAGAAGAAATCGGTCAGGAGGAATCGCGAGGCAACGCGTTCGCCATCGAAAAGATGCTGACTACCGTGACGACCACCACCAGCAATCCTGGGTCCGTCGAAGTGAAACCACCCAATGTACAATCCGTTAAATCCGTAGAGATCTTAGAAAGCATCCCCTTACCCAAGATCGTAGGCTCCAAACCGACCGAACTAATCACCCTACGTCCCGAAACAGTAGAAGCTAGTCTAACCACCAGATATGCTAGGGTATCGGATGATTCAGCCGTTGGTATCCTTCCGAAAGCGTCGTTAGACACATTAGCAGACTCCGAGAAATTAAATTCCGATTACGCGATCTATATAGACAGACTATATACCGACGATGATCAGCCGGTTCTGTTCGGTAGCGTTCAGGATAGGAAGAGAGGTCGTTCTGGGGCACCGTTGTCGCCAAAATTGATAGAGGGCTCGAAAGGTGAATCGAAATTTGGTGTAGCGAAGGAACAAGGGCCAGATCCAAACGTTCCGCAAGGTAAATCGAGTGAAATTAATGTTAAAACGATTCAGGCTAAACAATCTGACGATATCGTCGAAGCAAAATGCACAGGTACGTTGGTATCGAAAGATGAAAATATAATTGTGGAAGGGAAGCAAGAAGGTAGTACGAATCTGGACAAAATTGTTGTTTCATCGTCTTCCACTGGGAAAAACTTTATTCCAGACGAAGAAAAGGAGGTGATTGTTGTTGAACGAATAACATCCGATGCGTCGAGTCAGCCTAAAACTTGTGCGAAAACAAAAGATGTCTCCTCGCACTATTACGAAGACTTGGTTAGACCGTATTGGTTGAATTATCATTCGTACACCGAAGCGGAAAGTGATTTCCATCGACGCTTTAAAGTAGTTGAATTAGTAGAAGAAAACTTACCTGCTTCTGCAGCTCCAAGATCGGCGAGCATCGAGAGAATCGTCCAGGAATCGGTCATGAAGAAGCCTGATGAGGAAAAGCCAGCCAAAGAAGAAATAAGTCGATCTGAAACGGAATTTAGAAAAGATGCACTGGTTGCAGAATCTGTGAAATATCCAATCAGTACGTTCTGCGAGTTGGAGTCTCAGTGGGTGAAATCTAAACTAGCCGAAGAGAAGAAGATCGCATCTGTTTTATTGGAAGAAGCTGAAACGATCGTTGATCAAACGCAGAAAGAAGAAAAACAACGACCAGAAGCTACAGATAAAAACGAAGGAACGGTCAAGATAACTGAAGTAACTGAGAAATCATTAGAAATTGATATTAATAAAGGCATTACAGATATTACTAAAAAGGATGCAACGAAAAATGAATCGTCAGAAAAGATTCTGAAAGACGAAACAGTGGAGGATTTAAATTCTACAGATCTAAAAATTGCAGTAAATACAGAGAATGAGATGCAGTCTACCGATGCACCAGTCGTTAACGATAATACGAACAAGGAACTTTGTACAACAATGAAAGAAGAAGAAGAGGAAAAGATACAGCCTGAAGAAACAAGAGTCGAGGCAAAGATGACTCTTGAAGTAGAAAAAGAAAAACAACCAACCGGCGAGGGAAAAGAAATGACGATGGAAAGTAAAATTATGACAGAAGAAAATGTTGCGGAAGAGAAACTGTTTCTCGATAAAACTGTTTCTAAAAATGAAAATATTTCCCAAGCGAGTAAAAAAGAAGATATTGAAAAATCAACGAAAGAAGAGAAATTAATCCTAGAGTCCACTGTCGTAAATGATGCAAAGAGGGCTGAAACGTTGGTAAATGGCAAAGTGTTAGAGCCTACGACTAGAATACCTCAGTCTCCAACAAAGGAAGAAAAAACCAAGTCGAAAGAAGACACAAAAACTTGTGTGAAATCAGGCAAGCAAAAGCACTCGGCGAAAAACAAGCCTGACGCTAAAGCAAAATCTATCACGACGGAAAAAGAACCGATGAAACAGGCGGATAAAATAGAAGCTAGTGTTTCAGAATCAAAGAAGAAACGCGACGGAAAATCAAAGAAAAGAAACGAAATCGTAGCACAGATACCTCCTCAGCCTGTTGATTCGAACGAACAGATCTCGAAGACAGAAATTGAAGGGAAAACGGAGGTAGCGGAGGTGGTTCCTGTACAGGAAAGCAAGAAAGAAGATAGTGAAATTGAAAGAAAGGATAGTCCTAAAGAAGATATTCACCCAGCATCGTGCGGCAAATCTTGGGCACTCGTCGTTAGCACAAAAGTGGCAACCGAAGGGACCACTGAAAGTTTACAAAGTGTAGCAGCAATTGATACACCTCGAGAGTCGGTGGTCGAGACCTCGAAAATCGAGAAAGCAGTGCAACAGGTAGAAAAAACTATACCGGAAGAGTCTCAACAGAAACCAACGAAACGTCAAAAAAAGAAAGATGCGAAACAAGAAAAAAGTGGTGGTACTCGATTGAGAACCTCTTCTATCGAGACTGAATCTAAGAAAGAGGAAGCAGAAACTGTTGTCGAAAAGATTCAAGACTTGTCAGAAGCTACCAGGGAATGCAACAACAAATCGTACGCACAAATTACAGCAACCAATCGCAGAACACCTCCGCAAACTGTTCAAGATGATGCGATAATCAAACCTGCTCCTCTCAAGTTTAATCAAAGCTTAGAGAAAGTGTCTGGAGATAAGGCAGTTGTACCAGAAGAGACAGAAACGACAGCTGTACAAGAAACGAAAGAAGAAGAAATTAAAATTGAAGAAATTCCAAGCAACAAAGCTATGGAACCAACTATTGAGCTGGAGTTGTCTTCGTGGGTAGAAGAAATCGAAAGAGAAGAGGAGGGAATCGATTCGATAATTAATGCTCTAAACAACACGACGAACGTTGGAACACCTGAAAAGACGAAAGGTTCGTGGGCCGCCATTGTTGGTGAACACGTCGAACCAAAAGAGTCTCCAGTACCAATCATTGATCAAAGTATCGTGAAAAAGGAGCAAACTTCCTCCGAGTTACGCTCTCCCGCTCAAGTAAAGATTTACGTGGAAGAGTCTGTGGAACCGATACCGATCGAGAACGTGGTTCAAGTCGACGAACATGGATTCATGGAATTCGTAAACCGAAGAGAGCTACGATCCAGGCGATCCAGATCGAGGTCTCGAAGCGCTAGACGGGACGAAACGAATTCGCCGATGGAAACAACCACGAAACAATCGAAAAATAAAGGAAAGTCAAAAGCGAAGGGCATCATCGATACGACTCAGGAAACTAAGAAGGGTACAGGAATTCCCGTTACAAGTACGCAACATCCTGAAGAGAAGAATAAATTAAAAGAAATCGAAGAGACGCAACAGACGGTGAACAGGTCTGAGAACCTGGAAGCAGATAAGAAGAAAACTACGGAACAACCGAAACTAGAAACGAAGGAACAATCTAAGACCGCGACGAAAAAAGGCAAGAAATCTAAGAAAAGAGAGACTGGTAAGGGTGAAGCTACGGAACAAGATGAAAGCAAAGAGCATGCGAAACAAACTGACGTTCGGTCGTGCTCAACAGGAAACTTGGAAACCACGAAAGAAAAAAGAGTGACGGCAGAGGAAGAGAAAACTGAACCAAAGAAAGAAAAAGACAAAAAAGTCATAGATTCTGATGAGCGTAAGTTTGATTCAACTCGTAAAGAGGAAGTACAAGTGTCAAAATTGAGCGAAGAAATGGCAAGCGCATCAAAATTCAGTAAAGATAATGTAGATGTATATGAAATAAGCGACGAGATGGAAGAAACGTTAAAATTACGTGATAACAAATTAGAAGCGTCAAAATCGAGCGATGAGAAAGTAGAAAAATCGAAATTAAGTAAAGAAAAGACTGTTGCGTCGAAAAACGAAGATGTTGATAAAATAATGCGTGAGCTTTTGGATGTAGCATTTAATAACAGAAAGGAGAGTGAAGTAACGTCTGAAACGATGTTAGAAACAGATAAAGAACCACAGAAGTCAGAGGTTGAAGAGGAAGAAACGGCTGAAGATAAGCAGAACGAGGAAGTGAAAGACGGTACCGAAATGAAGGAGAACGCCGATCTTAAACGTCAGATTGGTATAAAAGAAAGCGTGGAGGAAACGTTCGTTGTAGAAAAGAAACAAGTTACAGAGACGCAGAACAATGAAGATATTCCTAAAATAGAGCCAGCGATAGGAAACTGTGCCAAAGAAGATAAGGTTATGACCGAAAAGATTGCGGTAAGAGATCAGGAAGAAACGAGTAAAACTTTGGACAAAATTGAAGTAAGCAACGTGTCTACGAAAGAAGTAATAGATAAGAAAAGCAAAGAAACGTTAAAAGAACCTCAGCCACCGATCGTAAAAAAACCTGAAACTCTGAGCCAAGATACAGCGGACCAAGTTTCGAAAGTCAGCAAGCCGATAGACTTATTGGAAGAAGAAATTGAAGAAGTGCCAATAGTATTGGACTCGATCGAAACCCAGTTACAAACCGAGGAAGAATTTGAGAAATGCATATCGGCTGAGCCGGAAATAGAAACCGCCGATATCGTGATAGAGCCAGCAAAGCCAAAAGTACAATTTTACATAGCGGACGAGATCTTGGTTTTGAGTCCCGAAAAGAAGAAGCCTGTTCAGACACCTTTGATCTTGAAGACCTTATCGGAACTGAGCAGATCCAAGTTCCTCTCCCTCGACAGCGGATTCTGGCCAGAAAAACACCCCTATCACGAAGCCGAACGCTATCTGTTCGAGAACTTGGCCAATTACACGAAAGGAAAGCCTTCCCGCGACATTAAACGCGACTCGAACGATCCTGGGGACTTTGGCGGAGATCGCGACGGTAGTTTTAACGATCGCAGGGGAAACGATGGTCCCCTGAATTCATTTCTGATGGGCGGACCTCACACGGAACGTCTGATCGCCGACCTCCCCGGAGGCATAGGTAGTTGGAGCGATTACAGTACTTACTTGTCGAGCGAAAACGAACAGAGAACGGATCGGTCATTGTCGGAAGTCGTTGAAGAAGAGATCGCGACTCCGGTGTCGGGTATCCTTCCTACCGACGAACCTCCTTCCCAACGATCCTCTGTCTGTCTCGAGGACAGTCGATTCGAGTCTCCCTCGCTTCCGGCGACTTTCGACCAGCCTTCGACCTTGGATGAAGAGATTACGTGTTACGCGAGCTGCAGTCGTTTGCCGCTCGGGTCCGATTCTTCGATCGGTGAACAGTTAGAACAGTCCAACTCTTCCAATCCACGTGATTCATCATCCCCGACCCCACCAAGCATTCCTCGCCATAGTCCAGGTCCCAAGGAACATTTAGGTAGAGAAAGAGGATCGATGCAACGACAGAGTCCGAATGTGGAGACCGAGAGAGAGACGGGAGTAGCTGAAGATGAGGCTGAAAAGAGGATACGAGGGATCAAGGTGCGATCACGTGACAACCAGCGCTCGATCTTTACGCAGTTGATCTTGAACGAGCTCGCTGGCCCTGGCCAGCTCTCTTGTGCAGAATTAGTGTGTATGCGTATGTACATACGTACACGGCCGCGACGATCGCAAGCGCCCGTCGCCGATTTTTCAACGAAAAAATGGTGGCGCGCGAGCGACCGATCGCGGCGCGTATGTTTGAGCGTGTGCGCGTGTACTTGCCATATAATATAATGTTTTGTACTGTTTTTTTCTTGTGCCCTCGTTTTCTGTCGATTTTCTGTGTACTTTCTTTCTTTTTTTTTTTGCTCATCATTTTCACTTCTCTCGACCTCTGTACCATCGAGCGAATCTCTTTTCTACTCGCAGACTTTTTTTGCCTTTGCGCGTTAGCCGATTGTTGTTAATCGTTGCCGCTAAGCTATCGTACGTACTGCTATCGCTTTTACTATCTTCCATGGACTATTTTTCTCTTTTTGCCCTGCATGGTAGAGTTTAGACACGCATAACGCGTAACGTTACTTGATTTTCGGCTTGCGTTGCGGTTCGATGGGACCCGTAAATTTTGCGAGGTCTCGTGATACATCGACTTTCAGTCGAATCTTGATTCGTGGGAATTTCATTTTTATTGTTCTTTACAAAACCTGCATGACGATAGCGTTTCTGACCCAACTCACAAAGCGACCGTAGAGTTGCAGGCTCCACGATAAACACAGTCCTTTTATGTATTTGTGTGTTATGCGTGCGTAGCCCCGTATTACGATTTCCTACAGTTTTTCGTGAAACACCCTAAAGCTAATCCATTCGTTAACAGATTGTAATTCAGTTGAAGTTGGTCGTGTGCACGGCATTGTATTTCCTCGCTATCGTTCGATCCACCGTCGACGCGTTTATTAACCGATCGCTGTGTTACAGGACATCATACAGGAGCGTCTGATGGTTTTACAGCTGAGTTTGTCGAACTTGAAAGGAACTTGTTTGCCCCGAGATAACATAGACTCCATGCTTTCTGCGCTTACGGTGAGACCACGTGCGATAAACACATAAAACGCTTCTCAACTTGGAAAGAAATAGTATGCTCGTTAAATGCAATTCGTAAGACGGATAGAAGAATATAAATAAATTTTAGATCCTCCTGACTGAACTTGACGGCTACGAGCAGGAGACGCGGAAATTGGAGGAAGAGTTGCGTAAAATTCCAGCAGACGCCGAGGCCCAGAGGCTTTTGAGCAATCTAGCGGAAGTTCAAACGCGCATTGCCACCCTCTTGGCGCAGGCAGAACAAGGACGCGCCACTCTCGAGGGGGCGCGTGGCCACCATGAACAACGTGGCCATGACATTCACGCTTACAAACAATTTCTAGACGAAACGGATGCCTGGTTGAAGAACATCGTGGCAAGCATGAGGGAGCAACAACCGATTGTCACGAACAAGGTGCGTTAAGTACTTGCATCTCGCGGAATCGAAACCATGAAAATAGTAAGAGTGAAAATCACGTTGGAATACTAAATACGTTTAAACTCGGTTGGTTTACAACTGTTCGTCTGGCGCCGATACGCGTCGCGACGCGCCACGCCGATACGCGATATCACCGTAATCCCCGGTTTTAGAATACCGGCGTTCCCGGTTTATTTTTAAACGGAATCACGGCGATGGTGCTACGTTTGTGTGTCTATGTGAACAGGCTTTGCAGGACGAGTTGAGCAGTCACGCGCAGCGAGTGTCGGAGCTTGAATCTCTGCCAGAAATCAGCACGCTGGCAAAGGTCCTGAAGAATGCGCTGTTGGAGGTGATGTCTCGTCTGCAGCAAAGGCAGCAGGTATCCAACGTTTTCCAATGCTCGGGGGCTTTCGCAAACTGCGCTGACCTTCACGCAACAATCTCGTCAAGTATGGGATGATTAGAAAGGGAGACGAAAGTCCAACGCGAACCACCAAATTCCGAGAGAATTTTTTTTTAAAAAGACAAATGCAAACTCGTTTCCATCGAGACAATCTTTCGATCGGTTCGAAAATAATGAGAAACCTTCGGTCTAATTTTCTAGTCGTTCTGATCGTTCTAGTCTAACCGTCTAGTCATTTCGAAGAAACGGAAACTACATATTATTCGATCTCTTGCCAAACCAAGAGACACCGAAGAATAATATAAATCTGCACAGTATGTATATGTAGAATTAATATACATATACTGCTTGTATCTTGTACAATAATAGAGGGAGCAGGGTGAGTGTTAGATGGCGAAGCATGTAATATTCTTTTACTTTCGCTGCTTCGACGTAGTAATTTATATTCGTTACAATTATGTTTCATATTGCACGTGTATGGGTAATCCTGAAGGTATGATTCCACTGAGGCAATACTATGCGACTTGTAACATGCCACATGTCGCGTTTGGTAACACTATGCGACCTGTAAGCATGCTACTTGTCATTAACTGACGACATTGCTCGACATGTTCAATCTTGTCGATCCGACAAAACAATATCAAATAATCCCGCATTTCTTTATTTCGGAAAGGAAACAAATGAATGTGTAGCAAATACACATGTCAAGTGTCTACATAACGTCGATTTCATGTTGCATGCGTCGTAATCGCATGCGACATGTTGCCTAAATGTTGCCTTAATAAAATTGTGTTTCGTCGCATGAGTCATTGCCGCATGCTACATGTTGCCTCAGTGGAATCACGCCTTGAAGGTTCGTCTTATCAAACATATATACGTTTTCACTCCTCTCATATGCTATAAACACCGACATCGCGTTAATTTCTTATAGGCTTTTCATCACGCAACATCGCAAACATTTCATCACTGTCGCCGTTTGTTTCTTTTCTTTTCTTTTTTTTTCTGCTCTTATCTCATCATGTATTATTTGCAACGCACTTTATATTCCTTTAGCTTAAGGTATTGGATATATATACATACATATATAGGCCACAGCATTTGTTTAAGGAATGTTAATAATATTGTTACTGTAATTTTTTCATGCAATTAAAGTATTCTCATTAATCCCCACCTCCCCCTTTATTTATCCCCGATGTCACTGTACGTAGCATATACTGTATATACACATCGTGTCTCGATATATGGTAACGAAAATAACGCGAAAGATAATTAATATGTAATCGATGAACGATGTAAATATTTTTTTATTCGTTAAGATTCGTAAAACAAACTTTTGAAAAGTTGCCTTGAATGCTATTTTATTTTCACCGGTACACCGTTTCGTCGAGAAATTTGGTTCGCTTGATGTGTCCAAATAAATAGATCGCAGGTTCTTTTTTTATCTACATATACTTTACGGTTCAAGTATATGACAAGTGTGCTCGAAATAGACGCATTGAAATAAAATCGGGCGTTGCGTTCATTTAAAGCTAAAAATACGACAGTGTTACGCGGAGTGTTCTGGTCCGCGGATATTCTCTTGTTCACGGTCCTGAGCGATTATAATCATCGGATAACTTTTTCGTCTACGTTTCCATCGACTCCATGCAGGTGCAACTGTGTTGATTATTAAAATGTTCAAAATTCAATCGAATCACGTAACAATCGGCATCGACAAACAAACATATGATTAACGTAGTGGTACCATTAACAAACAATCATTAGATTTTGCTACTTCAGGGTGGCTCTGCTGGTGCCTTTGGCGCTGCTCTCCAACATATTACATAATACATAATGAATTGATAAAATTTTCTTCATTAAATTCAGCCCATTGCTTCTACAGTTTAAATCACAAAGCTTACAAGTAGCGAAATTTAACACTAAACCTACCGACACTTCATGTATACCCATTCCTACCATGACCAGTCTAATGACCAGTGTTTCATTTTCTCTCTCACGAGGCAACGTAATTGTAATTTTTGCATTATATGTATAGAAAGTTGTGTTTTAAAGTTTATTCCGTAAGATATTTTACTGAGAACTGTATACAGAAAAATTACAAACCACGTCTACTAAAAAATGGTGTCATAGTAATTACGCAAACATCCTGTGTGCAAAGTTAAATTCATTTTCGATTAAATAAACAATTTATAATCTAATTTTATCGCACGTATAATCGATAAGAATTGCTGAAACAGTTTTTGGTATGTAACGTCAAAGTAAATTGCAAAATAAACATAGAAGACGGCATAAATTATGGTAGTTGGTATAGTCATCGGATAGGGGATGAAATGCCCTTTAAAATGAGAGGTCGTACAGGTCGGTTAGCTTAATTAGTTCCGGAGATATAGCGATTTTACAATAGTTTCGAGTCGATCGACGGTGGTCAGATGCGGAAGTGCATAATCAATGAACTCTCGCGCGCGCGCGCGCGCGCGCATCAAAACGTAATACAGTGCGTAGTAAATTCTTGGAAATACTACGCCCGAGAAACTAGGTCACGTCAGTCACGTTCGTGGGGTAGGTCAGCACGATGCACGTGCGACAAAGAGGTCCGACACTCAAGACGAAGACAGAGATAGTCCAATTAAAAAAATTACCTTTTACATAACTTACGATATCTCGAAAACGGAAAGTCATTTTAAAGGGGAGGCTTTGCCGCTTCTAACAATGCCTTAATAATTAATGAGACGCTAATAGTTTCGGAACTGCACGCGTCTAAACTTTTAGTATTTTTAATACGCGTGAATAGGCTATTGTACACGCGACGGACAGTGAGGGAGTCGGATTAAAAAAAATTACCTTTTACATAAAATTGCGATATCTCGAAAACGGAAAATCCGATCGTCAAAAACCAAAAGCCATTTTAAAGGGGAGGCTTTGTCGCTTCTAACAATACCTTAATAATTAATAAAACACTAATAGTTTCGAAATAGCACGCGTCGTAAAGTTTTAATATTTTTAATACTCGTTGTTAGACAGTTCCAAGACTCTCCTTTTATACATATATTTCCTATTTACATCGGAAGCTAACCTGAATTTGATACAAAATTTTGTTCAATTCATTACAAAAAAAAATATAAATCATTTAACCAGTTAGATGACCGGTCGTGGAAGGTTTAGTGTTAATGTCTGCCATCGAATTAAACTTCATTCATACTACATCCATTATTGAAGCTCTGTCAATGAAGTTGTAACACGTCTAACATGTTCGTTCACCCAGATCCTTTAAATTTTTCAGGAGCTCTGCGAGGAAGAAGCGCAAGCGGACGACATGTCGGAACGAGACGACGCTACCCTCGATCAGGCACCCTCGATTCAGTCGTCGTTCGAAAGTAGCATGCCGTCTCTGGTTGACGTGTCTCTGCAAACAGGACAGAGTTTGCTAGCAAACGATATCGTCGAGAAACCGCAGCAGCTCACCAAGCAAACCTCCACGAATCAAATCCCGGAGCCAGCAACGTGTCACTCGCTGACCACGCAAACCGTAGACAACCCTAATGAGAGTCCTCAGGTCCAGGAAACTATAAAGATTGTAAAAACCACGGACGGAAACCACGACGTGATCGAGATAGCCACGAAAAATCTGGCAACCGCGTTCAACCAGGAAATCGAACAGGAACGTCTCGACGCGATGCCGGAGGATATCGTCGTGGACATGAAGTACCAAGATCCTAAAAACACTGACAATCCACTGACTACCAGCGAATTGAACATAGTCCACGCAGCTCCGCAATCGTTCGAGACGGTCCTGGTCGAACCTGACGACGTGACCACCGAGGTCGTGGTAGACGAAGATGGTTCGAAAAGAATCATCGTGAGGAAATTAAGACGCACGATGGTGACGAGCAGACAAACCGCTCAACAACACTCGTCCTCGATGACGACGGCAATCGGAGACGCTCCGTCCGTGGTTCACGCGTTTTCGGAAGCCACCATGAGGGATCAGCAGATCACGGTGACCGCCGAAAAGCCGAATGGGACCATCGAGACCACCACGAAACAGATCTACGGTGGTAGAATCGCCACCGGGACGCCTTTCAAAGACGTAGACGTCGAGGAATACGAGTCGGCTCCTCGGTACACGCACACTGTCACGCAGGGCAACATTCGTGACGTTAGTCCGCAACCTCTCGAGGACGGAATCCAGACAGAGGCCGGAGAATATCAGGCAAAAACGTCCAGCGTGCACGCAATGGTGCAACAGGTGACCAGACGAGTGGTCAGAAAGACCAGAAGGATCATTCGAAAGGTGACGATCGTCGATGGCAAGGAGACCGCTTCGGAGGAGATAATAGAGGAGCCCGAAGAAGTGGAAGTGGACGAGAAAAACATACCACATATAAGCATCAACGTCGTCAAACACGAGGAACAACGGCAATTCGGTGGAGACGGCCGATCGACGGAGGAAAGGACGCAAGATCGGTTTCCGTCAAAGGAAAAGGAAGAGAGTAAAAGGGGAAAAAGTTTAGAACAGGAACAGGGTGATGACGTCGACGACACTCCCATGCAAGGGCCATTCTTTGGCGCATTCGCTAAGGACATGCATCCAGGACTTCCAACGGGGTACCTGGACCCAAAGAAAAAGGAATCTCTCCCCGAAATGGAGAAAGAAATCGTCATAATCGAAGAGATAGTCACAGACGCAAAGATTCCGAAAGAAGAGGTTCCAGAAAGTTCCGAAGAACAGCCTCCGGAAAGTCTCGAAGAATCTCTGGTGCAGATTGATCAATTAAAGAGTGACGGAAGCGTCGAATCGGTATCTGTTTCAGAGAATAAGGTACCTCCGACTGTGGACAAGTACGAGAGCGAGCAGTTCGCGATAGAGGTAAATGGGAAAAAGTCACTCGCGATGGATAGTCAGGCGTTTATCGATGCTGAAATATCCGCTGGTTTACAGAGTCCTATTGAAGAAATCAAGGTACAAGAGACACAACAGATACCAGTCGAGTCTCCGATCGATTCCGTCACGTTGGACGATCTACCAACCACCACTAAAGCGACTTGTAAGTCTGTCGATGCACCCGTAAAGATCGAAACACCTGGTATCGAGCTAGAAGAACGCACGGTAGATTTAGAAAAGCACGATGACATTAGCGGCACCGTAGTTCCTGACGTCTCTGTATTAGAGGAAAGTTGGACGATCAAACCGATCACGAGCGAAACGCAAGGCGGCGTACCGATGTTATCGGAGGAGCTACAACAGAAAATTGAAATTTCAGGAGATCAACCTGACCAAGTCGAGAAACCTGACGCGGAAAAGATGGAAGACGAACCACATATTGTACCGATCAACGACAAACAACAATTGGTGAAGGACTCGTTCGTTCCAGAGTCAGAATACGACTACTTTGACGAAGCTTTGAAACCAGAATACAAACCACTCTTCCATAAAGTAGAAATTTCATTAGCCGTGCGGAAGGAAGGAGAAGAAATCCAACCAATGGTGTCTGTGACAAGTCAAGCCGAACCGACTGTCGCGCCTTATAGAATGGTGAAAGAGGATGTAGACATCAGTTTGCCAGCTGACAAGGAAAGCACCTCGATAATTCACGACAAGATCGTTCAAACGTCGCCGGTACCGGCACCGGTACCGGTATCGGTACCGGAACAGCAAATTTCCACCGCGGATAAATCGATCGTCACGACGGAGAAGGAAGTCGCCACCTCTGACAAGTCGGTGATCACTTCGGAGAGAGAGGAGACGTCCGACAAATCAGTCATCACTTCGGAAAAGGAAGAAATTACGGACAAGTCCGTGGTTACTTCGGAAAAAGAAGACGAGTGTCACACAGATATAAAGACCGAAGAAGAAGCCGGCTCGCCAATAAAGTCCCCAGACACGAAATCGAGTACTTGGATCGTTTCGAACATCGCCGATTCGGTGGAGATCAACGTCCCGTTGTCAGACTCATCGATACACGTAAGCGAAACACCGCTACCGGACGTTGCGGAGATGATCGAGTCGACCGAAATCGATTTAACGTTAAAAGACGAAACTTCGGAGGACGAAGATGGGTACAGAGCCGACGACAGAACGATGGCTTCCACCACCACGCCGGACGATGAAAACGTGGCGAGGAAGAAGAGAAGGAAGAAGAAGAAACAGCGGATGAGGAGTTCCAGGGAGGAAGAGCAGTCGGAATTTCCAAAGACCACCACCGACGAAGGAGAATTCACGGACGATCTGGTTCCGACAGAAACCGAGGACGCAAAAGCTACGAAGAAGAAAAAGAAGAAAAAGAAGCGGGAAGATCTTAGCAAGGAGGAAACCGCTCGCGTTCCAGCGTTGAACGAAGCGGATACTCAGACCACTCCACGAGAATTTAATGTCACCGTAGCTGCTACGTCTCCGCAAGAGGAAACGATCTGCGAAACGTTTGTTCAAACGTCCCCGCAGCTCTCGGAACGGACAAAAATATTCCAAGCTGAAGAAATACAGACGTCGATGGAAATTCTGCCGGAAGATTCCGAGGAAATCGAGACACCGAAAGCGGAACAAGTCCACGCGAACGTGCAAACGTCTCCCTTGACAGCTTTGGAGTTTGGGGCGCAAACTATCCTCGAAGAAACCTCACCAGCCGTTACACACCACTCCGAAATACAGACTTCACCGGTCTCTGTCTTAGATTTTGGCATACAAACGGCTACAGAAACGCCACGAATCGAAGAAATAAGCACACAGACTCTGAACACGTCAGAGACGCGAGTAGAAGAGGTTCAAACCAGTCCGATAGAAGATGTCCAACCGACGATCGTTTCAGCAAGAACGGAAGAAACCCAGGCATCTCCGAACGTGGTTTCCATGGAGGCGCAGACTTCACCTTGGTCGGCTCCATCTATAGAAATAGAGACTCAGACGATAGAGAAAACGCTCGTGGCTACCGAACAACAAACAACAACTCCACCGGCGAGCGAGCAAAAGGATCTGACCGGTATCGGTGTTCAGACTGTGACCCCGGAAGAGTCAAAGACCATCGAAACGGAAGCACAGACCAGCATCAGTCCGTCAACTAGTCCGGAAAAGAGCACGTTAGACTTGAACATCCAGGCGGATCTAACGCAACAGCCATCCGTCGAGGTCGTCGAAACTCAAACCACTCCGGAGAAGAGTCCTCGACGAACCGAGACCCAGGAAACAGAGTCGCAGACGGTGTTGCCCGAACCGACTCAAGAAACGGTGACCCAGACCAGTCCGACAACTTCCGTCTCCCCGATTCAGGTCCAAGTTCGCGAGCTGTCCGCTCAAACCAGTCTGGAAGATATTAAACAAGAGACGATCGACGAACAATCGCAAACCAGTTCGCCAGAGAAGATAAAGACGTCGGACAGCTCGGTACAGATAAAGGCAACCGAACTGATTCCACGCGTCGAGGAAAGCGTGCAAATCGTTCCTGATACGTGCGAAGGCAGCGTGCAAACGCAACCAAGCGACGAGAAGAGGAAATTATCGTTGGTGACGGTTTCCCAGCAAACGAACGGCGATACGGTTGCGGATCACGCTAAAGAACAAGAGGAGACGATAATGAAAGACGATGCGGAAGAAGACGTGTTAGCAGCCGCAACAGTCGATGTACTGGATGCGGCGATAGAGACGAAAACGCCTCTAAAAGACAAAAAAATTCCAGCAGCACCTGATGTACAAGTACAAGAAATCCAAGATTACTCGAAAACGGAAAAAGTGAAATCGGTGGAGGTGGAGCCTAAGTCGGAGACAAAGGAATCGAACGACGCGATTGAGGATACCACGTTTGAAATATGTTTGCAGGCAACCATAGAATTGTCGACCAGCGACAGTACCACCGACACTAGGAGCATATTGACCGATACGTCGCCGGACACGACGATCGTCCAAGAGTCGAGCAACACGGCAAAGGCGGAAGATAGTAACGCCGCGAAGAGACAGAAGCGAAAAAGGAGGCACAAAACCATCGAAATCTGTTCGTCGGGAGAAAAGGATCTGGAATCCATATTTGGTCAGCCTATAGAGTCACGGGATGTTTCATTAAAGTTATCTTATTCCGACGTTGCTAGAAAGAACGCCGGCAAAGAAAAATGTCCAGTCAGTGAGGTGTTTGGTTTGGAAAAAGTGCCCGAACAAGGTGACGACGTTGGACAAAAGGAATATGCAAAATTTTTACCGGAAGAGACGGTCGACGAGATCAAAGAGTGTATAGAAGATACTAGTTTGCCATTTACAACAACGACGGAACCAGCAATCGTCCAAGCACCATTAGAGACGAAAGTCGTAGCGAGTATGCCTTCTCCGGAACCAATGACTACGGCCGAAGAATCATTGTCGCCCGTAGAAACGGAGGAGGATCGACCGAAGATCAAGACCTACGCAGACATTATAAGCGAATCTTCCAAGAAACCGTCTAGACGAAAATACGACGAGAAAGAACAACCTTCGTGGGAGATGCCTCATCAGTCAATTTCACAAAAAGTCGAAAGTTCGGAGGCTTTTATTTTGCCCGCGACCATGGATGCTGATTGGTCGCCGCCGCTTCAAATGACTCTGTTCAGTAAAACCACAAAAATGACTTCGGATCGAATGCAAAGTCTTCGAAACGCTAAACTACCGAGTCATCTGGGGAACATTCTACACGTCGTTCACCTAGATAGAATAAAGAGAAACATGCCAGAAGACCTATATTCTTTCGACATAAACAATGAACTGTCTGACCTGAGGAAAGCGATTAGAGAAAGGGATACGTTTATCGTGGAGGAAGCGCTGGAGAATATCGTGATAATGATTACAAATTGGTTGGAAACGATCGAGTACAGGATTTTTTGGAGAAAATCGTATCCTGTCGTTGATTCCGACGCCGATAAATCCTACACCGTGCTTAAAGACGAAGCGAAGAATGTAGAAAAATACATTCAGAAACTGAACAATATGTGGCAGTTATGCCAGACTGTTTATCCGAAGGAGGACCGCAACAATGTACAGAAATGCCTGGAAGCTGTGACGTGTCAAGCGAAGCACATCCAAGACCTTACCAGCTGCAGCGTAGTATACATCACCATGGAACTGGCCAGGTGGGAAAAATTCGAGCACGGAGTAAAGAACATGTACAGGTAAGTGGTTTTCTGTTCGGTGATAAACAAGTTCTTTTCTGTTATTACAAGTTATACGAACTTTGTTTCGCGATCGTTGCGACAGGTGCATCGAAGGGGGACGTGCCGAACTAAACGTGATAATCGATCTCGAAGCGTCCACGAAATGGAAGCTCCAGGAGCTAGAGAAATTGGAGATCATAAACCGGTGTAACATGCGGGAAACCGAGTTGCTTATCGCGGAGTCGCATAAATGGCAACGCGATTATCACAGAATAGATATCCCGGAAGAGACCTACACCGGCCACGAGATGACCAAGGCGATCGAACACGATATAGCCATTGAACGGGACCGTCTTCTGCAACTGTTGGCCCTGGCCGAGGAGTACGAACAAACGCTTCGGGAATTCGCGCAGATCACCGAGATCGCGGAGAACTTGTTGGGAAGCCCGATCTCTGTGATCAGCCTGGAACATCTGCGAGAAGAGATGCAGAAGCACAGGAAATTCTTCGTCAACCTGAACCACTGTCGAGGAATCCTGGAATCGTTGGAAGGGAACCTGGATCCTGAAACGAGAACCAAGTATTCGGATCTTCACGAGGAACTGCACAGCAGAGCTATGTCGTTGTTGGATCAAGCTGCATCCAGGGCTCAGCAAATGGCATTAGCTGCATCTCGATGGATCATCCTCGAACAGGGAGTGAAAGAGGAAAGGGGATGGCTCCAGGTTGCTCACCAACGAGTTCCCGATCTCCAAACAGTAACTTCGTCCGATTACGACCAGTACATCTCGTTGCATCAAGTAAGCCGTCTATTTATCCTGTCTACTTTTATGGAAAATATAAACACGATCCTACGAATAATTATAAACTGCTTGATTTTCATTTCAGTCGCTGGTGGCAGACGTAACGACGCATCATGCTCGGCTCGTTCAGCTCTTGAACGTGGCCCGCAGTCTTCAGGATCTAATAAACATCGAGGATCCCGAAGATCGTTACGGAGAAGCTCTGGACGTGATCGTGAAGCTTCAGGAGAACGTGGAATCCTCGTTGAGACGTCTGCAGGGGTTCAAAGAGAGTTGGTGCAATCAGGAAGTGTTAACGAACCGTCTGGAGAACTGGATGACCAAAGTAGAGAAGGAATTGAAGAATCTCGGCGACCCATCGGGAGGCCACGTACGTCAATTTTGGGTATGTTTTCTTAAAAAGAAGGTTCTACGCTATTCCGATTCGATACATCGCGAGCCTCTCTTTCGTCTGTACAGGAATTGAAAGCGCAATACGAGGTTCATAACAACATGCGGGAAGAAGCGAACAACAGCTTCGAACTGGCTCTGAGAATCGTTCCACTCTCGGACGAAATGTTACAAAGGCAATTCCATCGCGAGCTTCAGGATCGCTGGAACGATCTGGCTCAACGGATCAATAGCATCCAAGAGGACGTCACACGGAACATCTCCTCCGAGGAGATCTCGTCGAACGAGAAGCTAAAGCTGCTCGAGAGAGAATTGAACCAACTGCGAATGACGATCGACGGTTTTCACGGTGTCCTGAAGACGGAGGAAGAACTGGATCTGTACATCGAACGACTGACAGTTTTGTTCGACAGGATCTCGTTGATCCAGAACGAGCTGGGCCGACTGGGTCTGTTACCCGTGACGGAGAGCGAAAAAGTTGCCGTCCTGTTGTCTTCGGCTCGTCGCGTCGAGAACCAGATAAGCGAGGAACTGGACGCCGCGCAACTGATCCGAGAAAGACTTCAGGCGATTCAGCGTGGCTTCAGCCGTGTCCGGAAAGCTCATAAACGGCAATCATCTGTATTGGACCAATGCGAGGGAAGCGAGCAACAGGGAAGCGACGTGGTCGCAGCGGCTGTGGATCGCTGTCAAACGATCCTCGACGAACTCGCCACTTTATGGCAAGACATTATGGGACTCAGACAGATGCTTCATACTCTCCCGATCGTGATGAGAGTCTCGGTCTCGCCGGTCAGCGTGGAACGAGACATTTCCAGCCTTCAAGACGCTCACGCCGATTTGGAAGCTAGGTGCCATCGTTTGTTGGGCCTGTTGAAGAACAGACTTACCTTGTGGAGAAGGTTCGAGAAACAATTGGAAATGGTGCAGCAATCGGTTCAGGAAGCCGACTATATGATGGAGCTGTTAACCGTGCAGGGGTCCGTCGATTACGACAGGCTGCTGAAGGCTACCGAACGTTTGGAAGTAAGTTTAAACATTTTCTTACTATCCTAATACATACGCGGCAACAAAAATAAAACTACGTATTTCCACTAAAATTATTCTCCTGCCATAGGGAAAGAAAATTATAAATCAATGAATCCCCGTGTAGACAATTAGATAGTAAGAAATTCGTGCAAGTAAAGTAACCTGGTCGAACGACGAAACGATTCAAAGTATCCAAGATTTATAACACGAACGACACCGCTCGGTCAAACATTCCTCCAACCGTGTACAGTCTTAGAATCCGGAATGCGTTAAAAGTTTTACAAGTTTGTATAACTGGGACTCGACAGTATCGAGCGACCTGCATTCTTACAGCAAAGCTTTCGATTCCAGTGAAAAAGAAACTACATATTATCTTTTCTGGTAAAGCTTAAAAGTATTACGAATCGTTGCACTTTTAAATTAGTATTTATTATGGCGTCGATAAAAACTAGTTTACCTACAAGTGTACAGCAAAAACTGATTTTAAAAAGGTTGAATTTTTAGTGGCAACACATACCGCGCACCGGAAATTTCGATCCTAAAGTGCACTGTTACGCGATGCACCGGTGCATCGGCAATTGCAGATCGATCGGTCGACGGTAATACCGGAAGATGCACTTTTCGACGCTATAACTTGCGCCACGTGCAAGAGAAGCGCGGCTCGGTTTCGCGCATGCGTGGTTCAAGGTTTAAATCGGCGTTATCGCGAGTTCCCTATCAGTGGCACGACTACCGTCGTTGCGTTCGCATCGCCGGCGCGTATATTTAAATGTCAAACGGCTCCGTTCGCATCGGCAATTCTACGCCGCGACGCTCAAGTTCGTTCGTTCGCTTTATTCTTATGCTTCGTGGCGGTTGTCGTCGCGACGATCGCGTCATCGTCGAGACGTCCAAAAATTTCGTCGACGACTCGACCGATCGTGAAATGAAGAATGAGGAACGGCAGTGACGCGATTCACGCGGAAGATCGACGGAACGGTCGACGCTACGTCAATTTGCGGAGGGCCGAGTATGTTTCCGCGCGGCACAGTGAATCGGCTGATCGGAAGTAAGCGTTGAATATTCATATCGGTCGCTGACAATTCGCCGGTAAACCATTTCAAAAACTCCAAGGTGATAC
Organism: Colletes gigas; assembly: GCF_013123115.1. NCBI lineage: Eukaryota > Metazoa > Arthropoda > Insecta > Hymenoptera > Colletidae > Colletes > Colletes gigas. The sequence goes on from NW_025106644.1 coordinate 6,216,571, forward strand.
GAATTCGATATTACGTTAGAATGCGTGATAAGCGAATTTGTTCTGTGCCCCTTTCCTCAGACTTTGTGCGTTATAAGCGACGATTGCTGTTTTAGTTTTTCAGTTTCGGTTAAAGCATAGTGATGAGATATGCGTGATGGGAAAATTGAAGAACAGATAAGGTGCCCAGAAACTTTGTAATCGTTTGTTTCTTCTTGATACCGTGTAGGTCACGTTTCGTTGTACATACAAACAAAAACCAGGCCGAAGGATAGATATACAAACGTACGGAAACTAATGACTCGTTTTAAAAAGAGATACGTGTACTATGTAGTTACAGCTGTGCTAGCCACAGTTGACGTTTTTTAGCTTCGAAAATGTTTGACGATTAGCAGTATTCGAGAAACATTAATATCCATTACAGTTTCGTAGATCTTTACGCGATAGCTATAGGAATTTTACGTTTTAACTCAAAGTTTTTATAATTAATAGCTGCTACAGAAATAAAGAAGAATATTTCTGGTAGTAAGTTTTGATAAATCGTCTTTAAAGAACGACGAATGCCAAGTCGTCGTGCGCATAATTCTTCATTTACATTTTGATCGTGCAACGTTACGCTTCATGAAATATTCCAATTCCACGTGGCACGATTGTGAAACTAAGAGTAAGTACAATTAAAAGCATGGTAATCGCAATTCCCGAAATAATTACTGTATCTAAAAGAATCGTCGCGATCGAACGTGTTGCTTCATTCAAGATCGTAAATTTGAAAACGGTATCGATGTAATCGTCAGGGAATAAGGTAGCAGATATTTTTGTCACTGTATCATGTGCGGCAATGAACGTGACGGATATTAAACTGTAAAAAAAACAGACATGTGCCAGACAAACGTCGCTCGCTAATCCACTTTGATATAATTACGCGGGATGACACAAACGACCAAAGTGTCTGGAACTATGACGCAGTGATACGGTATGTAAACTACGCCACGTGGAAAAGCCGTGAGTTTACCTAGCCTCGAAGACGCTAGAGGCTTGTTTACGAATTCCTTCGTTGGCGTTCGTTTTCGATTACGCTTCGCCTCTCGAATTTCTAGTCACGAATTTAGATGTCGATTATTCGCAGTTTTACGGCCCCTTTTACGATCCATTGCACGGTTAATATAAACAAAAGTAGTAATATTCGTGAAACTTGTAAGGATTTCAGCGTTTACGACTAGACGAACGGACGAGGCGGATATTTCTGGCAGGCCGCAACATCCTGTCCCGTTGCTTATCGCGATTCAGCACCCACGATTCAGTGACTTCCGGCCTGTGGAAAATCGACCGATCGGGTTCGTTAAAATCGACAAGAGCAGAGCTGCTTCGCTCGTATGGCGCGCGTCGCGACGCGGCCCAGCACGCGTAGTCTTTAAATAGACATCGGCAGAACTCGATTATCCGAATTAATCGCTGAAAATTTCGGAAGCTGTGTTTGTTCCTTAATTTAAAAAGTTGTCTTTTAATCTAATATAATGTTTCTATGTACACACACGTGTGTATTTTAGCAAGAATATTTCTAGAAGATGACTTTACAACTATTTTTAGCAGCGTATTATTACAGATATTAAAACAACATGGTTCGCAGCCAACGGAGCACCGTAGCAAACGTTTAAATTGTTTAAACTTGAATGCGAGTTTCTCGTTGCTAGTATACGACACGGAAAATGAAGGAACACGAGAGTAAAGTAAAATGGGAAGTTTACGGAGATTGTTGGATGAATTTTAGCGGCGCGAAACGCGCGGTTCGCAGCGATTCGATTTCCGCTTACGGTTTCGGTGGAAAATTCTCAGGCAGGTGAACGAACTCGAGTACACGGCACAGAATTAGTTCAACCACGCTCTGACCGAATTCGAAGGCGCGAGCCTCGAAACGTGCTGGTCTCGTGACTCAAAATTATTTATAGTTCGTATTTAAGGGAAACCAGCGTGTACATTCTTTGAGCAATGCGACGACGCTCTCGCACGGGGAATCTGATTCGAACGATATCTTACGATCGTGCGAATATCGCGGAATCTCGAGTTCTCTGGATTCCTCCTTCCTCTTTTTCCCCACGTCTCTCTCGCTCCCTGTCTAAGGGAGAACGCGAATATCCAACGATATGCACGAGTTTCGCAACGATTTGGAATTCGAGCCAAGTAAATTGATGCACGAGTATAGTGCCGGTATAGTAAAAAATCAAGGATTTTCTTTCTACTCGACTGTTTGTTTTGCAAATATACGTTCAAGCATCAAACTGTGGACTCTGTTAATTTTAATAACGTGTCTCGAATAGGAATGAAACAATAGAACAATGTTCGATCTTCCTTTTTTTTCCATAATTGCGGTTGCGCAAAGGCCATGTTCGATTCCATGTGATATTGTAAGAAATAGACGAAACCTCCGACTGTATCGCGGTCGAATATCATTGTACGTACGTCACAGATAATTTTAATCGTCGCTAATGAGCATGATTTCCGTGCAGTGCAGTTTCCCTCGTTGGAATATTTATTCTACGGCGCGTCGTTTGCTCGATGAAATCATAAACTCGAGCAGTATTCTCATTGTTGTCGTATTAACATACTAAACTCGCTATCGTGGTTATTTGAAGAAAGGAATGGTAATTAATGTTAGCAACGAGACGTTTAATCGCACGGAGAAAATCAATTGAAATTACATTCAATTCCTGGCCCAATAAAACAAGCTTCACCGCGCAAGTTCGTTTCGTTGATCTGTACGATGAAACGCGGGTAAATAAACTGATCAAGTGAACTAGATTAAACCTATTTAATTGATGTACACGCGTATCAGCCTCGATATCAAAGGGACAGAAAACGATAATACGTAATTGCTAACTTTGTTGCGTCGATTAGAAACCAATGGCAGGAAATTAAACTCGCAATGGGGTACGTGAACACGATGATAGGACAATACTAATAAGGCGTGGAAAAATAAAAATAAAAATACGCGCATATACGAAGGATCGTATGTCTGTCTGTTCAGGGTCTCAACGGTGATTTGGGCGCGCGAGAAGTTCTCATTGGTGAATTGCGAGAGGCTGCCGAACCTCTGCGGGAGGGTTGCGCTGCAGAGGTCCGCGAGAAGGTCGAAGCGGCGGTAAATGAGGCCGTACAGGCCTGGGAGGACACCAGGGCCGAATTAGATGCCCTTTGCACCAAGTATCAGCACGCCTGCAGATTGTGGGAACAGTACAAAGACTCCAGCGCCGCGGTTAAAGCCTGGGCGGACACGCAGATGGACAGCGTCGTAGCCAACCTACCACCCGAAGAGGCTGTCAAACACATCAAGGTATGCATTTACGCCACTCTGTTTTAACGTCTCTCTATATGCGCTTGATTTCGATAAAAAGAAACTATCGTACGAACGAAAAGATTAGCGCTCTCTGTATACATGTATATGTATAACACCCGAGTCGTCAGATAAAATTGTGTGTATACGTATACACTGTGAGTTGGCGGTATACAAATTATTGATTTCCGTTGAACCCATTAATCGTGGAGTTAATGATTTCCCCGGTTAATGGATCAAGCTTTACGTACCATAGACCCAAGTATATTTATTTCTATGAGTAAGGGATAAAGTTGTTTTTAATCCCAACCCTGAAATTCCATTGTCTTTTGTCGATTTTAGAAACATGACTCATCGGTCTACCTGCTCCGAGTATCGATCGTTATTGATATCACGCGTTAAACATCCATGACTAATATTTATTATCAAAGTCCGGTAACCATTTGTATGCATTGCCAAACAAGACAGGCTGTCTATCGCGTTTAGATAAACCAAAAATTTCGTATCTTTGGAAGTTTATCGGCCACCACCATTGATCAAAATACTAACACTATGAGCAAGGATCTCCGTACGAATTCGTTTCGTTTCTTTTAACGTCTAGTACAACACGATCATTAGGTGAGAAAATTTGATTCGTTTCACGGATAATGGAGGTTTGTGCATAGTACGGGCATCGTACTCGAAGGTTTGGAATCAGAAGCTCGTCCCTTGAATGGAGCCTTCGGGATAGTGTCATTGTCCCCGCCACGCCTAACCGTAAGAAAAACAGGACGTAGGACGAGAACGATTCACTCTACGCAAGTGCGACCGAAACGTGACTCTGCGAGGGTAGGTCGTTGAAATACAGGGCAAGAGAGTCCCCCCACTCGGTCGGGGTATGCGCATCGATCCCGGAGACGCCAGTCCGGTCCAGAGCGTCGGGACGCTTGTTTCTGTCCTCGCGAGAGAGTCACTGTCGATCGCGTTCTTCTTCGCTTCCACACACACACACACACACACACACACACACACACACGAGCTAATCGCGCTCGTGCATCGTAAACACTCGCAACGTTTCTCGATCACGCGCGCACCACGCGATTATGTGCGTTTTTTTAAATCCTTTTCGCCGTGACGAGCCGCTCGCCTCCGGCCGAACGAAAATCCGAGGCATGTGCTCCGTTTCGGGACGACACGTGTCCGCTTCGCTACGCCCGCGCGGAACGACGCCGCGACGAGCCGCGACGCGCAGTGAAAAATAGGAACGATGAACGGTGACCTGAATCGAAAATAATGTGCACGCCCGAGGAAATGAAGGTACGATAGAACGATCCCTGGATATCGTCGATCGAGAGGGCGGTCTTTTTCTAAGGGGGATGCTCCGCTCTTCCTTTTAATAGCGGTGTCAGTCTGCCTTCGACGTTGCACTCGCTTGTTTCGCTTTCAAACTAATAAAAAACGATATCGTCATGACTCGTTCGATTTACGTGGTTCTGTGAAATCATTGCGTACAGTGAGTTTCGTTTAATCTCGACGTGTATATTAACTCGCCACAATGCTGCTTATGACTTGGCATATCGGAAGACCCCGTTGCGTCGCACATAAGAATATAAGATAACGAAGCTCGGAAACATCGATAACTTGTATAGTCGGTAATTTTCAAGTTGCGTCCACAATTCCGTTTGCCGTACGCATCTGTCGCTTGCACTCGCTTCACTTTTTTCGACAACCGTCTTTCTGTCTCTGTTTCATTCATTCATTCATTCGTACCATTCATCTCTCTGCTCACCCTCCATTCACGTATACTATCTCTCACGTGTGTCTACGTTGTTGCTTCGTATCATTGACGAAATACGAATGCGTTGAAACAACACGATGTCATTCATCTAACTTGCCTTGCAACACCTTTCCAACAAGAACCTGTCACTGAAATTGTTAAGCGTCCACAATATTCAGACAAACAACATATCTAAATCGTAATCGTTTAACGATCAGCTTGTCTCCAATTACCTTAAACTTAACAGAACGCGACGTTAGTAAATTGAAGCGAGTCGTTAAGATAAGCCTTTGCGCTCGCGATATCTAAACGAGGGTAGCCCACGTTTTTTTTTCAAACACCTTAATTGAATGTAAAGCGACTCGTTACATATCCATGAAAGAATAAATAAGCTAGAAATAGTGTTGACAGAGTGGTGCGTAAATTTCACCGAGCGCACATTACGAGATGATCGTTAAATGTTTTGATTGAAATTTTCACCAGATTTGCGAGGAGACGATGGCGGAACACAAGGAGAGATTGGCGGAACTTCGAGGCCTGGTGGCACAGATTGCATCGGACGTTGGTCTGGATGCAAGCGAGCCGTTGCACTGCGAAGTGGAGGCCCTGGGGCAACGTCTCGAAGATATCCGCGAAACCTTGTCATGTCTCGCAGACGCGGCGGATGCCCGTGCTCTCAACCAGGAGGCCGCACGTGGCGATTTATGTCACACGAAAAATTTCCTGGACTCTGTCGAACAGGCGAGTAGTATTAATCTTTTTCACAGGTCGTCGCGTATAACTAATATTCCCTTTTGCCTTTTTTCTTTGAGGTTCGTCGTATTTTCGGTGGCGTAACTCGCGTAAGAAATGGTAGTATACAACAGAGTGTTCGGCCACCCCTGGGAAACAATCTTATTTTATTATTGATTTTCGTTTTATTTTAGCCTCTAGAATCTTCCATTAACATTGTTCCCAGGGATGGCCAAACACCCTGTACGTTAAAACATGTTATACGTATTATGAAAATTGATAAACAGTGATTTAGTTTCGTAAATATTTTGGTCCCGCGTTACGAATATCGATGGAAAACGTGTTTACACGTGCGCTGAACGTCGCCCGATTTAGCGGACCCCGCGTTTACTTAAATTACCGCCAGACGCTTCTCGGAACGATAGTCTTCGTTGCTATTGGATTAGAATTCGGAAGGAAATCAGTCCGACTCGTGCCGGTACATCGATCGGTGATTAAAGTAAGTAGAGTTTACTTATAACGTGCATCGTCGGTGTCCGAAAGATAATACATATGTATATGTACAAGTAGTAGGTGGATAAATGAAATTTTAAAATTACTTGAGTCAGCTACTATAATTTTTTCGTTTTTACAACTTGTTCTTGGAGCGGCGCGGAAACGCGGGGCCAGGCACGCGTTAGAAAAGCTCAGCGATGGTTATTTTTATTATCCTGCAAGGTTAACAGAGTCCGAAGCGCGGCGACTGGGACCTTGGCCGATTCAGATTCCCGTCGTAGTTTGAATTATTTGAAATTTTTCGAGAAATCGGTGCCTCCGTCAAGGTGATATCTCGATCCCATCGGACTTATCCGTTGCACGCGTCCATCGGTTTCCGGCTCGCGCGTACTATTGGTGCTTGGCACAGGCTCGCGATCATTACCTCGCACGCGCGTTTATATTTTAATCGTGGTAGTTCCGAAACAATTTGTTGTGTCAAGGCCGAAGGGCCTAAACCGGGGTGGCAATTACATCAGTCACGAAATCCGCAACAGCTGAATCCGGCCGTGCACCCGACACTCTTGGCGAAACTTTCGACGCCCCGAAACGCCTTCGATTTGCGCCGCGTTTCCGATAGAATTTACGATGGGATCGCCAACGGTGATTCGTCGATGTCGATGGAAATCCTCAAGGACGCGACCATCACGAATAGACAATGTTAGTTATTATAGGCTTACAGTGGCCGAATCGCTGTAACACAGACCGTGGCGAACGAAACACGATTAACAACAACAGGGTTAAAAGTTACGATTTCTCGTGGCCGTTCTTTATTTCTTTTTCTTATTATCGTTGTTAACATTTCTAGTATCACGAATAAATTGTTCATATTCCTTCTGTATAGAGTCTGCCCGTGGTGAGCCAGGATGAGTCCAATGAGTCCAATGAGTCCAATGAGTCCAATGAACAGTTGAAACTGTTGTGGAACCATCTTCTCGCGCTGACGTGCACGGAACCGCAACTCGAATCCATCAAGGAGCGAAGTATTTTGGAGGCAACGACACAGATACCGTCGGTGGTGGAAGTGTTGAGGCTGTGGCAGACAGTTTTTAAAAAAACCTTCGACCAATATAACCGTTTATCGGCTCGTCTAGTGAAAACTCAGGATGGTGCGACGGCGTTGAAGCTCTGGCAGGAGTATCTATCGCACGTGCAGGATTTCCTATCTAACGGTGTGCCCGGTGACTATAACGGTCTATCCGAGCACAGAAATCTGTGCGAGGTGCATCGGAACCTTCTGGCCCATCAAAAAGATCTCATTCTGAAGGTGCGCACGAAAGAAGGCAGCACCCTTTCGACTACCGAGCAATTCAACATCCTGACGAATTTGCACAACGAAACGCTGGCTAAGATCATGGAGAGACACACGGCGGTTTACGACAGGTTGGCTGGTTGGGACAGATACAAGCACGATCAGAGCAAACTTTTAGCCTGGCTGAAGAAGGTCGAGAGGGAACGTAGCCAATTGCGCCTCAGGTTCATCCACCTTCGGAGACTGGAGGAGATCCTGGAGAGGATAGTGACGTTGTTGGAGACGATACCGCAGGGCGAGACTCAGTTGGAATCGCTCGAGGAGCAACAGGAATACCTGCTCGTCGACTGCGACGAGGCACTCGCGGTCTCTATACGCATGGAGCACGCAGCCGACGCTCAAAGGATCGCCAATCTGAAAGCCAGCCTCGAGACCTGGAGGGACTTTGTCCAGAGGATACAGAAGCTTCACGCGGACTACGAGAAGCAGAGTAAGAGAATTGGCGAGACGTTCGACGAGATCGGGCAGGCAGTCAGCACGGCTTTTCACTCGAAACCACTCAGTTTGTCGAGAACGAACGAGCTGCTGGAGTCGGTGAGGCAGCTGCAGGTCAGGCTCTCCGGCATGAGCTCTGATTTAGAGTCTATGGACGTTATCGCGGAACAGCTTAGAGAGTGTCTCAGCCCTTCGGATATGAAAACGTTAAACCAGCAACGTATGCTATACTATCAGCAGCACGGCAACCTCGAACACTCGGTGGCGTTGCTGGTCTACAGGCTGATGGAAGACAGCTGCCTGTACGATCGCTGGAAAGACAAATTGGCCAGACTGTTGTCCTGGATAGAGGAAATGGAGATGCGGATCCAGAACTGTGACACGATTGCTCCGAACGAGCCCGAAGAGGCGCTTAAGAGACTGGAGTGCGAGCTGCAGGCGGAGATCGTTTTAAAGCAACGTGAACTTTCGTGGTTGCAGAACACTGGACAAGATTTGATTCAAGTCGCCGAGGAGGAGGAAAAGGAAAGGCTGCAACGCTCTTTGGACGAAGCGAACGAGAGATGGGATCGTTTGCTGGCCACGGGAAAAGCCAGAGCCACGAAACTAGTCGATTTAATGAGAACCATGAGCACGTTGGAGAGGAGGATAAACGAACTGAGGGCCTGGCTGGCCAGCGTCGAATCTCAGTTGTCGGAGACGCTGGTGATCGAGACGATCTCTCAGAGCTGCATCGACAAGAAACTCGAAGATCACGAGCACCTCCAGAAGGCCATCGAAGCGGAAAGCGGAAACGTCGGCGAGGTGCTGAACGCCTGCGAGATACTGTTGACCGATTGCGACGCCTGGAAGGCCTCCTTCAACACGGACGCGATCAAGATCGGTATGGAGGGTCTGGAATCTAGGTGGACGGCCACCTGTAAGAAATCGGCCGAGAGGAAAGGAAAGATCGCCCTCGCGTGGAAAATACTGCAAGAGTTGCAGGAGATCAAGTCGAAGCACGAGGGTTGGATCGACGAGACCGACAAGGCGCTCTTGGAATTGGAGTCCAATCTGGACGAAATTTCCAAGGACGAATCGAACAAGGCCATCGAAAGGGCGAAAACGATTTCTCGGGGCATGGAGGCGCGCGAGTCGGTGGTCAAGGTAATCGAAGAAAACTTTGCCCGCCTAGCGAGGACAGGTTTGGAGCCAGATAATTTGAAATCGCTTATCAGCGAGATCAGACGGCTTATCGATAAGTGGCGAACGTTAAAGCCTAGAACCGGCGCTGTTCTATTAGCGCTTCAACAAGGACAGAAAAATTATCGAGACTTTATTACGGTACACGGTGCGGCGGTGGTCGGGCTTACGCAAGTTGACGTCCGACTGACCAGAATTCAACATCTCGCCACGCCTGAACAGAAAGCGTCGATACGACGCAGACTGCAACAACTGAACGAGATCGATGACGAGCTGAAGACGCAAAACATTACTTTACGGAAAGCCGACGATCTGGCCTTGAAGGTAATGCAAGAATGCCATCCCGACGAGGTGGCCACGATACAGGAACTGGTGGACGAATATCAGCTGCTGTGGAAGGACATTCAGAGCAGAGTGGTCTCGTTGAGGGCGGAAATCGACGGACAGGACAAGGTGGAAATCGACGAGGCTGTGCAAGTGGAAACATTGAAGTTTGAACAAGACTCTGCCGTTCAAGTGGACACATTACCGAAATTATTGAGAATGACTTCCAGCGACGCGTACTTGATGGAACTAGAGGCTGCGCTCGTCGAATGCAGCGAAGCCTTGGACACGTTAGAAATCGCCGTTACTCCGTATCCTGTCGCTGGACCTGGGCTCAATGCAACTGCTAGGAATATTGTAAGTACGATCGTTGTTCGAACCTTGTTACAGTTACTCGACAAAATTCAATACCCCTTCTCTCTCTCTCTCTCTCTCTCTCTCTCTCTCTCTCTCTCTCTCTCTCGTCTGTCTAGAGTAAATTGATTGGAAGCTGTCAATCGTCGATCGAACTGGTTCGTCATCTGCACGGTTTGCTCGTCGAGGATGGAAAGCTTAGTACGCAGGCTGCGAAAGGTAGCGAGGTAGCGGCATTGACAGAGAGATACGATAACCTTCTAGTACTGGCGAGAACTCGGGAGCAACAGATCAGAGAACTCAGGTAGAAATTAAAGTAATCGATGCTTTTAGCTCGTAGCAAACTCTCGTCTGAAATTTTATGTCGATTTATCGTTACGTAAGCAACAATTTACTGTGTGCAGCGATTACGGCAGACTTACCTGTCCTCTGTGCGCTCGTCGCAATTGGGCACAGCTGGAGAACGATGTATGGCGACTGGAAAAGTGGCTGGAATTCGCGGAAGGCACACAGAGCGAGCAACAATCGCCACCCAGCAATATCGAGCAACTGGAAGACGTGATACAATATCATCGCGAATTCTTGTTGGATCTAGACAGTCATAAGAGCATTTTATCCAGTTTAAACACCGTCGGCGCTCATTTGGCCGACCACACGGAGGACACTCGTCGACACACGCAGCTCAGAGAAAGATTGGCCATCGCGAACGAAAGGTGGGACAAAGTTTGTACACTGGCTGCAAACTGGCAGGAACAATTGCAGACTGCATTGAACCACCAGTCCCATCGAATCATAGAAGAGCTGTTCGCCTGGCTGGAGAAAACCGAAATTAGCATAAAGTCTAGCGAACCGGTCGATTTGACCGAATCGTCAGAGATCATGACCATCAAGTACAACAAATTCAGGTACGCGAAAACGACAGATGTAATTTATTGCACGATCTAATCTATCGTTCCATAGTTTGTCTACCAATAAGAGGAAAGTTGAGAGGAATTGTTAATGGTTTCAGGGAACTGAGGAGCGATTTGGAACGATGCGAGCCACAGGTCCTATCGCTGCAAGAGTCGGCCAATCAATTGTTGGACGAAAAGGGCGAAACCAGAGCGTGCCTGCAGGAACTGCGACTCAGATTGCAGTCCCTTCGACGATTAACAGGAATATACGCCCTAAAGTTGGGGGCAGCACTAGGAATGGATCCGCGAGACGTTGGTCTTGCTGCTACGACCACGTCTCTCGCTTCCCTTTCTCACGACGTAAGCTCCACCCTGTATTAATCGTATTATTTTAAAAAAAAACTCGAAACGATGTAAAATTTGACTTAAAGTACCTTGAACGAAAATTTTGCAAATTCGCAAACACCGTATTTCCAGTAGCTCCCAGACAAAATTTTCCAGGAAACGTCTATCCTCTGAGGTTACTTGCCGATACTCGTTGGTTCTTGCTTCGTAAATGTTAGCCTTCAGGGAAGACCTGTGCACCACGTTGTAGGTAGAATCACGTTAACCGATACTTTGAACACGGAGCACGGAGTCCAATAAAAATTCGACGATCGATGAATAGAAATTGTTGCGAACCAACTACTGGAAAGATTTTTAACGGACGATTGTTTTCCATCCAATTAAAATATTTTTTTTTTTGTTTTTAATAACGACAAGAAATTTTTGAGTGAGTTTGAAAACGTCTAGGTACATACATGATAGTATTTCCCTTCCCATTTGAATGACTTTATTGTTCCGTGCCTCGTATCAGTAGCATTCACACGCACAGTACCTTATCGTTTGTGTTTTCTCTTTTACTGTATTGTAGCTGCTCGACGAAGCTGCCTCTGGAACCATTCAGCCCCACGACACACTCGGCACAGAGTACGTTTTTTTCATTTTCTGTTTTTAGCTTTGAGCAGTGTTCCCCAACAAATCAAACACCCGCGCTCTTATCATTGTTTCTATCGTGTTTGTTCCGTATAGTACGCCCTCGCAAAGATACATATACAATTGGGAACACTGACTGAAACAAACTCTCGATTTTTCCTACTTACGTTCTCCAAATAAAGTACCAGCTTGAAACGTCGACGAAATCCACCGCAATAACAACGATATATCGTTTACACGTGTTTCAGTGGTGGTGATGATGACCATGGCACGATATTGTCGCGGGGATATCGTTTCCTGGGACGAGTATTGCGCGTTTCCTTGCCGATTCAAGCTCTGATGCTGGTGGTCCTCGGAGCCGCTTCGTTGGTGCCGTCCGCTGAAGAAGATTACAGTTGCATGCTATCGAACAACCTCGCAAGAAGCTTCACGCCGATGGTCGTTTATCCGAACGGCCCACCGCCGATCTAACGGTCTAAAAAGACTCGGTCTCGCGAGCCCGAGACGATCGTTCGGCCGAACCGCTCGGAAAAGCCTTGCAAAGCGGAAACGCGAAACCGCAAACGATCCGCCTAACTATTTTACTCGTAGTCTGTCACGTGGTCCGGATCGTGTCCGATCCGTACAGAACTCGAACGAATGTCAAGGATCGGGGTTGATACACCAAGTTCGAATCGTTGCCGCGGCCTTCTCCTTGACGACGATAACGATTTAAACACTTGTAATAAGAGTTTCTATTTGTAATAAGCACGTTATACGGACCAAAACGATCGTCGCTGCACGGCCAACATCCGTTCATTTGTCGTTCTGTGTGCTCGTGATCTGCGTGCGATTATTCCTGTTTTACGAGTCCCCGTGAATCGATTCGACACTTCCGGCGTGGAGGTAAGAAAAGAAGGTTCACGACGCGTGCACGATCCGGTTGCACGATAATCGATGGATCTGTTTTGTCTTCTGATTCTGTTACCTCCGACATTCCATGTAACATTACCGCGTTTCTATTTGTACCTATACATGCATACATGTTATATGTGTGCGTGCGTCTGCTTGCGTCTGCGTGCGTATGCATATGTTATGTAGATATCGTTTCGTTCATGATTATCTTTCCCCATTCACCCACTTATCCTTCTCTTCGTTCGTCTCGCATAGTGAAAGAGAGTGAGAGAGTTGATACGTGAGACAGAGATGCTAATGTCACATGGAATGCGCGAAAACGTTTATTAATTACGATTATTACGATATATCGAATCGCTTGTGTTGTTTATACAGCAGGTACACGCGAAACGCGTTCGTGAGAGAGAGAGAGAGAGAGAGAGAGAGAGATGTTCTCTTCCGCGCGTTTTGCATTTACGCTAGTAACGTAAACGAAGAAAATAATAATTGTCCGACTTTATTTTTTATACCTTGCGTTGATATATCGAGAAATATTAAGAAGTTTGGTGTAATTCGAAAACGAAACGTCCACTGACAGGTATTTTAGCGTAATCGCCGCGCGAAAATAGTCATTGGTGCTAATTCGATCGATAGAGATAAACAATAATATTAATATATATATATATATATATATATATATATACGATTATCGGCGAGATGTATCGAATTTGTTCTTCTTACTTTTATTTTGTACGGTTACTTAGAAGAAGAAACAAATACACATGTATCGCATAATACGAAAATGTTATTGTTAATTAAACGAGGCGTTATTTCCGAACGAGAACGATACCGGACACGCACAAAAGGATCACGAAGTTCATTATTCGGGGTATAAACTAATGTAATGGTATATTTAACGACCCGCTAGTTTCGCTTCCTAAATTATCGGTATCTTGCTTGCTGCGCGATCGAGCTTTATTATGTATTTTTATAACGACAGAGCTTTCAGAAAGCGGTGTACATCTGTCGATGTAACATAATTACAATTAATTGAAATATACGATACATCATTTGGTTATTAATTTACAGTTTTCCTTACATCCGATACTCGCCGAGATATTATCCATTCCTTTTCAATCCCTGAGAAACCAACGATAATCAAACAACAATTATCGAAATTATTAATCATGTGTTAAATATATTCAGAGTGCCAAAAATTAAACACAAATCAAAAACAACTTGTTGCAACTAGGTACTTAGGATACTTTATAGAGTGCAAAACACGTCGGAATATTCTGGAGAGACAATTATCGTGGACGTGTAAAATCTATTTATATTTTCCGTTCAAATACGGGACGATTCGATTCAGACAGTCATTTAGTATTTATTATTCTATCAGTTCATATTCAGCAACGGCAAGAATAAGAGCAATATTTCTCCCGTATAGTAGTTGTCGATTGAAAATGCTTTCACATTTATTTTTGATAGATCTAGCTTGTATAGCACTATCATTAGGTGAACCGGGACAAAACAAAAAAAGGGCACATTATTATGCCGTTCAGAATATGTTAAAGAAGAGAAAAATCCGCGAAGAGTATTGGATGCTGCTCAAACGATTGACGGACGATGAAGAAACGTTCTTCCTATACTTTAAAGCGTCTATGCACAATTTCAACTTTCTTTTGAGAAACATAAAAGATTCGATTAAAAACGAAAATTTATCTTTGAAGAAGGATATAAGTCTAAGAAGAAAGCTAGCAGTATGTTTGAGGTAAGTTATTCAATTAATTGAAAACACTTTGTCGTGGTTCGAATGGGGGTAATTGTGTGGATGTTGAAACTATCGACGAATCGAATGAATGCGATGGAGAAAGATCCTGGAAATTCTGAAAGATCCTGGAAATCTTTGAAAATACAAAGATCTTCTTGCCTACTTACGTATAAGAACAGAATGCCATGTAGATATTCGAGACAAGTGTCTACTTGACTCTTCGATCGTCACCTGCCATCACCTTGAATTACAAAAATACAAGTTACAGGCAAGTTCCACGTCTAAGTGGCAAAATAAACACACGTGTGTCTACTGCATGTACTTAAGTATAATTTCTCTGAACGCAGCGGCAATTAAAGACGATCCGCAGGATGCAATCGCGTTGTCACAATCGCAGTACGACGCTTGGTTTTCAGGCGCCGCAATTAACTTTTATCAGTGGCGCCTGAGAAAGTATAATAAAAGAGTCCGTCCAATCAATGACTTGGCGTAAACGGATATGTATGTACTATAGGTACATATACAGCGAGGAAAAAACTGAATATGTTAAAGATATAATTACATTTGACTGTCTCGTTCAATTATTAAATATTCTGTCATCGCAGAAAACTTTCTATATTTATCATAGGATCACTCACGACATTCACTGTTTGCAAAGATTACCTCCGCAATTTCGTTCTGTTAGAGTTACTTCCGATAAAATGTTCGACGCTCCAAGCAATAACATTAACGTCGCAATAATACGTTATCGTGTTACGATATTGGCCACAATAGTTTACGAGCATGTGTTTTTTCAATTTTAAAAAACAAAAGTAACAAATAATTTTAGAAGAAAAAAATGTTGTATGTTTTTAATAAAGAATTTAAAAAGTGCTAGAAATTTTAAAACCGATAATAATCAACGATGAATTTACGATTGCTTGACGTTGTCGCTGAAAATTTGCATCGTACCGCACCCATCGATATCGTTAACGTAATTTTAAAAAAGCTAAAAGGTGTATGTATGCATACAGATATAAACAGATTATATCTATTTTTGTTAAATCGAAATTAAATTCGCACATGTACATCAGGATCAGATCTAATACGGTCTATCTCCAGCTGCATGAATTTATTCAATGCAAACAGGGTTCTGCGCAAGCGTTTCATTCACACTGTGCCTACTGTTATCATAAGAGCCTCTGACAATTAGTGTTAGAAAAACGTTAGTACGTTTGACAGGATTTTTCGAAGATAACAGTTGAAAGATCGTTTCGTCGCCGTGTAAAAAGCATCTGATAACATGGCCAAATCAAACGAAAGAAGAGTAAAGAGCTTGAACGACATTGCCGAGGTTTTTAAAACGTGTGATAACAGAATCGTAAGTAACGAATCGAAAATACCGAAACTTTATTTGACGAACGCTGCGAAACGCTTTAACAAATCGGACCAAAGCATGAAAGGCACTCTGGTTTCGCGGGAAACGGGCAACGAAAAAGCTAGGAATGATTTCAGAAAGAAGGAGGAGGACAGAATGAAAAAACTCGAAGAAAAGCCGAAATCGTTGAAAGTGGACGTCAACGACCGATTAGAAAATTGTTCGAAGGTATAGGAATTGATATCAATCGTAAATTTGTGGCTTTTTAGTCAACAAAGTTTTGTTATTAGACCAGCCCCCTCGACGCGCCGAATTCGCGGATATCAACATTAGTTTTTGGTAAAAAATTGAACAAACAAAAACGAATTCTAGCAACAATCGACATATTTCTTTCGATGGTTTTAATTACTCCACTGACCGTTGGTTTTTGGAGAGGAATATGGACCTTGATGGATCTTCACGCTGAATGGTGAGACTTTAGCAATCCGAGACACGAATAAAAAGCATAGTTAAAAAAGAAATCACAGTTAGACGTGTCATGAAATTACATAATCGTCTAACGTTTCAAGGTTTCCAGGAGCAATCACTTTCCTTTCCGGCATCCTGGTGCATACGAACTTCGCGATTTTAAAGAATTTCCTACACGATCGCGTCGCTGGCTCGTCGCGAAAAAAAACCTGCTCGAGCAATATCGTTTCCAAGTTGACGCAAATTTTGTACACATACATCTTTGGCGTTGCATGCAACATGCATTGGAGGGGCGGCTGGATTATTTTCGACTATTTCTTCGGCGGCTATATTTGGTAAGATCATTAAGCATTAAATTTTCCTGAAACGCGATTCCGAGTATAAAGTTTTGGAATGCTCCTATGCAAATGTTACACCGAATCGAATAGTTGTTTTATATTAATTTTATTTTTAACTTCAGGGCAACGGTAATCACAATGTTGGTAATACTAACGTGTCTAGCGATTTTACGTTCCATTCGAAATATTATCGC
Source organism: Colletes gigas (assembly GCF_013123115.1). Taxonomy (NCBI): domain Eukaryota; kingdom Metazoa; phylum Arthropoda; class Insecta; order Hymenoptera; family Colletidae; genus Colletes; species Colletes gigas. The sequence goes on from NW_025106644.1 coordinate 6,233,376, forward strand.
AGTTCCCACGGCGGTCTTCGTAGATAAACGCACTTATGCCTTCTGGTTCCCAACGAGATACAAATTGGTAAGACTCGACGCAAATCAATCCATTTAATCTACGATAAAAGATTCCGAATTTTTTGCAAAATTAGAGAGAACTATGTTATAGATAACAGATAACAGCGTTCTCTTGAACAGTAAACTCTATCGTAAAATTTCTTTGATATGGTAAAAAGGATCTATTGTCAAGGAATACAGTTATCGCTTTATCTTAACGGGATTGTTATCTACTATGTATATGCCGTTCATTGAAGCCTGTGAATCATGAAAATCATGTTTGTGTATGTTTTGCAGAACATTTACAACGTGTTTATCGTGCTGCAAACGTCACGTGTGTCAGATTACGCATCTCCGTAGCAAAAAGCAAGTTTACTTAATAATCGTGCAAATATTATTAACAAGAGATTTAATGAGAGCCGAATTTTATTGTATCTTGGCCAGTCTAAGATTAAGTGAGAGAGGGGGAAAGAATTTTGTCGGTGAATTTTAACAATTTCTCGCGTCGATGCTTATTGTCAATCTCCATTGACAATTCGATAATGACAGGATATCGTAGAGTGAAAAGGTGGTAGCCCTACTTCCTCCGAAAGCTGTGTATACAGAAACAAATGGTTACACGTGAGGAGTAACGAAACAGCTCGCGACAAAGAAACGTAATCGGACGCGGTGCTGGGATTCAGAGGGACTCTTTTTTTTCGTAACTAACAAAGCCCGTCGCGAAAAAGATGACGGGTCAAGGTGAGAGGATCGTCCTAATCCGAGCTTGATTGGTGTACAAAAAGGTGCCGATTAGCGATGCGTTCGGCACGACAAAAGCTCGATGAATCTGACGGACAGGAAACGCCACTCAGAAAAATGAGGCTCCAAGGTGGCTCGACGGGTGGCTAGACTCTTCTCCGACCACTATCTTGTTTCTTATCAATCAACACCGGTCCCCGGAATTGTTAATTAGCGGCGGTGCGTCGCGTACACGTTGATCACGATTTACGCGGTAGCTTGTTTTACTACTTCTCTTGGTTGTAATTACACTGGTCAACAGTAAACGTGTTACCTTCGTCTAAGCAATCAATTCTTGTTCCTGTTACGTCTCCGACTACGAAATTGAAAGTGAAGTTAAGTCACTGTTTGTGACGGAGCTTGGCTAAACAATCCAGAGACGGATAGACCAGAGAATCTACCAAAAAGATAGTGACACACTAGTGACGATATCGAATCGAACAAAAAAATCTTGGAATCGTATAAAAACTGACCGTCGCGCTACGTCAATCTAAATCATGATAGAGTACCGTATATGTATACATACCTAGATAGGGAGAATCATTAAGCATCCTGCACGCTTGACGACCGAATGGAGAAACTAGGGCTAGGCGATAGACAGATTGGTAAACAGTGGCCATAACGAGAAACGTTGATAATCGTTTGATTCGTTCAGCGAGCAGAAAGCTCGAAACGCATTGGAAAAGCTGTCTGCTGGGAATAAAGGATTACGAATATAAATTTCCAAAGGATCGTTAGCGTTCCTCGTTTACGTGAAATTACAAATTTCTGTTGGTTCGTGTCGATTCTCCGTGTGCGCCAAGATCCAGTTTTTGTTTTTGGACTTTCTTAGCGTCACCGGCGTGTATCGAAAGCTTGTCCCTGCATTCGTTAATCGAGCGTACGTGTAGGTTTACGGGTGGGGGTTGTTAGAGAGATCGCGGAAGGAAGGGAAGAGAGCAGAGCACCGTACTATTCTCTATGCCATGGTCCGTATGACGAAGCCGTTCATGATAATGCGATAGTGTTGGTCTGTGCTTAGCACTTGATAAAAGATAGCGGTGACTGAACAGATGCCAGTACTCACCCGCAGCTCGACCTGTCAGCTGACAGTGTCGCGTACTCGCCCCGTGTGCATCGGTGCACCATCGGCAGCGTAACGGTTATAATCGTTTGAAAAGTGTATAAAAAAATATATATCTATGTATATGTCGCAATAATTGTTGTACGGAGGTTCGAAAGACAATCGAGGTGAACGGGAATCGTCGTATCCGAGCAACATTTATCCAAAGTTGTTCAACGACACTCTGTACTAGGTGAGATGCGCCGTGCAATAACAAAGTTGCTCTACGTCCGAACATGTCGAGAGGAAGCTACGAGATTCGGTTCGATTTGTTAGAAACAATACCAGAGTATCGTTCTCCGGCGAGTGGGAACGATCTGCGAACAAGTAGATTCATTCCTTGGATAGAATGATCATTGCGATCCAGCGACAGTATTACTTCAAGAAGATTCGCTGTAAACGTTGATCGTGTAAATTGATCGGAATCTCGATAAATACACCTGCCAAGAAGATTAATCGCGAATGCCAACGAGAAACATGACCAAGTCCTTGAAAGTGGTTTTAGATGAAACGTTAGCATCGAGGATCGACAGGGAGCCGGATCGTTATTGACGAGAATAAGTAAAGTACATAGATTCGGATCGTGGTGAATCTGGATGTTGCTCGAGACACGGATCGAGCTAGGACAATCATAGTCGTTCATCGAGCGTAATTGAAAGACTGCCAACTGCCATTGTGAATCGCAGGAACCCCGGCTAAAGGACAATCGCGGTTTCGTCGAAGAATGACAAGCTCGGTCTGTAGGTGGAACAGTTGGAAAGCTCGGCCCAAAGGCATGCATCATCATCACAGAGAGCGTACCGCCACAGCCTCGAATGATGCATGATGAGCGGTGCGACTAGGCTCGATCAGGATTGGATGAGAATGGTCGAGTTACGCGGTGGCACCGGGATGACGAGCGGGCTGAGCGGTCGGTCGTCGAGTCGTTTCCATTACACGATACTGACGATTTTGGACACGATGTTCTCGGCCACCGTAGCTGCGCCGACCGTGGTCGGTTACTGGAGAGGCACCTGGGGCCTGAGCGACGTCTACGTCTACCCCGAAGACCCGATGCTCAGCAGCGTGACCTCGATAGCGATCGGCTTCATCGGTCTGTACGCGTTCAACGTCACACAGCATGTTCTCAACGACCTGCTACACCCGGACAAGCACCGGCTCTCCTACTACGTCGGTTCTCGGCTCTACACCGCGATTTTCGGATTCTGCTGCGTAAACGCCTGGCGCGGCGCCTGGAAGGCCCTCGACCTGTACACAGAACTCACACCTAGTACGGTTTTCGCCACCACTGCTGTTAGTCTGCTGGCACTAGCCATTATGCGCGCCGTCAGGAACATTTCCGCGCCGCCGTTCTCCCTTTGCCTGGACTCCTGTCCAGGATACTTTGAAGTGCCGACCATGTTCCGCATGAACGTAAGTAACGCGTTTATCCTGTCGGTGTGTCGCTTGTGTACTGCTTGGACTCGATGTATTTGTTCTGTAAGAGCGAAACAAACTAGACAGAAATAGATACAACTAAAACTAAAACAGCTACTCTCCTCTCTAAATGAACACCATAAGAGAGACACCTTATCCTGGCATAGGAAATTTCGGTGTACCTTTAACGGAGAATCTTTAATCGTTTGTCGATTACACGGGACATTTTTTTTTATCTTAATGTTTACGAATTTCCAGTTGGATCGATTTCGATTTCTGACTTCGCGATTTGCATCGCAATATTTACGTGGTTCCGTATCGGTCATTTGTAAATGACGTGTGATGTATTTGTACCTGCACGAGATTGCGGAAAGTTTTCTATCCCTGTGATCCGATAAGACCGTGTACCCTTTTATCTTCGTAGATTGTCGTGGCACGATCTTTTGCAATTCCGTTTCATCGTCAATTACTTTTTAAATACTTTCGAAACCTAAATATTATTCAAACCAAATATGATGTGGTGAGATGATATAACGAACGATCGATCGAAAAATTGCTGAGCCCTCTGTATCGATGGAAAAAAAAGTTGATTTTATCGAAAACTGTAGAGAGAAGAGTAAATGTTAAATTAGAAACGTAAGAGCCTAGACAGCATATTTTGACGCATCGCTAGAGCTCGAGCCGTGTGTTGCACGACATCAATGTGTAAGGTATAAGCACAGTTTCCGGCTGTCTCTCCCGACAATCGAACAGCATCGCGTCCGTGCAGTTTGAGCGAGCGAGCGAGCGATCACAGCATGCAACTGCACCAATCTCTGTGCCTCTTATTCGATGCTTTCCCCCGATCAAACGAAACACGAATATTCAAGACTTATTAACATTCTCCCCTAAAAATTAGACATCGTTCGGACATTTCCTCTTGTTCGAACGTATGAACCGCGACGTACTTGATGCCTTTCATATTACGTTTTTAACATTGTGTACCTAGTTTATTAGTAATCTTAGTTAGCTTGAAAACAAACACCTTCGTTTCAATTTTGGACAGAGTCGTATCTTGTTACGCTTAATAAATTATTCAAGTTAAATCGAACGAGTTTCATCTCGGCGAATTGTTTTCTATCCGCGCTGATATTTATCAAGAATTATATTAAATCGTGTTCAAGACTCGTTAGAAAGTAAACGGAGACAATGAAACGAATCTTGAATTAATTATCGCCAGTTGAGTCCTCTCTGTCAGTTAAAAATCGAGGACAGAAGGGTGTCATGTAAAGTAAGCGGGTGATACACTCCGACCAGAGTTTACCTCGTAAACGATGGTGTCAACCGGAAGATCCTTTGAAGATCGAATTGGTCCAAATGGTTCTTGTCAATATACAGTCGTACAAACTCGTCCAAGACGCTTCGATTAAAAAATACAACGTAGATACCGACGGTACAAGAGTCGATTTCACAGACACGACAAAATTTTTATCCGTTATTTCTAACGTATGAAAATGAAAAAAATGTTACGTTTCCTTGGTATCGTGTTCGGATAAATAATCTAGCAATGTTTCGTTACTCGACTTAATCAACACCTATCGACGGGTAAATTAGGAATTCTTTTGTCATAAATAATCTTTGACGTATGTAAGTACTCGAGGAGGCAATCGCAGAATGTTGCTTATCGTAGTTCCCAAGTCTCCTCAAATATTTCCCAAGTCCTCATCTACAAATGACGCTTATCTATTGTTTATGTTGTTTGATTACAGAACACGAGAGTCTGGTCGTTGTACTTATTGGACTGTGCGTTCAGCGTTCTTGTCGTCGGTTCTCTGGTCGTGTTCGTGTGGAGGGGTGTTTGGATACTTATCGATCACTACCTGTTCCCAGATGATCGAGAGTATTCCGCGATTGGATCCCTTGTAAGTGTTAATTTTACTTTTTTTCAATCAACTCATTCGTTCGTGTTTTATTTAGAAAATAAAGAAAAAACTGAGCTCGTATTTGGCTAGATTATCGCTCGATGAAACACAACTGTTGGCCCTAAACAAAAATAAATAAATAATTGTCGAAAATTAAGAAACGAATCGTATGAGAAATTGTAGATCAGAGAATGAAGAATACTTTAAAGAGCACATTTATCAAAGGTTGGATGACATTTTTGTTAATGAAGAAGAAAATCATACCGCCGCCGCGCCGCACAAACAGTTTATCAGAATCTCCTATCGATGAACGCGTGTCGTCGAGTGTCATTAGCAATCACGTGTTGAACGACATTTTGAAACGTGCCACCTACGCACTGTACGCGAGCGGCACGCTGTTGGTCCGATTGTATAATTGAATATTCGCCAATTGCATGATTGCGAGGGCACATGACAAAACTGTTGATGTATGTGTAAGAGACTTTATTGCAGCCCGCGTTTACTTGTCTGAATACGGTTTGGAGAACGCGGTCAACGAGAGGATTTGTTTAATTTTTCAATAATGACGATCGTTGATCTCCAGGACGCCCGTTGGGCACGATTAACGTCGCTCCGGCGTGTTTCGTTTAAAATTACGCCGACGGATTCGTTTCGAACCGTTCGTATCGGATGGTCGTTGGCGCGATCGACGCGTACCGTCTATCGTTTTCGCGGCTGTATTTTTTTTTCTTTTTTGCGCAATTCAGACAAAGCAATCCAGTAAACACGAACGAGCACGCACAAATATTGCAACATTGCAGGACTTTACGACAGATCCGCGGTATTATTCTGTCGCAGAACGATATTCGTCGATCGGGGCGCCACGTATCCGCTCCGATAATAATAACAAACGAATGCTCGCGTGAAAAAGAACCGCGATTTCGTTTGGACAGCCGATCAAAATTGGCGTGCTTGAAAAGAATTGGACGCGACAGGTGTCTCGCCGATGGGGATACTCGATAAGATCTAGGTGCCAGACTATTATATACCGACCGTCTTGGGCGTGAATTCGTTATCTGAGATCGATGAAGCATCACGCGGGTAAAAAGAATTAGTTTAGATTTATCTTGTCGATCGTAACTTTCCGATTTCGATAACACTGGTCACGAGATAGTAGGTACATATTTCGTAAATAAATTTCGTGGCCACAGGTGGCTTCGACGAGCAAAGTTTTAACATTTTAACGTACCATTGAAATCTGCCCATAAAAATTGTTTCGATGAGCGAGAGTCGTGAAACGAAACGTCAGATAAGGGTTGATATCGATTGCGGTACTCGATATCGTTTATTCGATTGATAGAATTAACGTAAACGAAATTTTACGCGATTTCGAACAAATTAAAAAAATTCTTAAGATAAGTGGCCAGCCGATAGGGTTACACGATGATCGCGACAAGATAAATTCTCAAGAGGGTCGATGATTACGCGAGGGTCCATTCAGTTGACGCATTCGCTCGGTTTACGCGTTTCACGAACGGGTTCGCTGAAATCGCCGGCCAACTGGTAAAATTGATCCGAAATCGGGACACTTGATCGAACTAGTGGCAGTAATTGTGACGCTGTTACGGGACCGGGATCGATCTACCTACATAAATCGTATTTTACGAACGCGTTCCTAACAGTTGGCATATTGAATTGCAGGCCATCGGATACGCGATAGTAACGGTGACGTTTTCTCTGCAACCATTGATGCGATACGCGTGTGCCCATCTTCGGGGCCTGGCCCGTTTAATAGCAGCGGACAGTTTCCTCCTGCTCAGCTTCCTGGGCACGGTAAACGTCTGGCGCGGCATTTGGAACGTCCTGGACCTCTGGCTAGTGCCGGATAACCCGGAGTTATCCTGTTGGATCACTCACGTCGGATGCTTCGTTTTCCTCGTACTTCTTAATTGCAGTAACTCGATCCTCGTGCGCGGCGTCTATATCGACGCCGAAGAAGAGGACGGCAAGTGTGTCGTGTTCCCTTGCCACTATTTTCGATTGTTCTTCAAGGTTAGTTTTACAAACTCTAATCCCTTCTGTATCGTAATAAATTCAAAAGAATGTTGAAGGGAATTCGTACTCGGGTGGCGAGGGTGGGAAAACAGAGAGTCCATCGAACCGTTAAAATGGTCCCATCGTATATTCTCGCAACGGAAGCATTGATCGATACTCGTTTTCAGATCGAACGCGAAAAGAAGGAAGCAAGACGACGAAACCTGTTGGTAGCCTCGAAGGACTTTCGGCCTCGGGCGGACGGAAACGCAAAGAGCGCCGAGAACGGGGCACTCCTCCCGAACACCACCACCACCTCCACCGCTACCAGCACCACCACCACCACCACCACCACCACCACCACCACCACCACCACCACCATCTTGCCAACGAATCCTGAATCTCTCGTCTAAATTCAATGCCGAGAAACTCTCCGAGAAACTTTACTCGATGCCGAAACTCTCGCCGATCGATCGTCGCGAACAACGAACCACAGTCGTGTTTATGCTCCTGACCAGTGATCGTGCAGCAGTAAAGTCACATTGATAGTCGTTAAAAAGAGGAGTCTGTTAAGCAGATAGAGAGATAGACGTCGATCGAAGACAGTGCAACGACGCGATACGTGTGTACAGATCGATAGATAGCCGTTCTAGGTAGACCAGCACAGATAGATCCTTAGAAAATCGATTAAGTTAGGCAGAGACGGGCGTGAAGAACCGATAAGTCTGGTGAAGAATCGACGAAAAGCTACGAACGACAAGTCTAAGAAGAATCGTAACGAACACGACGTTTGATTGGATAACTCCGCTCTACGTGCCTGATCGTGCACGTCGAGTGCAGAAATCAATTTGTAGACCCAATGTCGTATCGAACAGTGGGACTCGATCAATTTGCGACTCGTTGACGTTGAAGAAGCGATCGAGAAACCTTCTCTTTCGTGGAGGTTCGTAATTACTCGCTGAAATATTCGTAACCGACAAACTCGCGAACGAACGTTTGTCAGCTCCGTCGCGATTATGTAGGATTCATAGGATTTCTAGTCATCGCTACCCTACGTTAATCCCGCTTTCGTCGTTTGATGCCTGTCGACCGAACAAACGTATTGAATTTATTTTTGCGACACTTGTAATTTTACCAAAGCGTACACTCTCGCGATCCTAGCGTTAGATGAGACCTTGATGATGACAATGGTAATAGACTGGACGCGATCATTATAAATGGGTTATAACCTTCTTCCCCGCATCCTGTACACCCCGCAGATTTTGCTCTTGTGCGCCAATTACGACGTCATGGCGTACTAATAATTAATTAACTGGAATAATGACGGGACAATGGGCGGTTGGGCGCATCGATGGGGAAGTGGTTAGTTTGACGATAAATGGCTGCCCTCCTGGCCTACATTTAATATTTTCAGAACGAACAATGCGCCAACCGCCCCGGGCCGGAAGTAGTTTTCCAGCAACGTTCGCATACGGGAATCGAAAATGAATGTCGTGCGGCGAGACGGCGACGACGACGGCGAACAACGAGCGAAAGAGATCGATCCTAGTCAAATTGTCTCCCGATAATCGTCGAATTCGCGTCGCATGGCGTCTACGAAATAATTATCCTCGAAAGTGCGACTTCGAACGTACGAAGATGTACAGGGTATTTCAGAATAAATGGAGCAATGGTATATATATATATATACATATATGTATATATGTATACATGTATATATATATATATATATATATATTTGTACGCAGATATATGCGACTTTTAAGACGGAACGTTGATTGAAATAAAACGAAAACTAAAATACCGAATCGAGCCATACTTGACACCGTCCCATCAATGGATATTGCAAACGAACAACGAGTGTCCAGAGCAACCACGATCGGAAATCACCAAGGGCGAATTAAAAATACTTGGGAAGGGTCGAATCTTGGATAAGGCAGGGTACGCATCCGATCGATTCTCGATCGATCGTAATTGGATTTTCGTCCGTGGAGTGGGGAGTGTCTATTTGAGGCAACGCGAGACGGCCCCGTGGTGCAACGATCAGAATCAGTCGGTAGGTCGCATCACGAGAAAAGGTGAAGTGCCGTCAAAGAGAAACGGGAGATAGAAAATAGTTGCTTGCAACCGATAAACCTAGTGCGTTATTTATGCTGATCGCGTCCCCGAAACGTTTCGAACTTGTACGAGTCGAACAAGTGGAGCTTGTAAGGTGACTAGCTTTCCCTCCCCCGAGGTAAACGATGGCTGCGGACGACCCTCTCCGCAACGAACCTTTAGTTTCCGTCGAATTCGAGGTCTTTGGCAAGGTGCAGGGTAAGGGTGAAACTTTTATTCACCGAGTTCGCTCTACTTAATCGTAGATTAACGTTTTATCTTGGCTGGACGGTGAAAAACGCCACTGAAACGTCGTCATGATGTATGGATTCGTTTTCACAAACGATTCTCGTAGAGGTAACAAAATGTCATGGTAAAAAGGAAAGGTTTTCTTTTGCGTTTGGTACGGTCGAAACGTCCGCGTATTCATCGTACCGATTAAGGGGTTGGTACATGCCACGATATATGTAACATCGGTTAAAAAACATTAGCGAAACGTTCGTGTGGATGTGCACACATGCACAATGACAGAATTCCGTGAATTTATACGGTTATTGAATCTACAGGAAGCGATCAATGATAATTGTTTCGGTCGAACCAACCCGCTGTCTACGCGGTTTTTATCCGGAACGTGTTGGATAATTTGTTGTTCATACTGACGTACGATGGAGTAATTATCACGGTAAATAACACGTGGTGTTAGGAATACTGCATTACCAGGGGATAATTCCGGTCTAGGTTAATTTTTATTGAGATTCCGTGTTGTGTTTTGGCTATATATATATTTTTCAAGTAAAAAAAGTCGACGCGACTGTCATGATTCCAGCACGTATACACATTTTTCGAAATGTTGTGATCTTGAGCGTACTTTTCTATACCCCTGATAGATCGTCGCGCCGGGGCACACATTTAATCGCAACAAACGCGTTTTCAGGTGTATATTTTCCCAAGTACGTAAAGGACATATGTCTACAATTGGGGATCTGTGGCTGGGTGAAGAACAGCAAGACCGGAACGATACTCGGAAAAATGCAAGGACCACGCGCGCTCATCGATCAAATGTGAGTGTTCCCGGGATCCCGCGCGCACCAGAGCGTTCCCGCGAACCGTCAAACCTCGATAGAGAAACAAAATAAAAGTTGATTTTTATTGAAATTGAACTGTTTCTGATTGCCAACAGGCAGATAGAATAAGGCAAATTTATATTATGTTTCCCTATCGATCGAAGAAACGTTTTATTTTTGTTCATCGTGATCTTTGATCTATCTACATATCTATCTGGCTCGGTTCCGGGAATCGGTGACACGTGCGCGCAAACGCAAGCCCACGAATTCGCTACCGTCTTAAAAATTGCCTGACCTTAGCCGCAAATTGTCGTGTCACGACCATTAAGTAGTTGGGCCTGGCTTTAATAATGATACTAATGAAATAATGGCGCGCGAAGCGTGTCGTCTCTTTTCTTCGCAAGTTATCGCACCGAATTACACCGACGCATTTCCGACATCTATGTAGAATCACTCGTGTGCGTTTATTCGGCAGATTACGGTTCTACGTTGTACCGAAAACAACAATTTCACGGATCCTCCATGTTTCTCTTAACACACTGCCAACAAATCTCTCATAACGCGATTTTATATTGTAATCTTCTTCTAGGAGTGATTCTCGAATCCTCTGCTTTCGCATCCCTAACATGAATTTTGTTTTAACAATCAAAGTTTAAAGTTACCTTCAACTTTGATGGCCTATCGTTGTGATTTTCGTTCTACCGAGATACAAAAACGAAATCATTAATGTAAAACTATAGTCCGGTAAAAGGAAACGTTACGCCGTGACTGTGCTACGAATTCTGTTTATGGTACACCGAAAAAGAATAAGACGAGTAGAGTGTAATTGTTATTTAGAGAAGTGAGCCAGACCTACTGATCTATATAGTATTTTGCCGCTTGCGTTCGGTTAGAAGAAGAAACGCCGCACGTAAAACTAATTAATTTTCATCGTACGAGTACACCACACTGCATGAATAAACATAAACGGACGCATACTGGCACAAGTATATGGTAATTAGAGAACAACGTCCTACGTAGCCAGTTTCTCGGTCGGATTCGCGCGTTCGTGAACCTGAAGTTAAAGAAAATAGCCCGGTCGAGGACGAAACGCATCGGTGGTTTCGTTTCTGGCTTCACCCCAAAAACAAAATCATCCAAATTAAACTTTAATCCCGCGAGTGACATTTGCCTGATAAAAAAACTAAACCATTCACCCTGGTCCAACGCATCCAACATGCTCTTTTACCACGCACATTCTCGTTCGCAAAACCCTTTCTTTACATTACATTAAACGTACAAAGGGCAAAAGCTAAGAATAAAAAACCGTTTCAAGGTATTTGCTTTATTGTGCAAATTCGAATTACTATCGTGCTGCAATTTCTATTTCGCTGCCTCTTTCTAAAACGAAACGGCTTCTTCTCTGCGTGCCATTCGATTATTCAATTATAATTAATTAATAATTAATTAGCGACGCGACGCGACGATATATCCGATCACCGACAGATCGATAACTGGTCCGTGTTGTTGTCACGGGACAGCTGATCGACTTTAAACATCCTACTTCGATACAACCGCTTAAAATATCTGCACTCGGTCTGATTAGCCGCTAATTATAATCACACGGAGCATTCAAAATCCCAGCCGCGGCCGTCGCAGATAGACGCGCGCGTATACACTTGGCGCACACTCGTGGCCGATCGTTATTTCGCCTACCATTACTTTTCCACGGCCATTGATCGACCAAATTTCACAAACAAATTGCTGTCCCCGTTCACACTGTCGATAGCCTCGCAAAATGTTCATCAACGAGCCGTAATTCGTAATGACACGCTAAAATTAAAGAATAACAAGAGTGATTTCGATGCATGGGATAGCGTCGTGAACAATTTCACGATCCTCTTGCACGATGCAGCCTCTTTCAATACTCTATGAAATTTCAGCCTCGGGAACGAGGCAACGTACTTACTTACGTGTACAACAATAATGAAATCAAGTTTATTTCTTTCAGGACACAATGGCTGACAGAAGTGGGAAGTCCTGGTAGCGAGATACAACGTTGCGAATTTACGAATTGGGAAGGCGTTAGTAGGCTACAATATAAAGGATTTGTCATACGTTTTTAATAAAAAATGATATATTTATAATTGATCGTATCTTCGGAAAATTAATCGACGTAATACGTTTCCAAGAACAGACCAAAGGACACTGACACGACATAACATTTCTGTAACAGTTTCCCGATCGATGCATAAAACGATTCGACAAAGTCTCGAAACGATTTATATTTACATCATGAATATAGTACAGTCAAAGAAACCGTACGTTTAATTTAATTTTAGAAACTTTGTAGTACTGGAAGTAATGTATAATACTAGAAAATAGCGATTACCTTTCCACCATGTAACTGCATCAAAGCAAAATGAAGAACATTCTTATTACCAATGCACATGGATTGTTTAAAATAAATATGTTGCAAGATTGTTCGTGCTGCACGATTGCTTCTACGAACTTTTAAGAATATTGCAACAGTAATTAAACTACTTGAAAGTTCTAATATCTAAAAAAATTGTACATTTATTAAAATCGCATAATATTAATATGTATAAATGTTGCCTTTTTGACTATTACTAATGCTAACTGTAGAAAGAGCACCCGATACTTTTTCTATTTCTGACACCCTCGATTCCTTGTTGACCAGACGCACTACGACATTCTCAAAGGTCTCTTGATCTCCTCTTCAAATATGGTATTTTACGTCAGACTAATTAATAAACAGTGTCTAAAGCTTATTATTATTATACCTACATTACTGTCCACATAAATGACCGCGTTATCTTCATCAATGACTGCGTTACTTAAAGCGTGGTCATCTAAGTGGGGACTGTACCACTGTATATCTATATATATCAAGACGACATCTACGGTAAAACGCCCAAGTTTGTCGAGAAATAATACACTTCTTTGCACGCCAGATGGCGCCCCAATTATTTACGATCGAAAATTAATTTCAATTTATTTATTAATACAACAATAGAGTACTTGGCAATACAGATCGCTTATAAATATTTCACAATTAACGCCAAAGGCCCAAATTTGTCCAGAAACAGTCCTATTCCTGTCAGAATACACCGCCAACATCCACCCTAGTTTCTACGTTTCTTTGAACAAATACACGGTTCCACGTCGTGTCAATCGCAATACACATTCACTTGAGACTATATGCGCGTCAGTCTAATTAATAAACAGTGTCTAAAGCTTATTATTATTATACCTACAGTACTGACCACATAAATGACCGCGTTATCTTCATCAATGCCTGCGTTACTTAAAGCGTGGACATCTAAGTGGGGGCTGTACCACTGTATATCTATATATATCAAGGCGACATCTACGGTAAAACGCCCAAGTTTGTCGAGAAATAATACACTTCTTTGCACGCTAGATGGCGCCCCAATTATTTACGATCGAAAATTAATTTTAATTTATTTATTAATACAACAATAGAGTACTTGGCAATACAGATCGCTTATAAATATTTCACAATTAACGCCAAAGGCCCAAATTTGTCCAGAAACAGTCCTATTCCTGTCAGAACACACCGCTAATCTAACCATGGCGCTGCAACATATATTCCTAGTTTTTACGTTTCTTTAAGCAAATACAAGGTTCCAAATCGTGTCAATCGTAATACACATTCACTTGAGGCTATATATACGTCAGTCTAATTAATAAACAGTGTCTAGAGTTTATTATTCTTGTAACAACAAAGTAATGCACTCTATAAAAATAGTACGTTACCCTGTAATATTATAATAAAGTATAGACACTGTTTATGAATCAGACTGACGCACACATAATCTAAAGTTAATGTGCATTGCGTTTAACGTCACGTGAAACCGTGTATTTGCTCAAAGAAACGTAAAAACTAGGAATATGTGTTGCAGTGTCATGGTTAGATTAGCGGTTTGTTCTGATAGGAATAGGACTGTTTCTGGACAAATTTTGGCCTTTGGCGTTAATTGTGAAATATTTATAAGCGATCTGTATTACCAAGTACTCTATTGTTGTATTAATAAATAAATTAAAATTAATTTTCGATCGTAAATAATTGGGACGCCATCTAGCGTGCAAAGAAGTGAATTATTTCTCGACAAACTTGGGCGTTTTACCGTAGATGTCGTTTTGATATATATAGATATACAGTGGTACAGTGCCCACTTAATTGTCCGCGCTTGAGGTAACGCGGGCATTGATGGAGATAACGCGGTCACTTATGTGGGCACAGTTGTAGTTATTATAGTAATAATAAGCTTTAGACACTGTTTATTAATTAGACTGACGTGCATATAGTCTCAAGTGAATGTGTATTACGTTTGACGTGATATGAAACCATGTATTTGTTCAAAGAAACGTAGAAACTAAAAATATGTGTTGCTGTGACAAGAGGGGATGTCGGCGGTGTCTATCTGCGAAGAATAGTACTGTTTCTAGAAAAATTTAATATAATAATAGAGTACTCGATGTTTTACAATCACTTATAAATGCTTCGCTATTTACGCTAATGGCACAAACTTGCCTAGGTCATCCTAGTTCTTGGATATATGTATATAGAATCACTCAATAATAAAAGCACGACGAGAAAAGAAAGAGTTTAATATTTACAAATATCAATAAATGATGCAAAATGAAATTCAGGAGTCTCTGCAGTGTAGAAGAAATTAGTAATCAAATATATCAACAACATCGTACGACATATTTACTGTTAATTATTTACGGTGCAACAGAATGCTTATTATTAATTACAAGAAGATTAAAAGCAAAACCAAACTGTGGACAGATTTTTATTAAACTTATTTCTTGCTACTAATTAGTTTTATTTTAAACATTGGGATAACGTGTTGCATTTTCGTAAACGAATATCGCATCTAACATCATTTGCACGAGGTGATAATAAGAATGCGTTTCAGGTAAATATCTAGAAATTCTTCTTATCAATTCGATAGTGTCGTCATTCGAACAATTTGTACAAATCACATCCGGTACGTTCTGAAAGGGATTAATTGTCTCTATTACTATACCAGAAATAAATGAAAGCAAAGTATGAAAAGTAAATTTTATAACATACAATACTTACTAGATTCATCAAATATTGCGTGAGAGCAGGATTTATACGAGCAACTTCCTCTAAAAGATCAAGTGATCTCGAAAGATATGACAACAATCTTCTTCCAGCAATTGGTACAAGTTTTACCCCTAACTTCTCAACATCATTTACTGCTGTAACAACCTATCCGGCAATGGCAAATATGAAATATGTACTCTCTATACAGTAAGATATACGTTGAATTACAACCCCGTCGGCCTACCTCCTCCGCTAATTGATCAAAACCATTCACGTATAATTGACAAACTTGGTGTATCCTTAATTCATCATTTTTAATTTTCCAAATCGACGCTAACGTTTGACATCTGCTCATCCACTGAACAGCTTGTGTTGAACTTAATGTGTTAGCATCTGTGGTCTGTTGATGAATGAAATCCATCGATGCGGTAATTATTCGACATAAGAATTCGGTTCTTACACTGTCCCTTTTATCGTCTCTATACCATGTGAGTACCACTTCATCGGTTATAGTTTGAAAAAAGTATGGTTGCACCTATATGTTCAAAGTTAAATATACACTACAGTTACCTTTATAATTTACGGTTTTTATATACAATATTAAGAGTTTTACTTACCACAGACTCAAATAAATTGTTTAATGGTTTTGTTACTTTTAGATTAAAATGTGCCATCATGTATAACACATTAGCTACCTGTACATGTAAAAGTATTAGACAGTACGAAGCTGGTGGCTGTGAAATAGCTAATGCCGCGAATGGTTGCGAACCGGAAATGCATCCTTCCAGTATTTCTTCCAACTTCACTACTGTACTTTCACCAGCTTCAAGTACTTCAGACTAAAAACAATATTGTTTCAAATTTGCAGAACAACATAAAACTTGTTTAAATCTTTTAGACTAATTTTAAATTGCATAAAATGTTTATCTAATTTACAAACTTACGTCAATAAATATTTCCAAAAATGTGATACAATGTAGTAAAAATGTAACTATCTGTACGTCGGTCAAACCAACTTCTTGAATACACAACCTTTCCTTTGGTAGTTTTCCAAGCTTATTCATTAATTTTGCAACTGCTTCCATTCTCTTTTTTATGTGAACTGACCATAATAGACAACATACGCCTATGTATAGAACAATATATTTGTAAAAGATAAGGAAAATGCATACTTTTAAATGCAACGGTACGGTTTATTATTTACCGTGCCTCATATGTTTCATTGGTATTTGTCGTAAAATGGATAATGCAGCTTCAAGAGAGTTTAGTTGCGAGATATCCTTATTCCATGACATTGCAAATTCCCAACATAAATTAGCTAGTAAAACACTACTAGTTAAACTGTATGGAAAATGACGCTTTAATAGTCTAATTCGTTCTAAAAAATTTTAAAATATGTATAATATAATTTACATGGTAAAAAAATATAAAATTTTTAAGAAAATCCAAGTATAAAAATACTTTTTACCTAAAATACATTTACTGGCAACGGTATTACCCTCTGATTCATTCTTAAATTCATTGTCTATCGTAGAAAACTTTATTGAGTCCTGTTGCGAATCATCGATAACGTTACTAGCTTCGTCTAAGAAATTTGTTACTTCGGAAGAGTCATTTGTTAACTGCGTTTGATGAAACTCAATATCCGTTGCATCTACTAATTGAGATGGATCAATACCCGTTGAAGCAATCCATTTTGCAACAATCTCTGACACCGAACCTATGTATAATACAGAAACAGAATTACATTACATGACAATATAATCATATATGTATATCTTATAATCCAATCACAGATACCTTTTCCTCTCGAAAGAACTGATCCTAACGAGATATCGAATTTTACATATGGTAATGCAAAAAATTGTGTTGTGGTATCTGTTGGAGGTTGTTGGCTGAAATCAAACGTTACTCAACAGTTTTGCAATCTTTCATTAACAATGCATAATTACCAATTACCTTATGATAGCATCTAAAATTGTAATATCTTCGAGATTTCCAATAAGTAACGTAAACTGACAGCCATCTTTAGTAACATTTTCCCACTCACTTGTCAAATTGTATATTTCATTGTCTAACTTTAAATTACTAACACATTCTACATTTTCAGTATCATTATTGTCTGGAATTTTGTCGACCCACTTTTCTTTATGCTTTACTAAAAACATAGCAACAGCTCTACATGCTAAAGCAGCACTAAGAGCATTAAATGAATTTGTTGAATCAGAAAGAATGTTACGAACATTTTTCCACCATAAAGATATTTCATTGTGTTCTGCACATATTTCTTCAACATCTGTAAGTGTTAAAATTAATATCATGATAGTGATCGTATAATAGTTTTGTTAAACAAGTTTAAAACTTACTAGCTATTGAACAAATAGCATTTAAAAGCTGTGTGAATTGTTTCAGTTCTACTCCTAAGTGCATCTGTCTTTTTTTATTAAGCCAATAGATTAAAGCAAATTCCATTAAAACATATGGTTGAATACCACTATTAACAGCTGTTTCTTTCCAACTTTGAATTCTATCATTTGAATACATACATCCTCCATATATTAACTGAGCTGGAAATCATAATAAAGACAAAAATTTAATTAAAACATCAATAAATATAACACCTATTCTTAATACCATACATCAACCTACTTACAAATTTCAAGTTTCTTTTCCATTTTTAAACCTTTTTTAATATCTATCAATCCTAATGTCCCAAGTTCAAAACAAGATAAAAAATCTGAGAAGATTTTGTCATCTTCTTTAAACTTTACTTTATTTTCCATCTTAAGCTTTCTACATTTTAAATAATTTATTGTATCCGATAGTTTGAAAATTCTACAAACTTCTCTCTCTGAAGTTAACAAAATCGAGGCTAAATCACTACTAGTCAATTCATCATCATTGGTAGGATAACAGTGATCTTCGGAACTAACAAAATGGAAACTAATGTGTTTATAAAATTTAATCAACTGCTGTAACTGCATAGTTAATAAATAGAGAGTCTTTGTTGTGTATTCCATCTCTTCTTTGTCTGTAATGTACAAGTTATATACTTAATAATATTAATAAATCAACTCTATAAAAAAAATATTAACAATAAATAATGGTACCATATTCATCTAATTTTTCAATGAAACAGTCTGTGGCTGCGAGCAAAGCATCAGGTGTAATGTGTTTATTTGTTATTAACATTTCTATTACATGTACTCGTATTTCATTCGTTTTCAAATCTGTACACACATTGTGAATTTCTGATACTAATTTTTCCTCGTCAAATTCTTCTTCGCGTAAAAACGTCTTTAATTTTTTAAGAAGATGTATATCACGAGCTCTTTTACCATTTTTACTATTAAGTGCAAAATGAAATGGGACAGTAATTTCTTTTAATCCGCCCAGTGGGTCCATAAAAACACATGAATATTGTGGTTTATTCTTCGGTAGATGTATATTATCGTTTGTACCAAAAAGTCCATAATTGATATAAAGTAATCTATATTTTAACATAAAACTGGTAATTTTGCGTTGATCATTATTGAAATAATCTAACAAAAATCGCTTTACTCACCGCCCCTGTCTGCTAGCCGTAAACGTAGTAATTTTAGGACCCTGTTGAGTACCCCATATGTCTATTACACCCTTTTTTGGAGCATAAATAACTAAAAATAAAGCAGAACGCAAATGCGTTGCTTGTTTAAATTTATTAAATACTCTGTTCATTCCAGAATGTTTTTCTTCCTCTACTTCGATCCATCCACATTGAGCATCGCGATAACCCTTCCACATTCTTGTGGCTATACCATGTTTATTATCTATTAATATTATTCTACCCATTACGTCTAATATTACAGACAACATTTTATTTGGACTGGTTACAACCGAATAACCCTCTCGTGTAACATCGCTTAAACCAAACCTACAAGTCATTGGTTCAATTGGTTCATGAGTTGTTTTAGATGCCTCGAGCAATGTCTGATGTTTTGAATTCCCCCAACTAAGTGGAAACCAACTAAGAAAATAGTACAAAAAGTATTTATGTTAATTAAGTAAGACAATACCAATACATCATAAATTAAATTTCAAAATTGTTATTAATGGATTATTATTAATGAATTACATATTGAATCAATTGAATAATGTACGTTAGTAGATCTCTCACAGGTTGTATATCATTCGATACTAAATGCATAACATGAATTTATTATGTAAACACTCACGGAACAGCAGTTCCAATAGCATTTGCTAATTTGCTGGCCATTGCTATAGCAACATCGGATAACACAGGAGCTGCGCCACCTTCCAATGCATAATGAAAACCAACAAATGGTCTTTTGCCGGTTGCAATAACTAAACTGTGTTGCGGTGCACTGAATCTGTAAGATGCATGATATCCACCACATATTGAAGCTGTCATTAAATGATCAAAACTATTTACAGAAGTGGTGCCGATTACTTCTGAATCATTTATGATATCCTGATTTTTGTAACCCCATTTTTTATACGATAAATTTGTGATGGGTGGTAAATCATCGCAATTTGCTTGAACTGTAATTATAGACTATTATTAAAGTATAAAATGTGCATAATTAGAATTGTTAATGTCTGAAACAATTATATTACTATACCTCTGGCCAAATGATTTCGGCATGCACGTAATGTTGAAAACAAAGGAAAACCTTGCAATATACATACAACATTATTATAAATTACATGTAGTTCTTCAGCCAAACTAACGTCTCCTGAATGTTTAGCTGAACGAAAAGACTGGCATTTCAATCCTATGACAGACTCGTTGTGTAACTGTTCCCCTAACAATAATGCACCTGTCTATATCAAAGATAAATATTTTTACACCAAAGTATTCAGTTTCGAATACATATTTAAAATTAATAATAATAAATGGAAATTAAAACTTACTTCTGTGTAGAACCTAATGAAACCAGTATTAAAACCGACTACGATACATGTCCAATCTGGATTAGGTCCACCGCTAATTTTTCCCAATGACAATAAAGGTAAACAAATCACAGACGTTATCCATTCGCTAAAAAGAACTTTTAATGTATGAACATATTTTCACAGACACTTGAAATTTTAAAGAAATAAAATTCAACAGAACATTATTGTAATAATAGCTCACTTTGGCTCTTTTACAACTTCCCCATACCATACCATATGAAACTTAGTTTTTGTCTCATCTGGTTCTAACGAATCCCACCTTGCTGACATGAAATTATAACGTTAAATATTATTGCATTCGTAGTTTTAAATTTGAAGCTTCTTACTCTTATTTATTAGGCAAATTACACATATTTCATTTTAGAAATACACTAGATTAGAAGATAATTAAACAAAGAACATATGTACATATATAAAACAATACGTACAAATTAATATAATCATCTTTGTATTATATGCCATAGCAAGTATATCTCCTGCAGATGACAGTGATACGAAACAATCTTGAAGCGGTAACTCATCCTGTGGAATGTCAACTGAAAAATTATTAACATTGACGTATGTCATACATCTTTTCTTTAAACGACAAAAGAAAAGAATATAACTCACATTTTCTAGTAGAATCACCAAAAAGTACCTCTTTAATATTGCTTGTATTGGTTAAATTTGCAATTCCCTTAATCTGACAAGACATACCTAATCGATTATATCGAATCCACTTATTTCACCAATTTATAATTTTCCCCGCTGCGATGTTGAAAATATCTATGTACCATTTATAGTGAATAAGCCATTGACAATTTAAGATACATGTCTAATAAAAAGACAATACACGAGGAATTTTCGTATGTTTGCAAACAAGATAGTATATACTGCAGAAAGTCTTCGTTTACGAATTTGCAATTTGTCAAAAATAAACACTGGTAAACAGTGACACTATTCTTATCATATCGATAATGCGATACGAGTAACGAAAAGAAAAAATCATGCAAAGGTCTAAACGAATCGACAGAGTTATGTAGGGAATATAGATACGGATCATTTATTCATACGAAACGTTAGGTAGGTAGTATGTAAGTACATACATTTCAAGTCAAAATGGAGAACACGTGTTGCATGACATCACGTGACGTAATTTGCGAGGTTTAGAAACAATCGCTAGAATTTCTCTGATTGGACAAAACAGATTGTTAGGACCAATGGTGTAGCCCGTTTCTCCGCAATGGTCCGCGTAACGTGTTCAGCCATTTTGTTATTATTTTCGAAAATCTTTAGGTTGGATTTAAGGACGACGTACGCGGGTAGTTTTCTCGTTTCTCATTAAAAGTTGTAGGGAAAGAAGAAGAAATTCGTATGAGATTTAAGAAACAAAGTTACAACGAAGAACAGCCTCGGTGGGTATCGTACATTCGCAAGTACGGAACTTTCTTCGCTGACGATCATCGCAACGCAGCAGAGACAGGAGAGACGAGCGAGAGAACGTGCGAAAGTTAGTGAGAGAGAGAGAACGAAACAGCGAGGAACAGCGAGAGTGTGTGAAACGAGGAACGAAATTGGTCGCGCGCGGGAATCAGCGGTTGTTGTGTGTTTAGCCTTTTTCTGCTTGTGATTTATTGCGAGAGATTGTGATTGCTGATGCGAGACGTGTGTTTTTTTACTTAAGAATCGAAAATCTACGTGTGGGAGTTGATGCGGTATGTTCAAATGTCGTTTACGATACATTTATTCGTTGGACAACGACGCAATGAGTAAAGTGCACCCGGACAACAAAAACTTACGAATTCCAATGATTTGTTTACCGATATATTTACACTTTTATCATCGTTTGCTCATACTTGATTAAATATATTATGAAAAATATTTTTACACGTTTAATTTATAAACATCGCGCATAATAAATTTCCACATAACCTTGTTTGCGATTGTCAAATGTAGGTTAGGTCGAGCGGTCGCAGTGCGGTGACCTCCCTCGCTACACGTTAATAGCGATTTCCTCGTTTATTATTGCTTCTGTTTAGTTTAATCGTTTACGCTATACAGTATTTTTATAAATAATTCGAACTTTGTTACAAAGAAAAGTAAAACATTTTTGGAACTGAAGCTAAACAATTAGTTGATACTGATGCCTTTTACAAATTCTTATAGTGTTTCTTCCTATAGAATTGTACCAATGTAAAACGGTTTGTTAAAAATAATTAAACAATCAGCACTGAATCAATGCTCAAAGTATAACATGTTCATCAACTGTAAACATTGATTTCCTTTTATGGTTTCAATTATATTTTTAGACATAATTCTGAAAATGTTTATTTCGTTTAATTGTACCAAATTATCTGATTTTTTTTTATTATTCACTATATTTTCCTCTATATTAGTATCCGTAAACATGGTACTTTGTAATATTTATGTTCAATTATAATTCGATGTACTATATGTTCAATTTTAATGAATATTAAACTATTATATAGATTCTAATTATTTTCAGATAGAGTGTATGGAAGCTGGACGGTTTATAATAAATAATGGCAACTTTAGCAGAACAAGCATCTAAGCTTTTGGATTTCAATCAGAAGCTGGACATAACGCTTCTTGATAACATAGTAGGTTGTATGTATACTGGGATAGGTGAGCAACAGAGAGTTGCACAGGAAGTATTAACCACACTTAAAGAACATCCAAGTGCATGGACACGTGTAGATACAATTCTAGAATATTCACAGGTAATTTTTCCTGTTCAGAATTATTGTTTCTCAAAAGGATAATAGAATCTCTTTACTGATGTATAATTGTTTATGTATATATGTATGTATATATGTATATATGTACATATATATATATGTGTGTGTGTATATATATATATATAGTACCAACAAACAAAGTATTATGCTTTACAAATATTGGAACAAGTAATAAAGACTCGATGGAAAGTATTACCACGAAATCAGTGTGAAGGTATAAAAAAGTATATTGTAGGCCTTATCATAAAAACAAGTAGCGAACCAGAAACAATGGAAGCCTCTAAAGTTTACCTTAATAAACTTAATATGATTTTAGTTCAGGTAAGCTATTTAAGAAAACAAGTCTTGTTTAACATTTTTATGAAATATATTTTTATTGTTATAGGTCTTAAAAAGAGAATGGCCAAAAAATTGGGAGTCCTTTATTGGTGACATTGTTGGAGCAAGTAAAACGAACGAAAGTCTTTGTCAAAACAATATGACAATTTTGAAATTATTGTCAGAAGAAGTATTTGACTTTTCTAGTGGACAAATGACACAAACAAAAGCAAAACACTTAAAGGATACAATGTGTAGTGAATTCTCACAAATCTTTGAACTTTGTCAATTTGTATTGGATAATTCACAAAATGTTCCACTCGTAGCAGTTACGTTAGAAACTCTTTTAAGGTTTTTAAATTGGATTCCCCTTGGGTATATTTTTGAAACAAAATTGATAAGTACTTTAGTATTCAAGGTAACTAAAACATTTCTTCTAATACGTATAACTGTATTTTAACACGATTATCTTTGTCATTCCGATTGCAGTTCTTGAATGTACCAATATTCAGAAATGTCACATTAAAATGCTTGACCGAAATCGCCGCTGTCAAAGTAACATCATACAATGACGCGTTTGTAATGTTATTTATTAGTGTAATGCGCCAGTTGGAACAAATTCTGCCGCTTGACACTAATATACGTGAAGCATACGCAGTCGGTCAAGATCAAGAACAAAACTTCATTCAAAATTTAGCTATATTTCTTTGCACATATTTAAAGGAACATGGTCAATTTATAGAGAAGAAACAGTTAAATGATATGCTACTCAAAGCATTACACTATCTCGTCTTGATTTCCGAAGTCGAAGAAGTTGAAATCTTCAAAATCTGTTTGGAATATTGGAGCGCATTAGCAATTGATTTATATCAAGAAAATCCATTTGTAAATCAATCACTGTTTATGGCTAAAAATGTGGCAATTCCGCTTAGAAAATTATTCTACTGTCCAGTTCTGACAAAAGTGCGATACATTATGATCAGTAGAATGGCTAAACCAGAAGAAGTTCTTGTTGTAGAAAATGAAAATGGGGAAGTTGTCAGAGAATTTATGAAGGATACTGATTCTATTAATTTATACAAAAATATGAGAGAAACTCTTGTGTATCTTACTCACCTTGACTATGTAGATACTGAAAGAATAATGACAGAGAAACTACAAAATCAAGTAAATGGTACAGAATGGTCTTGGAAGAATCTTAATGCTGTAAGTATTTTTAAAATGTTTCAATAACGTTTAATAACAGTATAATCTTATGCTAACCATTTTTGTAATATTTTTATCAGTTATGCTGGGCAATAGGTAGTATTTCTGGTGCAATGCACGAGGAAGATGAAAAGCGATTTTTAGTAACTGTGATCAAAGATCTTCTTGGCCTTTGTGAACAAAAAAAGGGTAAAGATAATAAAGCCATCATTGCTAGTAATATTATGTATGTCGTCGGGCAATATCCAAGATTTCTCAGAGCACATTGGAAGTTTTTAAAGACTGTTGTAAATAAACTGTTTGAATTTATGCATGGTAAGAACATTATATTATACTTGATGTATTATAGTATAGGAACAAACAAATATATGAATAATTAAAATAGAATAGTAAAGAACCTGATGATATTTTTTATAATATGATTTTTTTTCTTTTATACGATAAATAATATTGTAGAAGATGCCCCTTAAATAATTAATAAATATTTGTTACAGAAACCCATGATGGTGTGCAAGATATGGCCTGTGACACGTTTATAAAAATAGCAATAAAATGTAGGCGACATTTCGTTACAGTACAATTAGGGGAACCAGTACCATTTATTGAAGAAATTCTTTCTACTATTAGTAGTATCATCTGTGACCTTCAAACACAGCAGGTAAAACAATTTAGCGAAAGAAACAAACTGGGAGATAATATATATATATATGTTATTCATAAAAAGTATCAATATACTCGTTCAAATTTGACGCATTATTCTCTTAATCTAGATATTAGAACGATATTTTAATTAGGATTAATACTAGATTCATGGACATTGAACATATTTTTATTAAAACTTGTCATATTGATGGTCATATCAAAATACATTTTTTCTTTTAATTAAAATATACAAAGCGCTTAAAAAAGAAAAAAATGTTCAGGACTTGCAAGACAGATAGTACTCGCTATATGGAGGAATAAAGTCCTAATAAACATGGGTTGAAAAATTAATATTCTTGAAATAATAAACAATTTTTTGTTTAATGTTAGAGTCAATAAGCGATTACCTTATCTTTTTTTCTATTGACTTTTACAGAAGATTTTCCACGTCTCCTCCTCCCATTTCCAACACACGTTTCACATCCTTGTACGAGAGAATTCAAACTTTTTAAAAATTCCTCGGATTTGTTCACACAACTTGACAGGCATTTTCTATTCGCTCATGTGGATCGCTTGTGTTATTTACCGGTAAATAGTACATCATACTTGTAAGGAATCTTCAAAGAAAAAATCGAGTGATCGAGGAGGCTATGGGATTGTTCCATCACATCCTATATATCTTTCATCGAAATTTTGATTTAGATATTAAATATTAAATCAAGTAAGTCGCGCGCTTCAACCAAAATAGAAAATTATTTATAATTCTGAGAATATTAATTTTTTGACCCATGTTTACTACGAATCCTTTTTTGTTATTAATCTGTTAAGTTCATATCGTTACATCCAAGTCAACATAAATTACTAATAACAAAGAATAGTTATGCGTTCTGTAAATTTAAGAATGGTATCTGAAGCTCGTCAAGTTGGCGGATTCCGTAAATCTAGTGTTAATTGTACATCAAATAAAAAAATGTGTTACTAAATTTTACTGAACTGTACTTTAGGTTCATACATTTTACGAAGCAGTTGGTTACATGATAAGTGCACAGACAGACACAGTAGTTCAGGAACAATTGATAGAGAATTATATGCTTCTACCAAATCAAGTTTGGGATGATATCATAAGTCAAGCATCTAAAGTAAGTAATATGTAACATAAAAAAAATTATCGATGCACCTACTAATTTTCTTTTTTTATTATTTTTTCATTTAACACACTTTGTTTTTAGAATGTAGATGTGTTGAAAGACCAAGAAGCTGTAAAACAACTAGCTAGCATTTTAAAAACAAATGTTAGAGCTTGTAAAGCTCTTGGACATCCATACGTAATACAATTAGGGCGAATATATTTAGATATGTTGAACGTTTATAAGGTATATTTATAAAATCCAGTAATATACTTAATTTTTTAATGAATAAATTAATGCTTGATTCCTTTCTTTAGGTTATGAGTGAAAATATAAGTGCTGCAATAGCTTTGAATGGTGAAATGGTAATGGAACAGTCTTTAATTAAGAGTATGAGAGTAGTAAAAAAAGAAACATTAAAGTTGATCTCAGATTGGGTTAGCAGAACAACTGACCATCAAATGGTAAAATTTTTTTTGTTTATGTGCATATGTTAAAATATGTGTTGCACACTGCAGAAGACACCTAAATTTAATTTATTGCGTATATTTATCAGGTTTTAGAAAACTTCATACCACCATTATTGGATGCTGTGTTGTTGGATTATCAAAAAACGAATGTTCATTGTGCTCGAGAACCAGAAGTACTGAGTGCTATGGCCACTATCGTAAACAGATTAGAAGGTCACATTACGAGTGAAGTGCCGAAAATATTTGATGCTGTGTTTGAATGTACTCTAGAAATGATTAACAAAGATTTTGAAGAATTTCCGGAACATAGAACAAATTTCTTTTTACTCCTACAGGTAGATGTATATATAATATTAGTCGTCGTTGTAACACGTATTCTATATTTCAAATTTTTTTCTATCTTAGGCCGTGAATGTTTACTGTTTTCCTGCATTTCTCTCAATTCCACCAGCACAATTTAAACTTGTTCTTGACTCAATAATTTGGGCTTTCAAACATACAATGAGAAATGTTGCAGATACAGGGTTACAAATACTTTATCAACTTTTGCAAAATATTGAACATGAGCTAGCTGCTCAGAGTTTCTATCAAACATATTTCACAGATATTCTTCAACACATATTCAGCGTAGTAACAGACACGTCTCATATAGCGGGTAAATATATAAGAAAGAACAGTTCCTAGTCGAATCATTTTACTTTTTATTTTTTCATTATTCTTTATAAAATTAATTTATTATCGCAATTACCTAGGTCTTACCATGCATGCTACTATTTTGGCATACATGTTTTCATTGGTTGAACTCGGACGAATTCAGGTACCATTAGGACCTGTACCGGATAATACATTATATGTTCAAGAATTTGTTGCAAGATTGCTAAAAGCCGCGTTCCCACATTTGACTGATAATCAGATTAAAATTACTGTACAAGGTTTATTCAATCTTGATCAAGACATCCCTGCATTCAAGGAACATCTTAGAGATTTTCTTGTTCAAATTAGAGTAAGTGATAATGATGCTTTCTATTATTTTTTCATGTTTTTTTCATCATTTTTTTCTATTATACGTTCATGTTACGTATTGTATTTTTTGTTTTAAGGAATACACAGGCGAAGATGATTCTGATCTCTATTTAGAAGAACGAGAAAATGCTTTGCAGTTAGCTCAAGAAGAGAAAAGGCGACAACAAATGGCAGTTCCAGGAATACTTAATCCTCATGAAATACCAGAAGAGATGCAGGATTGAATCACCAGTCGATCTCGTTACTTGCTTCCTGCACATCTCAATGAGAAACATTGTTACAGAGACTATTGTATCCTTTAATCTGCAACTTTTCCCACAATGTGTACCACCATTACCATCGAAATGGATATGCATCATTATATACTTTTTAAAACCAAGTTTAAAATATAACATTCTTGTTAAGGAGGTAAGCCCGAAACGTGGTAATTGTTTGTCTGTTATGCAATTTTAATAGAATTGAAACTTCTGTTGTAAGTAACATGTGAATGTGTGCTAAACAATACTATTTAATGTAATAAAAAAAGTTAGCATTTGTATACTGGTATTGATACTAGTAAATAATATTTTCTACAAAACGAGCATAATAAAAAAATTATTAAGAATATTGAAAAATGTATAAAAGAAACTTTAAAAGCATTTGATATAAATGAAACATGATAATACATATTAACATTGTATTTCATGTTTACGTAAAACAAAATTTTCTTGCAATGTCTTATTTGTAAGTTATATCTTTATTGTTCTAGATTGTTTCAAACTATAACATAAAGTGGATTATGCATGTCACATAATAACCGTTATATTATGATTAATTGATAATCGTACTGTAATGCAAAAAATAACAATATTATGTATGATATCTGTATGTATATTAAATTGAAAAGCCTGAGTAAAACTGTTTTCCAAAATAGATTACATTTCAATTAGCGATGTCTAGTACGTATTATACATAAAATAGTATTGTTTCGGCAGATTTAGAGTATGTTACACATATATGTGTGTTTTTATCTGCATAAAGTTGTACGATAATGCTATTATTATTACTATATATAGATATATAGAGATATAGATATATATATATATATATATATATGATACATTGCAAGTCATACAGAGGAATTTTGTAAATTAAATGAAATGTCAAACATAATATTTGTTTAGGGTTTCACTTCTCTGATAATCCCTATATACGCATAGATCGATCAGAAATATGTTCAAAGTGAAGCAGTTTATTTTTTTTATATTTAACAAATTAAATTGACGAAATAAATATCTTAATAGCTGAAATATTTTGCACATTTTAAATGCTGCGTTCAGTGGTGAGAAATTAGTTAAGTCGATTTACATGAACTTTTTCCTTCTATTACATTTCTTTCTCCATTTCACAAAATATTTCTTTAATCAGATTTAATACAAAAAAAAAAAGAAGCAACTACTGAATTACAGACATATAGCAGCTATCAGTTTTCTAAATAGGATATAAATGTATGAAGTGATCTTCATATTTGACTGAATATAAATAACAAAAATAATCAACAAAACATTTTCCATAAATATATCCTTTCTAAAATGTGAAGAATAGTATTACATCAAACAACATCAATGTTGACTAATATTTTTAATATCTGAAATTAAAGCAAATTGATTTTAGCTAATTATGTTCTGCTCTTTTCTGTTACATTTATATAGTTACATATTTTTTACTATAATTCGAAAAATTTAATGAAAATTGAAATCCAAACTTCAAAGAAAGGCAAATGTTCTTATCGTTCGAGCTTGCCTCCACCCCAATAAATGCCACAGGTGCTTTAACTTACGAATCACAAATAATTTTGACGCATGGTAATACGATTGAATACATGTTTAACATTGGAACATGATCTATAGAAGAAAAAGAATTGTGAAGGTAGTAATGACTAAATAGATATTATAATAAATTTCATAAAAAAAAAACTGCGTGAAAATGTGACAAAAAAAAATGTATAAAATGCTTGGTTCTGTTCGGAAATTAACAATTGTTTCTCATGATTTACATTTAAAAATCTCTCATATACATCAAAGTTATTCGTTCGTGGATGTCATCATCATCATTACCAAAATATTCACTGCCGATATCGCACTTTTTTTTCGAAGTGGATAGGAGCAAAAACAGATGTCACAACAGAAATGTAACAGATGTGTATACCGTTACTGCATTTTAATGAAACGTCAATGATTTGTATCATACAAGTGAATCGAAGTAGCTCTGCTTGAAACCCTGAAGCCATTACATTTGATACTATGCGACTCGGGTCTCAAGTCAGGCCGCTATTACTACAACAGGAGGATCAGAAAAAAAAGAGAGAATCAATGTAACTTGATTTCTTTATTAGTAGGCTGTATTTATTTGCAACCGGTATTGCAAACAAACAAAAATTTGACGGCATTTTTCAAACTATTCGTGGTATACTTTATAAACATTCATCGCAGGAAATTATTTGTATGCATAGATGTAATAAGTTACAGAATGTATTTAAACATACATACTCGTATGTGATAAGACTACTTGTAATGAGGAAAGTGCTTAAAAGTCGTAAGATATCGAAGTAATAGTCGTATCTAAAATAAAGCTGCAACTAAATGTTTTAGAAGCTGTTCGTTTGTTATAAGAGAGTCTTAAATTTAGCAAAAACTTTTTACAGTATAAGTGATTTTGGACGTAAATAAGTACAGCTAAGATACAAAATTGATACAACACGTGTATCTCTTTTGTTATGGAACCAATCTTTGATTGACTAGAACATGTTTTCTGAGAAAGCAAGCAAAAGGAACAGATTTTTTCGAAATTAATATTAAAAGTAATTCAACAACGAATTACGATAAACAACGTTAAAAACAGAAGTATGCATTTGTAAGAAGCAAATAATAGTGCATATCTTATTCTTATAAAAAAGAATTACATCCAAATTTTGATCTTAAGATGAATACAAGTAACTACATCAGTTTTTGAAGTCTATAATAAGATTCCAAATTGACAAGATATTAGAGAAGGTATTGCAATTTACTTTCTGATCAATGCACAGCGAATAGAAATACTTTAAATATGTTTATGGTCGCGATGCAGTCGACACAATTTTCTGTGGTTTTTTTTAAAGAAGATTGATGGATGGAAGGCTCCTTTGCTCTCCTTGAAATTTCATTCAGCTTGGAGAAGAATTAACAAATAGATTTTGTAAACTGTTGAGTGATGGCATTAATCTTATAAGTTGTCGGGGATCATGTGACATAGTTGTGAGTAGAGTACATAGTTATGGAATGGTCTGTCACGCGTGCTTGAATGAATGGATGTATAAGTTAAGAGTTCTACTAGTTATTCATTATAATGACAAAAATATGTAAAGAGTTTAATAATACTTACTAATGAAATAAAAAATGCCACTATAATAATGCTTTGTATCTTCGATGAGATTATTATGTATAGTAATTTTTTTTATAAAAATGAATCCATCTTATTTGAAGATATTGCATCTTTTCTATTTTTACGGCCATTAATACTTTGTGTGTCAATAAAATTCGAAAATTTCATAAAAATCGTATTGCCTAACAAATAATTTTATTATATTCACATGTCATGTTGTTAAAATATTCTTCATGAATTTACATTTAACTTATTTTTTAGTGTTTTAAAAAATGTAACAAAATAATTATTAAATGTCATGTAAATAGTACTGAAAGTGCCAGTTGAAAGTTTCTTATGAAAATATAAATAGTGTGTGTATGCGTGCACGTGTGTAAATATATATTTATGATCTAAAATATTTAAGGAGTGTATATATAGTTCGAAAGTATATAATTAATATAAATCTGAACGATTTATGCAAACTAAAACATTTTAATATTAAAAGTTATGGAACAATCCCTAACTATCACTAACATTAAAAATTAGACGACAAGTTCGAAAACTTGAAGTTAACAAATACAAAGTTGAATGAATGTTGTTGATGACTGGTAATCTCACCAGGCTGCACCTCTCATTCTTTCTTCTAATATCTTATCTTTCTTCATTGCCTCTGCTTTTTCGTATATTGCATACCCCCAATGTATTTTGCGTCTTCCATATTGTTCGCTACAGTTTTGGCCCATTTGGCTGCCCGAACTCCTTCTCCTTGGTATTTTTCTGGGATTGCCGCTATGTTTTGATTAGGAGAGTTGGGCAGATTAGATCTTCTAAATTCGGATGCTAAGATAATGAACAGTTTAGATGTATGCAGTAATACTTTAATTAAACCGGCTTCGCACATCTTTAAACACTCCACACATGGAGGAGAAAACGGAGTTAAGGAGGGAAATGCGTTTTCTCCTTTAGTTTAGCTAAAACTCTATCATTCCAACCTTCGATGACACGTGCAGTGGGTTTATGGATAGTAGTTGATGCATTTTTCCATCTCTTCTCTAGGTACTTCATTCTTTCCTTCCTTACTTCCGCCATGTCTTAATCAATGATTATCTCTCTTACTGAAATATATTCTTTAGTATTCGATAGTATTTAAAATTTAAATTAAATATTAATTCATTAAAAGTATATCCAACCAGAGGCAGTCAATTTCCGTTAGTTTTTCAATAACACTTACGAATTAGTGTATTGTATTATGTACTCCACAGAAGAGTCTGTAAATAAACCGTAAACCTAGAGAGGCATAACGATTGTTCTGAACTCTTATTGGTTAATTCGAATGTTATTCTAAATTTTAGCACAGCAAAGTATTTCTAGGTTTAATGCTGTAATGTGCCCTAGGGGATCAATGGATCTATGTAATACATAATACTTTTGTAAACGATATTTGTACGATCCATAAGAATTTACTAATACAAAATGTATGAAAATATAATTATAATTACATCAATAAATTGATGAAATTAAAAATCATATTGTTATATATTTTGTATTAGTAGATTGTTACTAAATCGCATTTTGTCATTGAAAACACTAAACGAACGCACCCCATTTTAAACGTGGTCAAGACTTCACCTAAATTCATGAATACTGCCCTAAATATATTAAATATATTACCGGCATGGAAATTTATACATACGTACATATTTGTTTTTCAATTTAAGGTTATGATATTTACAAAGTGTTATGTTTACACGAATGAAAGTTCTTGTTAAATATTAACGTACTTAAAATGAACTATAAATTAAGAATTGCAAAGTAACAATTCTATTGATCCAAGTTTTATTAAATAGAAAAAGTATGAAACTAGTAAAACCAAATTGGGTTACACACGATGGTTTGTATAAAGTTTTTTATTTCGGCGTATTTGTTTCGTTCTTTATCATTGAAGTATACATATTTGATTTATTTTGTAGGGTACTCAATATTTTCCGTGGATATACATCCAGACGGGAAAAGGTTTGCAACTGGTGGTCAAGGTACTAATGTTTTTTGTTTATATTTAATTTTTGTAATAAACATAGTATTATATTTATGTTTCTTCTAGTTTTTACATTACATATAAATTCTACTTTTCTAATTGTAGGTGGAGATTCTGGAAGAGTCGTTATATGGAATATGGAACCAGTAATTAATGAAATTGCAGAATTAGATGAGAATATTCCAAAAATGTTGTGCCAATTAGATAATCATCTAGGTATGAATTTCCGATACATTGAATATATTTTATTGAAGCATGTAGTATATGGTATTAATAAATTTATTATTTCTACAGCATGTGTCAATTGTGTCAGATGGAGTAATAATGGATTATTAGCATCAGGTGGTGTAGATAAATTAATTATGATCTGGAGGTTGTCTGGTGGATCAGGTGGTAGTTCTTTATTTGGTGGAAAATCTAGTGTTGAGACATGGCGTTGCATAGCTACATTACGTTCACACGAGGCTGATGTACTTGATCTTGCATGGGCACCACATAGCCCATGGTTAGCTTCTGCATCAGTAGACAACAGTGTAATTGTATGGGATGCTTCAAAATTTCCAGCTATTGTAGCTGTATTGAAAGGTCATACAGGATTTGTAAAAGGAATTACATGGGATCCAGTAGGAAAATATTTAGCTTCTCAATCTGATGATAAAACGTTACGTGTATGGCGCACTACAGATTGGACAGAAGCAGCTTTGATATCAGAACCATTTGACGAATGTGGAGGAACCACTCATGTTTTAAGACTTTCTTGGAGCCCAGACGGTCAATATTTAGTATCGGCTCATGCAATGAATGGTGGAGGACCAACTGCACAAATAATTGAGAGAGACGGTTGGACCCAAGACAAGGATTTTGTTGGACATCGTAAAGCTGTCACATGTGTGGTGTGTAAAAAATATGTATAACAAATATGATTTATGTATTTACAGTTTAAGTATTTATTTATTGGACACCTAATTTATTAACAAGTTTTCTATTACTTATTGCAGAGATTTAATGGCAATATTTTACAAAAGAAGCAACCAGGTTCTTCTAAACCACAGCAATATTGCTGTGTTGCTATAGGCTCTCGTGACCGTTCTCTCTCCGTATGGTTAACTTCATTAAAAAGGCCTCTAGTAGTAATACATGAATTGTTTACACACTCTGTCTTAGACGCTAGTTGGTCACCATGTGGTCTACGATTAGCAGCTTGTTCTTGGGACGGATCTGTTGTAATTATTGAATTTACGCAACAGGAATTAGGTCAACCACTGGATCCTGCTGAACAAGTAAGTATCCTGTACATAAATAATTTAGAATATTTATATACACGAACATTTTATATTTAAATAATTTATATATATGTATACAATTTACATTAATCTAATCATTATTTAGTTAATTTGCATTTTCTTATCGTAGAGTAGTCTTCATGAACGTTTGTATGGTAAACCTCTAGTTCAAGGTGGTTGTACTGTAATGGAAGCACCTGAACTTCTTAATTTAAAAACATCAGCACCATCGACTCAAATAACTCAAACACCAGCAAGTGCAAATTCAACATATCCGCCTGCTAATACTTCAACTACTCCTGCTAAGGGTCCTATTAATAAACAAATTGAAACAAGGACATCGGATGGCAAAAGGCGGATAACACCAATGTTTATCCCGCCTCCATCGGACACAATGTAAGCCAATCTACATTATTCATAAGGAAAGGAAAGAACAACTTCTAAATATAATTAATATTAAATCGATTATTTTTATACATTGCTAGGGACTCGCCAAGTGGTAGATTGGGAACACCAACATTTACAAGTCAAGTTAAAAGTTCAATTGTTATAGAAAAACGAAATGACGTTGTAGCGCCTAATGTTACTACTTCTATAAATTTAATTAACATGAACACACCATCGTCCACACTTACTTTGAAGCGTCGTGAACAAGCTACACCAAAACCACATCACACTTCGCTTAATAAGAAACCAAAAATTACATCTGAAAGAAATACAAATCAAATATTACTTCCTCCACTAAAGCCATCCAGTTCATTGTCTCAACAAGCTGGACACTATGCAGTAACAGTAACTAATAGCCAAGGTTTAGCTCATTTGCAAGTATTTAAAGGTACAGATTCTGAGCCAACTTGGAATCTGTATTTGGGATACAGTGCAGTAGCCTTAGCAGCATCGCCAGCGGTTATAGCAATTGGTTTGGAGGATGGTAGCCTTCACACGTTTCATCCTGCAAAAGGATGTCGACCGGCACCACCTTTAGCACCACCTGCACCACTCGCAAAAGTTCATGCAGTTGGAAATGCAGTATTACGATTTCTTTATTTTAAAAAACAAATAATAATAATAATAATAATAATAATGAATTATTATTATTTAAATGTAATCATTGTTCACCGATTATTAATGTTTTAGGTAATGGTTATTTCAAGCTGCGGGGCTGTACGTGTTTGGGAAATTGGATATTCTTGTAGAATGATAGTTTCCACTTCTGCTGCACATTTAGCAGTACCTGGCACCTCTTTATTATCTTGCACTTTATACAATGGAATGCCACACTTGGCTTTTACCAATGCCAGAGCATACATATACCATAAAGAAATGGGTATAGAAATTATAGTCAATTGTAACTCGAATAAATTTTAGTAAACATAATAAATTATACTAACACACGTTTAGGTACATGGCTATTAATTGGTGACAGTCAAGACCCTGTATGGCGTTGGGCATCGTTCAATGCAGCAAGTACATCTGGAAGCAGAGTTCCCAGGGGTCCACTTTCTTCTTTACAAGAAGGATTACTTAGAACAGCTGGACATACTTTACCTAATCCAAGATTACCTCATAGTGCTCCAAGTGTTGTATCTTATTTGGAACAACAATTACTCGCTTCTAAAGCTCTTGGAAGTACTCAAGAATATGTACATTGGCTCATAGCCTTAGTATCATTTCTATTAACTCAAGGTGTGCGTGTATTTTTATCTTTTAATCTTTTATTTATTTACTATATTTTATAAATTAGCATGTTTTCAGATGGATTGGAGAAACGGCTGAGGTTAATATTGGATGAACTTTTAGGACCAAGTCACACATCAGCTTCTAAAAGTATATGGGATCCTCTGATACTGGTATTACTTTTAATATTTTTTATTTTATACTTTCCTTATAATTAACAGGGGAAATATCCCAAGTGTATTTCCCTGGTAAGTCATTATTTAAGCATTATTATGTCAGCCATCGAAATAATAATACATTCATTGTAACTACCGACATCATTATTTCATTTCAACAGGGGATTAAAAAGCATAAACTTTTGGAAGATTTGTTGTCTGTTGTTGGTGGACACCTTCGTTGGCAAAGATTATATCTTGAATATACAGAACAATTAACGACATTGAAGAATCAGACTATTTAAAAGAGTTTGATCAAAATATAGATCTAATATACAGAGTGTCCTGTCTGAAATCTGACAGGATTATTTTCTTGGGAAGTATTAAAGATTGCAAAACAAATTTTTTGTACATCATATAAAAGGTACCTTTATATCCCAATATTGCACAAAAAATCTTTTCACTATCCTTACTACTTTCTGAGAGAATAGAAATACTTCAAACGGTACACATTATGTATATAAAATTCGCATTGTAACTATAAGTACATGAGAATTCTAAAGTAATGTCGATAAATTTTTAGGCAGATTTTATACCTCAGCTAACAAAGTAATCATAACATATATTTATACACTTTTTATACCCATAATAAAGTTCTTTTCTTTGTTTTGAATTGTAAAAAAAAGTTTGAAAATATTCTGGCATTATTTTAGAATTACTCTGTATTTCTTGTATATTTTTAAACAGTAATCTTTATGGAATAAAATACTTGTACAGTTATTTTATCACATATGATGTGGCTATTAAAATAAGAATAAAATAAAAATAACGTTTTATATTACAAATTATCTTGATATTGTAATGTTTAACCTTATAATCAATTCTGTAGCAAAATCTGTACGCTTTCACAAATTGAGGATAATAATGAATGAAAGAGAAAAATTTCATGAATAATTAAGTGATTAACAATTTTAACAAGTTTATGTCACATTCATACAGTATTTTATGAAAAAAATAAATTCAGAATATATACTGCTACGCAACAGTAGTAGATATAGTATTATCACAAATACTGACGAGATAGGACACATATTAGAAACTAGAAACTTCAACGTCAATTTTTAAGTACAGTAAAACCTCCGTATCTGCAGTCTAGTGACAATAAAAAAAGAAGAAGAAACAGTGTGGATGTTAAACAACAAACTCGTCGAATGCGGATCCTCTTATGAAACAAAAAATTAAAGTTATACGAATGAGATTATAGATGTGTTGAACTTTCACAATACCATTATAAACAATTGGAGCGAAGAAAATTATTGTCGATCACTATGCTTTTACAAAAGATTTCTTCAAAAGAATTTTCTACCATTGAGCTTCATCGCTCGATGAAACAGGGTTTCTAAGATTAATATACAATACTTATCTTAAACTGGGCCTACATTCAAATAATATTTTATATTACATATATCATTCATATAATAATTGTTATATTTTATTATCGGTTATTTTTATTATTATTTGCTTTATTGTATTTTACAAATCTTCATAATAACACTTTATTATAGATGTATAAGTATAGTATATACATACAATACGTCGAGTTTGCTATTATCCGCGAAAAGGCTTGGAACCGAACTCCCGCGGA
Organism: Colletes gigas; assembly: GCF_013123115.1. Taxonomy (NCBI): domain Eukaryota; kingdom Metazoa; phylum Arthropoda; class Insecta; order Hymenoptera; family Colletidae; genus Colletes; species Colletes gigas. The sequence goes on from NW_025106644.1 coordinate 6,271,548, forward strand.
TACGAAGGTTTTACGGTACTTGTAAAACTTGTGTTATAATTATGTTTATGAATACCAAGAAAAGTGTATATTAATACAATACATACAGTTTTAAAAAATATAGTATAACAAAAAAATAAACTTAAACTCATAATTTGAACGTTATAGTTAAAACTACATGTTCTTCGATGTTGACTAGTATAATGTATTATTAATTTGATGTATTTCATACAATTCATTTTATAATGGAAGCATGTATAAATTTACTCGTAATAAGCTAATTTAATTATGAAAACCAGAATTTAAGATAAATGTAATTACCTATATTATAAATCTTATTTCAACTATAAAGTTAGAAAATGAAATCTACGAAATACATTAAATTGAACAGCTATTGTTGAAGAATAATTCGCATAAAATTATAGACATACTCGATTTTTAATAAATTATTCATTCTTTTTACTTCTGTTATTTTTCCATAAGGAATCACCTCCCGCCCGCTTGTATATGTTATTCGGGAACACCCTGTATGTATAATGCTAAACTGTTAATTAAAAATGCACAGGTATATAGAGAAATTTTAAACTATTTATTTGTCTTTCAATTGACACTGTAATTTAGAAAATAAGAACTTATTTCTATAAGTTGTATTGGAAATATACTGAATTCATATAAAGAATTTATACCTATAGATGAGAAGTATTATACTTGAATGCAATTACTGATCCAGCATAAAGTAATACCTGTTTAATTAAGTATATAACATGTGAAATAAAGATGAGGACACAAAATTATTTTAAATTATTCATGAACGAATCAGTTGAAAAAATTATGTACTCATTCTTAAATGAAAGATAAATATTTAACCATTTAAAATTCTCTATTTTACGCTATTTTAACACATTCTCATAACAATATAACATTTGTGTATACTTTCTTTAAACGTTTGTCACACAATTTGTAAAAGTTTAATTTTTAATTAAGTATTAAATGCATGAAGTATTTATATATACTTTGAACATTACACAGTAATTGTACAAATTTAATAATTTATATATATTTAATGAAATTGTATTAAATACAGAAAAATGATGAATTTGATAATAAGCGTTGAGTGTATCAGTCGACGAACATGTGTAATTAGGATATGTAATTGCATTAATCTAGGCAGAATATAAATATTGATAAATATTGTATACCTTCATTTCTTCTAAAAAATGTAAAAAATTCTGAATAGGGAAACTACTGTTGCAAAACTAAGAGAGTTTATCTTAGTTGACGAATCTGTTTACTTTATCTATAACTATTGTCTGAAGAAACTAGTCAATATATTGCAATCTGTAGATGACGTTTTAAGTATTTTGTGTAACAAGAAGTAACCGTTTTTAATATGAAGCAGCTAAATAGTATTTATTTAAATAAAAATAGATTATTAATTGTATGTTATAAATTTTGATTTTTTTAAGTTTAACGAATAATATTATTTCAAGATCTATTATTTTTCTTTTTTTTTCTTTAGAAATTGTCGCAAAAATGCTATCCATATTTAACTACTGCTTTTGTATTTATTTGAGATTTCCCTGATATTACCAAAATCACATTTTTAGTACCACAACACTATTATCGGTGTCTTTGCACCAAGATATAACTTGAACAAATGTTCAATGTTGACAACATGTAAGTTTTGTACCATTAGTGACCATTTTCATCTCATAAAAATTATAGTATTTGTATAATACTTATATACTCATTTACATAAATGCACATAAACAGAAATTTGATAATTAAGACCTACGTATTGTGCGTTATATGTATATATGAGGTTGTAGCGTATGTAATAAATTACGTTTTCAACAACACATACGAACTTCAATTGAGTAACACGCCATAACTAGTATTTAATGCGACGCAGGTCATAATATATTTCGTTACTCACACTGTCATTCATTGCAGTAAGCATCACTAAAGCAATAAATCCAATACTGTTATTACTAACATAATTAACACGTTGAATGCCACAGCAATCTTTGATGACCGACGCCAGATTTTCCATTAAGACCGTGTTGGTTATCAATAACAGACACTTACCATAAATAAACTATAATATGTCTCCAGTTCTGAATGGCACTAATCTCATTGGAACTATTGTAAAATAATTAATATGCCATTAAAGAATTCAGTGTTTCTAATTTGCACATGATTTGAACAAATATTGATGATAATTCTCAAATGCCTCTGCGACGTTTTGTGTGAATAGAAATACATGCAAAAATTACTTAATACTTAATGTATTAATGAAATTTGATTAGGTAAGTGTGTATGTGCTCAGACACACATATTATGCATCAATTGAATCTTATAAAGATTTTTTGAGACTCTGCAATATTGTAATACTGAATTTAATAGTTGAAACTATTCTTTTCTAAGCCTAGCAATGTAAAAGTATACCTTCTTATTGAAGAAAAGCTAATCACTATCCATTGTAGCAGACTCTTTCAATTCTGATTCATCAACATCATGATTCTTTGAATTTCTTTCTTCTACAGATTTTACACACTATAAAATTATTTTATATTCATCATACTTGCAAATTACAAATATTACATGTTTATCAAATATTGTTATCTTATGATATTTGAAATTACACAAACAGGTACATACTTACATCTTCTATACGAATTCGAGGTGCTGCAATTTGTTCAGGAAAATGCCATGGCTTATAATTTGGATTATTTAATAATTTCCAATTAGGATAAGCTACCGATGCTTTATGTAATTTTTTAACCATCTATAAAAGAAATACATGTGAATAAATTTGCAACCTGAATAAAATTTTTAGTAGAATCAATATAGGGGAACTCACTTTTGGAGCAAATATTTCTGTAACTTTATTTACTAGCCAAACTGGTAGCTTTCCATGCGGATCAGTATGAGATACATAACCCAGTTCAGAACCATCACCATTGCGTGATGGTCTTACAATATATCCTTAAATTATGGGATTTAATAATAAACTAGTGCAAAAGAATCAAATAATTAACAGTTTATATTTTGATTTTCAAAGTTTACCTGTGAGATAAGATGTTGCTCGTACAAATTGCTTTCTTGGTGGGTAATCTTTATGAAAAACAGAATGGTTTAGAATCAACTGTTCTACACCAGTATCAAGCCAGGATCTTTGTAGAACAAAATCTCTGTTTTTCAATGGAGATGGACAGGCCACTAGATGACATATATTTAATTTTTCTTTAAATAATTTCCATCTGTAGATACATACAAACAAAGATACAGCCAATAAAAATAAATACTTACTAGAATAATAACCAATATCATTGTTGGGATTAAAAAAGCCTATATCTTTTGATTCGATCATATGTGTATCCCAAACTTTCCTATATTCAGGATCATGTAATACATCATATAAAGTTTCTGGCAAAACATCAGGAAATCGAGTTCTGATCTATAAACATTTTAGACAGTATTAAAAACGCGTAGAGAATGAAAGACATAAAAAATTTAATTATGACCAAAACCATACATACTTTTACCATTTTAAAACTAATTCCTGGTACAGACTTTGTCCAAACAGACAAATCAGGTTTATTGTAATCCAATTTCCATTCATTATTACTATCATACAAATGCTTCAATTTTTCAAAATCCTTATCTTCGGCAATTTTAACAATTCCAATATCCATTTTAAAAGAATATTGTCTATAAAGCGATCAACATAATTAATTCTGAAATACACTGTTTCTAGAAGAAAGGTACAATAACATTATATTTATAAATAAACAATTACACAAAATTTATTCATAAAACCGACAATTGAACAAAATAAATATAGTTTAAAAACATTGCATTTACAATATTTATCACTATTAAAAATACATTATTAAATTACCTGATATTCACAGATTTCATAGTTCTTTCATACAAAATCTGCATGTATTTAGTTCTATCTTATAATAGGCCTTATACTTATGCCGAAGTAATCTTTGATCAGTCTTAACCATTGTTCTACTTTTGAAGAAATGATTATACGTATAATTTATAAAATTTATTCATGCTGAAAAAGCAAATTATATTAATTATTGATGTAGCTTGAAGAAGCAAATATATATGAATAATTACAAACCATAAGCTACACACGTAATTATACTTTAAATAATACATTATGTATAATTATAAACTTAGTCTAATGGGTTAAACTCAAATTCTGCTCAACAGAATATACTGTACTTTAAAAATAAAGAGTTAGCGATCAGTTTGTCTTTCTCGACTCCCCGACAGTGATGCCAAACGGAGCCCTCGGTGCACAGGGAACTCATCATTCCACTTTCTCACACTATACTAGATCACGCGTATGTACCACGTGAGTTCGTACAGTTTCGGAAAGTCGAGAAAGACAAACTGACACTCCTCTCCTCATTCCCAATTTTCAGAAGCTACCAGAAGTGAGCACGGTTACACTTTGGATCATTTCCAGGGAATCGAGAAAGTAGACAAACGTGAGCATTTTCTTTTCGCTCGAAATTCATGCAGTAGCAACGTCAATCTATTTTAATAAACTTACTCCGTAGCTGATTTGTTTAAATTCAAAGGTACGCGCCACTTTACGATTATACCACCATCTATGGCAGAACGCCCAAGTTCGTCGAGAAATAGTTCGTTGCTCCAACGTCCCATGGATGGCGCTCCAAATATAATAGATCGAAAAGTATCTTTTTTATTTATTTATTTATTAAAAACAGTTTAACTTCTCTTGGGCTTGTGTATATATTTGCTTAGTAGCAAAAAAATGATTCCCTGGAAATGATCCAAAGTGTAACCGTGCTCACTTCAGGCAGCTTCGTCGAATCGAGAAAAAGGGCAGTTTGTCTTTCTCATGTCCATGGTGCTTTCGGTGCGCAATCTGGTGGCACTGGTTTAGTGAAATGGTGGATTGGTGTTGATTGAAAATAAAACACACAATTTCTAAAATTGTATATTACTTTTTCAATAACTATTTTATAAGTTATCAAAATGATGATGGATTATTTTGTTACAAATAATTCTTTGGCACCTGCACCGATGGGAATTCAAAGTACAGCAGGCGCTGTACCTGTAAAAAATGATAAAGGTTAATAATCCAATGTTATTTTTCCATTCGTAGGTTTTATATAATATTAAAGCTAATTGTGTCAGTGATTTTTTTGTACTCCAAAATGAATACAATCTAAGTACATTAAATCAAATTAAATAGCAATTTTATTCAAAACTTATTTCTTACTTTCATCATAAATGAATTATAAAAATATGTTTGTTTGATTATGTAATGTAATGATGACATATGTACCGTTTCATATTTTCGTAAATGAAACAATTATTAATATGTGACATTAAGTAATCGTTATACAATAAAAATTAGTTTTACATTGTAGGAGAACTTTCTATGAAAAAAGTAAAGGTGCATCGTTATGTCTCTGGCAAACGGCCAGATTATGCACCAGCAGCTAGTTCAGAAGAAGAATCTGAAGAAGAAGATTTCTTGGAAAGACGAGTACATAAAGGTTACGAAGAAAACGAAATTCCCACAGCTATTCCTATACAGTCGCAAGTCAGAATTCATGATGAAGATGATCCACGTATAAGGAGATTAACACGACTAGAAAGACAAAAAGAATCTAATACAGAAATTCGTGTAGAAAGACATAGACATATTCATGAACCAGAATTAATAGAAGCTGAACCAGAAAGAACTCGTGAAAGGATCAAATTAGAAAGTTCAGATTCATCGGAAGATGAAGAATTATCAGATTCTGAAATTGAAAGAAGGCGCGAAGCACTAAAACAACGAGTTTTATCTAAAAAAGAGAATGAAGAGGAATTGATTCATGGCGAAGAAGACGAAAGATCAGGTGAGAGTTCAGAGGAAAGCTCGGAATATGAAGAATATACAGATTCAGAAGAAGAAACTGGGCCAAGATTGAAACCAGTTTTTGTACGTAAGAAGGATAGAATTACAGTAATGGAAAAAGAAAAAGAAGCAATGAAACAAAAACAAGCCGAGGTTGAAGCCAAAAAGCTATCCGAAGAACGGAAAAGACAAACTTTACGGGTAAAGTTGACAAATTACGTAAATAAAAAAAAGTAATTTCTTATAAATGGCTTTAACATTATTTATTGCACAGATGGTAGAAGAAGCAATAAGAAAGGAAACACAAGCTGGTAAAAATAACAATGAACACGAAGGAAAACTTGAAGATGTTTGTACAGATGATGAGAATGATGAAGTAGAGTATGAAGCTTGGAAATTGCGAGAGTTAAAAAGAATTAAACGTGATCGTGAAGAGAGAGAACAGTATGTATTGTTGAAAATAATAATACTTATGCAAATTGCATATTTTTATTAAATAATTGCATTTTTCAGGCTTGAGAAAGAACGTCTTGAGATTGAACGTATACGCAATATGACGGAAGAAGAGCGAAGACAAGAAGCTCGCTTAAATCCAAAAGTTATTACAAACAAGGCGGCAAAGGGAAAATATAAGTTTTTGCAAAAATATTATCATCGTGGAGCCTTCTATTTGGATAAAGAAGATAATATATTTAAACGAGATTTCTCGGGTGCAACTTTGGAAGATCATTTTGACAAAACAATTTTACCAAAAGTTATGCAAGTAAAAAACTTTGGACGTAGTGGCAGAACTAAATATACTCATTTAGTTGATCAAGACACTACACAATTTGATTCACCTTGGATCTCAGAAACTGCACAAAATCTGAAATTTCATAATAATCAAGCGGCAGGAATGAAACAAGTATTTGACCGACCGTTGTTAAAAAAGCGAAAAATTGAAAACTAATCATGATATAGTATGGAATAAATCTGTTTTAATATATAATACTATAACTAGATAGATAGATAGATAGATTTATTTCCTACTTCCCCTTAGGGTTACACTTCCTCCCCACCTTACATTTCCATCTCTCCCTTAACCTAACTTATCCTACTTATCCTACTTATTCTACTCTTACTCTACTCCTCACTGCCCTTACATCCTCCCCCCGCCGCTTTTCCCCTCTCTCTCATTTCCTTTCGCCGCACGCTCTTATCCTAATCCTACGCTACTCGCTCTCTCTCTCTCTCTCTCTCTCATCTCCCCAGTACCTCCCCCCCTCATCTCGTTCCCCATCCTATACCTAGCTAGCCTTCCATACCTCACTTCTCCCCACCCTGCCTTAATACTATAACTATTAATTACAATAATAAATGTAAAACAACGTAAATAAAATTTTTTGTAAATAAAAGTTCTCATTTTTATCTTAAGTTTTACATAACAAACTTTTTAAAACGTGTTTTGCAGCAGCACATTTGGCTTGCTTTTTATTGGTACCAAACCCATGAAAAAGTTTCATTTTCCCATCAATAATTACTTTTAAAGGTACCATTACGACATTTGTTCCTTCAATAGGAACTGCTTTTCTGAAAAAGTGATTATTTAATAAATAAGGAATTTTCGAAAGCGATGAAAAGCACAAAATATACTTACAAAAATCGTGGCTGTATACCTTGAGTTTCATACAACATACGAACTGGTTGCTTTGGAACATTTTTACTAAATTCAACTAAAAAAAATTAAATATTACTATAAAATAATAATATAGAAAGTAAATAGTATCGGTGTATTTACTTGTAGTAAAGGCACTTAAATTTTTATGGAAACTCACCAATTTCTATGTGCATTAAAGAATAAATTATTTCCCAAACTTTCAAAAGATTTTTATTGCAATCTAAATATATTGCACCTATTATAGACTCAAATAAATCTCCTAAAACTTTAGGAACATTTACATATTCAGTTATATTACATTCATCTTCTTCCATCAATGTATATAAAAGCTATAAAATAGAATATATTGTAAATATATGTAAGATTATATAAAGTGTAATTTTTTTATAAGTGAAAATTATTCTGTATTTTGTAATAACATAAAGTACCTCATCATTCACTATATGATCTCTTTCCTCTTGATATTTAACAAAGCGTTCTATAATATCATTTAATTTTGGCGCATAAGCTAGTAATGCAGTATGTAAATTATATCGTACTGCCAAACATGCAAATGTGATATTATTAACAAGAGCAGATCTTAAATCTGTCAAAGCACCAGGATTCAAATTTCCGCAGTTTTCATAAATATAACACGTCACTAAAAAATCTGATGTAAAAAGAAACTTCAAATTAAATATAAATTGTTCAAATAATTTTTAAATAAGTGTTAGGAAATATTAATTCAAGTTTCTAAACACTCTCTTACCAAGAATAGCATCACCAAGGAATTCTAATCTTTGATAACAATCAGTTATAGTATTTGCTGAATATGAAGGGTGCGTAAAAGCCTAAAATATTTACATTTTATATAAAATTGAAGTTTGTACATGGTAATGAAATTATAGACACACAGCATATCTGACATACAGCTTTCTACAAGGGAAAGGTTTACTTTTAAAGGTATATGTTAAATTACCTGTAATAAGTATGCTCGATTTTGAAACTTGTAACCAATTTTTGTTTCTATATCAGAGGCCCAAGGCATGAAATAGTTTACATTTCCCTCAGAAATAATAGGATTCGTCAAATTAACAAACAATAATGTATGGGCATTGATATCATTTGGTAAAATTCCAAACCATTTTAATAAAGTCGCTGTATCTTTAATACCCATAGTCTGTTAAAATGCAAATACGTAATAAAATATACGAAGAAAAAGTTATACTTAATATTTCAATTATTATAAACTTCTTTAGTTCAAATTTATTCAAATGAAATTAAAGAAATAACTTGACAAACATGAAATGAGTTAATTAAGTACTTCATACAAAAAAAAAAAGAAGCAAAATCATCATATTAACTTTTATTACTTACTGAAAGATAGACACCAATCAATGCTTCTACACAGTCAGATACTGTTTTGTCAGAAACAGTTTGTATTCCAAGATAATGCTCCATACCAGTTTGCGAGTTTGCCGTTTCCCAATTTAACACTTTTGCTTCCATTGTATTTATTGTGGTCTCACTTATGCACCCAGTAAATTGTTCCACTTCAGGTATTTGAATTTCATATAAAACATTCGGTGAGATCTAATATATAACATTTTACAAATTATATTCATTTTAATAAATATAATAAATTTATTTTAGTATAAATAATACAACTATGAACTTTATTTACAAAAAAATATTTTATATAAACGTTGGATATTTTTATTTTAAATATTGAAACAACGAACCTCTTGTTCTAACAACAGTTGCTGAAATAAACGAAATGCTGTATAAGCGGGAGCAATGAAATTACTAAATGGTACAAAATCATCAACTTTTATACGCCCAGGAATCTGTTTTTTGACTCCACAATAATAAAGATTACGATTTCCAATTAGTTTTCCTTTTAATGACGTTAAAGGACCTTCGTTGTAGTTTGGATATTGATCATGTAAAAATAAAGATATAATAAATTTCAAATAGGAATCTCCTAGAGTCTCTAATCGTTCCAAATTAAATGCATCATGTCCTAATTTACTTGTCAATGCCTGTAATAAATTTAAGTTTTTGCAGAACAATGCTTCAAATACAGTTTACAAAAATTAGAAAATATACTTACAAACATAATCTGAACAGGATTGGGACCATCACACAAATCTTCTAACGATAAGATTTTTAGATGAGGCACTGGTATCGATAATTTATTTAAGAAATTAATTTCCTTCTTTTTCTAAAACAAAACACCCGTGCTTTATAGATTTACACAATCACAAATTGAATATTGTTGATACTATATTGAGTTTTCTCCATAAATTAGATATAATCCTATTAGTAGTGAAATTAAAACTTTCTCATTGAAATGAAACTTATTTAATATTACATCTTTTGTACTAAAAAATTATGTATAATATTATAATTACCACTATTTCGTTATCAGTTTGGTCACACGTTCCAGACATAAATTGACAGTAATGTTCAATTTGGATCATTTGAATGTCTTCAATATTCCTATACAAATTAGGTGGTTCTTCATCTTTTTTCCATGGATAATTACATGTTTCTGTATTTAGTACTGTTTACAAAAAGAATTATTTTCTTGGTTTTAATAATGTTTATAAATGAAGAATAATACAAGAAATTAGGTGTACTTCTAATTTCTTGTTCTGGAAAAGTATACTATCTTTGAGAATTAAATATATACCGTCTATTTCTGAGACATTTAATACTGGTTCTGGTTGTAAATTTTCAACATTTTCATCGATAGGAATTTCTACCAAAGATTCAAATAATTCTTCTGTTTCTTCATCTGTAATTTGTAGTGGTGGCCACTTATTATTACTCGATCTAGATCCTAAACCAGTTTCTGTAGCAATAGTTTCTCTAAGATCTTCAGCAATTAAAAGTTGTGAAATTCTATGTAGAATGGACGGTAACATTGTTGTTTTAAGCCAATACAAAGCTGGAAACACGATTCTGGTGCATAATTCTGGTACTAAATGCTCCCTCAAATCTTTGTTCGACTCTGCTCTTTTTCGGCTCTTAGATTCAGACTGCATGCTTCTGCATTAAGGAAACAAGAACATAATCATAAATTTAGATTTATTCAAGTTACCTATTTAAATTTATACATTACCTAGGAATTATACAATTATTTTTCCTCGATATAACTTTTACTTCTAACATCGGCTGCTTTAAATCATTTATTACCAAACCATGCTTTTCTTTATAGTAATGGGCATATGAAAAGAAATTATCACTTGGAAAACATGAACCTGGTGTAAGATCTTCGCAAACTTTTGTAACTAAGTACATATCCGGGGATGCTCTATAGGTAGGTATAACTAGTGCTAACTCATAATCACTATTTTTTAAATGAAAAGGAACTGGTGATGGTATACGCTCTATACATTGATGTTGTTTCAAGACGTTCCAATTTATTTCCCAACTTTCATTAACTGAAAAATTATAATTTCTGTTAAACTAGTAGGTTGTCAATTAAATTTTAGCACTATTTTGAATATTTGCTGTCTTATTCATAAAAAAAAAAAAGAAATAAAAACAAATAAACAAAAAAAGAACTCGGTCCTTTGGCAAAAAAAAATTCTAAAAGCTACTGCTGAATTTTGTTGTAGTTTTAAAAAATATTGTCTGATTCAATTGCTCTAGGCTCCAAAACAGATGGAAATCAGTCAGTGAAATGTCCAGACTTTAACAATATTAATGAAGGTTTTTCCAGCCTTGACACCTTTTAAAAACTCCTAAACATAACAATTTACAGCTCCATGTTGTAAACAATAAGCGATGTTTTATTTTTACTTAATCATTACCCTAAATGAAAAGAATATTTGTAATATTTGTAATGTTTGAATATTTGCAAATATTTTTATGCTAAAAGTGTAAAAAACGTGTAAAAAGTGTAATATTATAAAGTACAATTTACCTGGTACAATTAGAAAACAATTATCACGATTGTAATTATCAAATACTAAAAAAGGTTTTATAACTGATACAACTTGAGTAAACATTAAAGTATGAAAGACTTTTATAAACCCAATTTGCTCTTCAGATAAATGCATTGTTGCATAATTTACTTTAACATCAACGTTTAATTCTCCAACATTCATAAAGATTGGAAATGATGGTATCTGTAAAAAAAATATACGTTATTAAATATTTCATTTAAAAGTATATAAAGAACTTTAATTTTTACCTCTGGCAACCGTTTTGTAGATAGTATTCCAAAACCTGCATTGTCAGATAGCAAATCATAAAATACTAAATATCGGTTATCGTAATGTGGTGCTGAATATGTGGGTTTAGCATGAAGAAGGTGAAGATATAATAATTTTTCTGGTAAAGGGTATGCACCATATAACGCAGATGGAAACTGTAAATAATGTTTAAATGACACATACAGATGTAACTTCATTTTTAATAAAACTGTAATAAATTTATATTTTATTATACTTGTAATTGATGATGTCGTTTTTTTTTATATGTCCCAATAAATGCATTTTCTGACTTATCTTCATCTATCCAATTTGGGAATAGATGATTCGCGTTCTGAATAATATAACTGTTTACATTTGGTAGTAAATTGTCAGATAATTCATTAATTTCATGTAATTTTATACATGTATTCATAGCAGCAGATCGTTTTGCATAATTAATGCTCATCATAGGATCCCCAAGAACTACACTTTTCATTGGAGATAAAATTGGTAGTTTAAGAGAAACCTACAAATATTTTAATAGAGAAACTATTGTATAGATTAGTAATTATGTAATTACTATACAAATAATAATATTGTATAGAATAGAAATCATTTACACAAATAGACAAGTAAATGAAAAACAAAATACTTTAAGGTTTTTAATACCTGGTACATTGTACGTTCATGTTCCTCAATGGTATTTAATGTCCAAACTGGTGTTAAAGACAAAAATTTATTGCTGAATAATGTGCCACAATATCTATTTATTATACTAACTGCTATTTGCTCTGTTATTGTACATACTGTTCCATCTTTATTTGTGACAACATATGGTTCTATGTTGTGTGTATATAATTTATTTTTTATTGCATTTTCTTTTGGTTCCTCACGGGGTGTCCCACTTATCAAAAGCTGTTTAAAAAATAAAAATAAATTTAATAAATTTTTATACAATCTTATGAAAATGTGGATAAAATTACATTTGTAATTTCTATGTTTATAAATAACTAGTACGTATTTAGTTACTGTTTGTAATATTATATTAAATGAAGAACAAATTACAAAGAAAAGAGTAATAAATACAAAAAGAGAAAATACCTTCTGCAAATACGATTCCACTTCTTTAAAGTTTGCATAACGTTTTAAATAATTCATATCATTTTTCGACACTAACAATGTATATTGACTATTATTAAATCGTGCTCTCCCTTTACTTTGGACATATGCCCTAACATCCATTGGCAAATTATATCGTATAACCAATGTACAATGTGGTATATCTATACCTTCATCTACTATATCTGTCGCAATAATACAATTTGTTATACCACTCTTGAATCTAAATAAATTTTTATCAAAAATATTACTTCAAAATTATTATTACACATAGTAAATTAGCTGTAAAACATATGAAATTGATATAATTATACCTATGTATAGCTTCGTTATTCCACTTTAAGAAACATAGTGCTTCTCTATTATCTTTGTAAGGGTGACATGAACCCCCTACTATAAAGTCAGGTTGTAGAAATTTGAATTCTTCATCGTGCTCACTTAGATTCTAAGCCGATAATAATTAAATAAGAATAAGTTAATATAAATTATCAATATAAAAACTAATTTTCACCTTTAATATCTGATATAATATTTTAGCCGTAATTTGTCGTTGTACAAAAATAATGCAACAAAATGTCTGATCATTAGACATATTACTTTTGAAATCTTTCAACACTGTAAAAAGTTTTCGAACTTTATCAGATGAGTATCTGTAATTTAATATTATTTTTTAAATCGTATAATCTTATCACTTGAAGATAATTTAAAAATATAATTGACATTAATATAACTATCAAAACTATGTTCAAATTATTAACAAACTAAGGATTAAATAGATTAGAATAAATACAACTAGCATTGACTAACTTGTAAATTTTTTCCACTTCTGTATTGTCTTTCATTTCATCTTCTAACAATTTCCTACATTTAGTCAATTCTGAAATAATGTACTCCAAAAGATAAATAGTGTCCTAAATATAACACAATACATATTGATCAATATTATAACAAACCATGAAAATCAAAAGATTAAAATTTATTCATTTTTTTTTATTTACTCTGTTCTCATACATACCAAATTGTCTGTATGTTTTTTTATAGATTCTAATTGGATCAAAAGGAGTAAAGCACATTTACTTCCACCATATATTCCTATATTAAAAATGAAATTAATATTGATAATTTCTTTTATAATAAATTTGATGCATTTACCTTCAGCTGCTAACTGTACTTGCATATCAAGTAATGTGTTGCTTATTTTTCTCTCCTTAGATAGTGGTCGAAATTCTATACTAGATTCGTTTTGCTTTAATATACTTTCTACAGTTACATCCTTCAATATTTTAATTATTTCGTCTACGATATTACTTATATTTTTTTCAATATTAGATATTGTGTATTCATCGAACAAAACAACTGTTTCGTTTGGACATGCAAAATAACTTTTAATTTGTAATACTGAACTTACTGTAATTATTTTTGCATTATATGTTACTTCCAAATTCTGTAATAAAATGTGAATATCACATTAGAACAATTAGGCTACAATACTTTACTCTTTTATTTTTATACTTAAAAATACTAGAATTAATATTATTGAATGACTACGTAATAATGGAAAAATATAATCAATATATAAAAAAAAAATACTTTAAACTTACTTCAATAATTGATTCTATCATATCCAACTTTATGTTTGAATTTAATAATGAAGCTGTTAAACCTAAAACTCGTGGTTGTTGATCTTTTGGGCAGTGTACAAATTTTTGCATAATCTGTCTCATCGGATGATCATGTACTCCTTTGTGGCATTCATCAAAAATGAGGACATTTATTTTGTTTAAAAACATATATCCATGAGAAATTGCATCTACCAAAATTTGTGAGGTCATTACGAACACCTAAAATGAAATGTTCTTTAAATAATAAAATTAGATCTGTAGACAATCTCTATAATGATAATTTAATAAATTATATGTAAATTGAATAAGATAATACAATATGTACATGTAACATTTACAGCAGTTACATAAAATATAATTAATTATTAATACCTGATATTTGTCTAATTCTGCCAACCATTCTATATCTTTCCAATAATCAACGTTTTTGTCACCACTTAACTGTCCACATTTCAATCCAGTTAATCTTCTTATATATTCACTTTGTTGGCTAACTAAAGGTACTGTATTAACTAAAAATACAGAATGTTTTCCACCTTCGCTGTAAGATCTAAATGTAAAATTAAATATGTAATATACATAATTATTTTTAAATAATAATTAAAATTACTTTAATAATGTGTTACTACTCTACTGTATTAAAAATTTGATGTAACAAAATATATCAATAACATGTTTTATGTAAAAGAAACTTTGTTGACTTATTAATTTAACTATTATTGATAATGTCAGATATATTTTAGTTAATAGAGAATTTGTACAAATACAGAATTGAGAATAAATACTTTCGTATATCTGCACTTAATTCTTGTATAAGCTTGACAGCTATAAAAGTTTTCCCAGAGCCTGTTGGTAAATAAACAATAGCATTTTGTTTTAGTGCAAGTTCTAAGAGATCAATTTGATAAGCTCTTGGAATAAATTCGTTTGTATCATCAATATTCTCCATAATCTGAAACAAATAATATGCATAATTATATTATATTTGTGAAAAGTATTAATATAAATAATATAAATACAGCCTACTGCACACAATGGTAAACATAAGTACATATTAGTATAATAGAAAATTCTGTATATGAACATGCATATATCTTATTTAACTATAGAGAAGAACAAAACAGAATTAATAACTTCTTTAATAAAAATTGATAATTATTTACTAAATCAATTATTGAACAGGAACAAAACCAAATAAAATAACTATCCGGGCAGTATTCACTAGTTTCAACAAATAAAGAACAATATGTTCATAGACTAGTATGTATAAATGAAGATTTTCAAGTGCATGTCAATACAATATTCCTTATATTATTAATTTTATTTTGATTTTATATACACACAATGATATGCACTTTTTTTTCAGCACTTATAAACATTCGTAGGTACACAGAATCGTATATTGTGCCAATATGTACCTACTTACAGTCACTCACTTTGTTTGAACAAAAATTATTATTCCACAGTCTACTATTTAGTAATTATTGAACAAAATATGATAACCGTATCAAATTTTAAATCGTCCTGTCCTCACCAACCAAGAGATTGGTATTCGCTATCCGAATTTCGGGGTATTCCTATTGAAAAGTAGTCATATAGAATAACACTCTGTAACTTGACGGCATTGCGGTACGATGGGACAATTCCCCAACTTGGTTACGCCATCTATAGCAGTTGTGTTAGTTCTGGTCACTACATTGGCAATACGATTTTCGTCTATACACTAAATTTTAATACTATGTATCTGAGACAATTTCCAAGTACGCATGCCCGAAAATGCGACAAATCTAGGTATACTGATCGGCATACTATTATAACACGACTTCTACAAGTAGTCTGTGGTTGTCCCATATTATACAGGTAGAGAGAAGATAAAGTACGTAATCTGGGATTACAATGTTTATTCAAATTATTTAAATATTTCGTTATTCGTCACTTTTCGAATGGTACAAACATTAGTTATATTTAAAGAGCAATTTAAAATATTAACTTGACATTACATTCTTACAGACTTATAGCAATGAGATTGGGGAAAAAACACCTGGAAATAGCTACGAGATGGTAAATACTAACAATCTTCTTTATAAGATAGATATATTGATTAATTTATCGCATAAATATTGTATAATGTGTTCTTTAGTAAATATCTTTTAAATTGTAATCAAGTTACTGCTTTAATAATTGTACAGATTGGGAATTAATATTTATGTTAATCAGGTTGCCGTCTGCAATGATTTATGGAGGTTCTGCGGGCATGGCAGTAGTATATTTTACAGATTGGAGAGTAATAGGTCAATATATTCCCCTTTACAATGGAAAATTTAAAGACTAGATTGTGAGATATACTCATGATGTTATATTATATAATAAAGTATAGTATTATATAATTATTGGCTGTATCATTTATTAAATGAACACATATATTGATATATTGCATACAATATTGTAGATATTAATCGATGTACACATATTAAATATTAATAAATATATGTTAAAAATTCTTAAAAGCCTTAAGTTTCCATTTCTACTTTTTCTTTTTCTTTGTAACTTTTATAAATGATATTTGCATATGCTTCAGATTCTTTGTGTCGACCTAATCTCAAATAATTATATTTGTAATATCTGTTAATAAAATATATTAGTTAGATACTTATTTTCCAATAGTGTTTCAATAGTACAGTAAATTATACTTACCTGTAACACTGTACGACTACTAAACAACATGATACGCCTAAAAACACCTTTGTTGGTAATGGCAACAATCTTTTACTTCTCGCCATCAGATATTTTCTGTAAAATAATTTAATACTTATAAAAACAATCCGTTGATATAACTTTTTGAAGATTTTAATAATGCTCTATTACTACATATAAAAATATTTAACTATATATTGACCCACAAAATTTAATCTTGGCTTAATGACAAAATATTAATGTTCTTTAACGTACACATTTATAATGTATTCAAGCCATTATTTTCGTTACAAAAGTAAACTTACTTCGCTTAAATTATTATTAGGAACATTCTCTCGAATATAAGACTTTAAAGGTTCAGTCCACACAAAATAGCTAGTGGTACACCCTAATATAATGATCAAATAAATTTGATGCTTAGGTAATCTGGAAAATCGCATTGTTTGTTGTAGTTTCAAAATTCTAAAAACAACAATTGAACAATTCTTACACACTATTACTCCAGATAAAAATACTGATATATTCTAACCAAGTTGTCGAAATTCTTACTGTTATTAATTTAGATTTAGATCCTGCGGAATTGTATAAAACTAAAGGCCTGTTTCCATGTGATTCAACGCTAAACAAGTGTTCGTACTTGCATCAGTTTACTTCCGCACCCTGCACAGGACTGGGGTTTTTTACGATTAAGAAAATTAAACGTGACGGCACGCTAGAAACTATTTCTTAGCTCGACTAACCCATCTATGTACATATATTACTAGCGATAAATTCTAGTCACTACAAACTAACCAGACTAGTCACAAAATGACTAAGGATCATCTAGAAAGGGATGAGATAATTCGTTGTAATTGATAGGGTGATTTATAATGTGTATAGAGTATTACTGGAAAACGAACGACGGGCATGACATAGGAATTGTGGTAAACGATAACTAAAATTGTTTTACATTATAATTTTACATTTCTTCCTGCAGAAGTTAAACCTTCCCTGAAAATTTATAAAATTTATTAAATAGATCTAGTTGAGTTTTGAAAATCTCTTGCATTGAAACTGGTAGCGTACGAGATAATAAAGCTATTCCATGTTGATCGCATATACTAATTAATAAATTTATACAATTCTGAATAGAAATCTGAAACGAAAAAATAATAAAATATAATTTTCAATATACATTTATATATTCTTTATGTTTCAAAAATATAACTATCGCACACAATATAATATTCGAAACATTACCTTAACAGAAGTTGCTATTAAAGCTTCTGAAAACAATTCCAACAAATCTGCTATTACGTACGGACTTAATCGAATCATATCTTTTTTCAGTTTTATCAAAGAACTCGTAAATCTATAAACAAAACGAAACAAATAAAATCACACGTACTTATACTTTCTTGTAATAAATAAAAAAAGATTGGTAATTTACTTCTCTATATCCAATGCGAGACATTTAAATGTGTGATCTTCAGATTTATCGACTATAGCTTTGGATTTTTGTACAACAACATTTAGTATACGTCTATAGAATACCAATAATGCGGGTAGTCTATCTGAGATTAGATCTGTTCTCATTTTTAATAGCGTGTTACATAATGTCAGTGCATCGTTACACGTTGTTATTGTTGTTTCTTGCAATGATTTTAAACCGAGAAATATACTCATATCAATCACATTACCACGAAGATATAAATGTTTAGTGGCAAGAATACTCTGAATTAATTTTAATAAACTTGGCCAAAATTTGTCTGGTATGTTTATAATTTGTACTGCTTGTAATAATTTATTAATTGCAGTTAAACGTAATTTATTTCGGTCGGCAGACATATTTGTTTTCAATATAGCATGCCATATAATGCAAACATTTTCCAAGTCATTTTTTTGTACGTTTGAAAGAATTTTTACCTGTAATAAAACAAAATAGTAAATTATTTCTATAAAATATTATGTTGAGTATTTTGTACTATTTAATTTAAACACTCATAACAGATACATACCATGTGATCATGCAAATATTCTAAAAATTCATTGAATTCTTGTGGTTTGCTTGATTCAAACAGAGGTAAAAGTACGTCTGTACATGGATACTTCAATAGAGCATACCATATACCTCTTACAATTTGGTTGGTCACTTGAAATATTTTTCGATTGTGAAGAACAAGAACTGCTAAGCATAAACCGTCCTTCAACAACTCACTTCTATCAGTATCATTCTGCTTATAAAATATTTTTATGCATTAAAAGTGTAATAATTTCAAAGTAAGCCTGATTAGCTATCTTATATTTACCAGAAATATATCACCAAGTATTAGCTCTGTTGCACTTTTTAATTTTTCATCAATATCTTCATTAGGAATACTTATTTTTAATAATATACTTAATATTTTCACATCGTCGGTTTCTGTCATTTTTGATGGTAGCATCTTTATTATAATTTTATTTAATTTTTCTGCTGCTTTTTTAACTATTGCCTTTTGGTCAACATTTAATTTTGGTTTAACATGTTCTATAGATTCTAATATAAAATGAATGTTTTTCTTAGAATTTATGGAAGACTTTATAAGTGTTTTTAACATTGTATACGATAAATCGTTTCTAAGAGATAGTTCCACAGTTTTCTGGATATTTCTATTTTGTGGTAACTGGTCCAATAATAAAGAAGGATTTATATATCGAAACATGTCGAGACCAGACATTTCTAAAAGATCTGAAAATAAAAAACTTGTTATATACTGATTTTATAAACTTATTACTCTGTTTCTATAGGAAAAAGAAGAGCACCTGTGAATATCATATTACATAAGGAAATTATTTCATCATTTCCATCACATTCTTTTCTGAGAGCAAATACAATTATAAATATTATTGACCTTACACGGGTACTCAAAAACATCAAAGGTATATGAAGTAATATTTCCAGATACATTTTTATTTTATATAATGATGCACTTTCAATCTGTACCCATTTATCTTTCAAGAATTCTTTTCTCATAGATATCAATATTTCATTTACATCTTGATTTTCAGCACTTTCACCTCTGAGTAGAGTTTCCTAAAAAACAAAGTACAAATATTACATAAATGATATTATATGTATCATTTAATTAGTGATTAAATATTTACACTTACAGTAACAAAATTTTTACATAACGATTTTGTCACTCTATTGGTTATCAAATGCGCAATGTGTTTAACAATACAACATAAAAAAGATATTATGAATCTCCTGTTTCCTTGTAGGCTATCTTCATGCAATACTTTCATCCATTCACAAAAATTACCCATGCTAGAAGTCATATCTACTAATAATAAATATGTTACTTTCGACATCTCTTCGTTAGACAAGAACGATATTACTTCTGTATCAAGCTTTAATATAGTGGGCCAAGAGTATTCTAAGCCACCTATCAAACTATTAAGTTTAATGGAAGAGTCATTTACTGTATTTTGGGACATTTTAATTCTTTGTAAAATAAGTTTATTCTGAAATTATAATATATTAATGACAAGGTGAATAATAAAAACATTTAATTAACATACCATGCTGTTTTTGCAACTGTCTTTGCCAAAATTTGTTATTCTTTGAATCAATTGCTGCCACTGAATTTGAGATATTGGAAATCTTAAATCTCGCGTTGCAACTTTTGGCACATAATATTTCAGTGCCATTTGTGTTTCATTCCATGAAAATATTGCAGCTAATAATATTATAATAATTTTCTTGCTGTGGTTTAAATGTAAAACTTGATCTGTTAGAAGTGATAAAACACTTCCTAAGTCGTCAAAGGCGTTTATAAATTTTTGATGAGAAGTTAATGTTCCTGTATATTCGAAAATACATAAACCATCTAAAAATGTAACAAGTAAATCAACAGTTGATTGCATAAATGAAATATTTTTACCTGGAAGAAATTACAAAAGATTAGAAAATTTTAAATAAGAATTAATATTTAATTAATAATATCGGTTTAGTTACTATTTTATGATCCTTTCCCTTACATGTGTCATTAGATTGTAGTACTTCCATGCAGTCATGTTTTAAATGATATATCAATGTTTTTAATATAGCTATACTTTGTAAAATTGTAATATCACTCAATGATTTCAAAAACATTTCTTTGAATTCTTGCGGAAAAAACATATTAGATTTTGTATTTGAAATCTGATTCAAAGAATGTTTTAAAGCTACTAATATTGCTGAAATTAATTTTTCCTCTTGCCGTAATTGTATAGTAGCATTTTGAATAGCAATCATTAAATTTGTATATTCCAATGTTGGACTTCCAACAAATACTTTTCTCAGTATATCTTGAATTCTTTTCTCAATTATGAGAGGATTAAAATAGCAAAATTGTGTAAGAAGATCATAATCTACATTGCTCATATTTTTATTTAATAAAATACTGTTTACCACATTTTGGCAATACTCAAATAACGTAATACCATGTACTTCATTATCAAAATCGAATGCTATATCATTCAAATTCTTCAAAAGGGAATTTAAAATTTGTTTTCTATAAGTTCCAGCACATTCTACTAATTCTCGCAAAATTAAATCCAATACAACACTGTCCGATTTATAAACACCTATTGCAGCACGAAAAATAAAAACAAATGTCGTTAAATTACTATGAAGATCTTTTGTTCTTGCATTTTCAGTCAAAGTAGGTAATAAATCTGCAAAGTGATCTGTGTTGTCATCCTTTAAAAATATTTCACGTTGTGCATGTATTCTTCCAAATACTAATTGTTGAACACATTTATGAGCTACTGCTCCCAGTCTATTCATATTATTGGTGCATTTATGATCAATTATAGCACATAAAGGATACAAAATATCATGTATGAATACATTTCTTAATGTATTTTTTGTCATAAAAGCTGATTTAAAAATTTGTATTATACTTTCTATAACATTAATTACAATGTTGTATGTGATCAATATCAATCCATTGCTTTTGTTAATTAATGCTATATCTATTCCATCCGCTGATTGTTCTTTAATATTAAAGGTATGTTTATAAAGTTTAAATACATAATTCAATAAAGACTTTACCAAAAGTCCTAAATCTTTTGGTTCATTAATGAAATACTGTTGCATCCCATTATTCGAAACCAATAATCTACAGCATTCAAAAATACCACTGTGTACATTTTCTACATCTTTTTGTAATTTTTCAATAATCACATTAATCAATAACTTTTTCACATCCACTTTAACATCCAAATGTGTAGTTTGTAAACAGCTCTTTAAAGAAACCCAAACATTTTTATCCATGGAACATGATTCACAAAACCACTGTAGGATGAGATCTTCTTTGCGCACTATTGGTATGTCAGCAGTACAAAAAACATTTTCTGCC
Organism: Colletes gigas; assembly: GCF_013123115.1. Lineage (NCBI taxonomy): Eukaryota > Metazoa > Arthropoda > Insecta > Hymenoptera > Colletidae > Colletes > Colletes gigas. Next base: position 6,294,065 of record NW_025106644.1, read on the forward strand.
AATTTCAAACGTTTTGCTAAAGGTTCTTCGTTCGTATCAAGGCGCTTCAGTAATTCTGTTAAATATACATACATATATAAATATTTATTACAGATATTTAAAGGTTAGAACTAGTCACGTGTTTACTTACCCGTTGATAGAGCCATATTAAATATTTAAAAATTTTATATGTATATTCTTAATTGTTAGCATTATTTTAAAAAATCTTTTCGTAGAATTAACAAATTTTATAGATTACTTAACATTAGAATGTAACATGAATACACCATACGTATGTATTTAGACTAGTTGAGCTGTGCAAGTTAGGTATTGAATCTGCCATGAGATTACAGCGCTAAATATATGGCGCTAAACTTTCAATTTGATAAAATAAATTTAATTATTAATTTAAATATAAATTTAAAAAATAAAAGTCTTGAATTAAAAATTAAACAAAAAATAATAATGCATTTATAATACTACAGTGTAATTATCAAATGTATCATTAAATAATATTATAAACTACAACATTTAATTTTGTACATATTTTATTGAAAATGTCTGTGTCAATTTGCAATGTAATATTTGAATATGGTTTGCAGTGCTTTGCATATTGCTTTACAATATTTTCAGTATCATTTTAATAAATATCTGATAAAGCATACTAAGGCAAATTGTGAGTCATTTCATTAGGGTTCTGTTTTGATTCGATATGTTCCTGCTGATCATGGATTTTTTTATCGCTATCTTCGTTTTTGTTTTCATCATATTTTTTTATTGCATTATTGAAATCATTGTCTGTTTCATTTCTGATGTCATATTTTCTCTCATCAGAAGAATCGTTATCCAAAAGTTTATTATGTTTGTCAATAAACTTATTTGCTTTAATATCGTATTCTTGATAAACCATATAAGGAACTGTTGGCTTTTGTGTTTCTATCGATGAATTAAGCGATGCACTATGAGAATAACTTATTAAAGATTCATCTTTATTTTTCATTGATGCGAGTTCTAAACGATAAATTGTATTACTTTGTGGTAATTCAAATGATCATATGAGCATATAACTTTATGTGGAAAATATTACCTTGTTGATTACTAATAGCATTCTGTATTTTATCTGATAAGTATTCTATGTTAGTTTGTAGATTGGCCATATCTTCCCTACGAAATAGTAGGTATTAAAAACACCATTTTTTGAACTTTATATTAAATTCATCTACAGTATTATTATGAATGTCAGAATTGTACTCATTGCATTATCTTCCTTACAATATTGTTTACTATCCAGTATCATAAAATTAAGCATATATTTAATTTGCTACTATCGTATATGCTATTACTGTGCTGATAGAGGTATATTTAAAAATTTTCACTTTTGCTTTGGAATTACTTTTACTTTCAGATCAATCTTAACAGTACGTTTCTTGTTCGAAGTTGATGTAGTTTTTCCAATTCTTGTTACATCTCTGTCAGTGGCTCTCTCTGTCAACACAGAATAGCTCTAGATGATAAAATTATTATTAATTATTATACTATTAAGTTTATAAACTATTGCAAACTATTTATAATTAAAAGTAGTGCAAGCCAAATGATATATTATTAGTTACTAGTCAAAAATAAAGTCAATCTTCTTATCTACACAAAAATAAGAATATACTTGTGCTTGAAGTTACTAGCTTCCAAACGTTGTGTGAGAGATTGGCATTCGATGGTCAGTTGAGAGACGAGTGTAGCCTGATTATTCAGGACATCTTCTAGACCAGCCACTGTAGCAGCTAAGAAATACAATTTCATTAGTCAATTCTTAATAAATTGACTAATTTAATTCCTACCCATGCTAGGCATAGTGTCAATATGCCGATTTCTCACACACAAAATGTTTTTAAATAATATGAAATTTATACACTTTTCCAAAGACAATATACCTAACATAGGCAAGTATAAACTATTACCTTACCATGTTTAGTTTCCATATCCATTATCATAGAAGCTAATTCTTTTTCATTTTTCGATATCGATGAAGCTTGTAGAGAAAAATTTTCTGGACATGTAGATTTACTTATATTAATCTAAAAGAAACATTTTATCTTAAACTTGAATTGTATTACACTATATATGAAAAGTGGAAAACATAAGAAAGTAGATTTCTAAACTCTGAATTATGTACATAATTGTCATGAAATTGTATAACACATAGTGTCCATTTCAAATGTTTAATATCTTACTTCTTTCTCCAAAGAAGTTATTTGTTCTGAAAGTCTTAAATTTTCTCTTTTAAGATGTACTAAGTCAGTTTCTGTTCTCTCTAATCGTTGTTTATATGAATTTATTTCAATTTGTAATCTACTTTGTTCTTGATGATTTTGTCTTTCATTTCGTTCAGCGGCTAATTTTGCAGCTAGAACTTCTTGTTCTATACCATCCTTTTCAGTTAATGCTTCATCTAGTTTACTTTGCAAATTTGCTATATGCGACGCAAATTATATGGTATTACAATTTATTATATTTGTTTCATTAAATATCATTAAACTTAATAAGATTAACAATTAAATTATAAAACTTACATATTTCGTTTTGAAGTTCTTTCTTTAAATTACTGATAAGTATTTGTTTCTGAGATAATTCTTTTTTAAGTTCTGTTAGCTCTCTACGTTGTTTCTCTGATTCTAATTTAGATTTATTAACCACATTCCAATGGGAAGCTACATCATTAGATAATTGTTCAACTTGATGATTGTATTTGCGTTCTATCTGCTGTCTCTCTTCTGCAATACGTCTACTTGCTTCCTGAGTAGCTTCTTTAAGTTTATCACATTGTCTATCTAATTCTTCTTTCAATGTTTTGATTTCTATTTTAAATTGATTCTTTTCAAATTCAATTTGCTGTATAACATTTATGGTTTGTTTTACTTTCTGTGCTGCCTCAGTTTCCTTATTTTGTGCAAAAGCTAAAGACTTTTGTAAATCTTCCATTTTCATTTCAGTTTCATATTTAGCATGTAATGCTTGTTCCAACTGAGTTTTTACTTTCGATGCATCATTTTTTAAACAACTTTCAGATAATTGTTTCAAATTAAACTGACTTTCCTCTTGAGTTTTACGGAGTTCTAATTTTGCTTCAGTAAGTTGCGCTTCTAACTCACTAATCCTTGACTCAAACAGTATATTAGGACCTTCCAAAATTTTGGGTTTTATAATTTCAGAGGCTTCTGTTTGAACAGACAATTTTCGTTTACTATTGTCATTATCATTGTCATCAACGTGTATATACTCGTTAAGAGCACAGTTGAAAAATCCTGTTTTATTTTTATAATGCAGAGCTTCATTTTCAACTACAACCTAAAATTAATGAATTTAAATTTTGAAATAAATTATTATAATAATGACTATTAATTATTTAATTAATTAAACATAGTTCTAATACCTCTCTAACTTTATGAATTAAATTAGTTAATTGATTTCTGCAAAACTGAGATTCCTGTTGTAATTGTTGTATATATTCTTCTTGTTGCTCAATAAAAGAATTTAATTCTGGAGGAACAGATTGTATGTCTGCAGTTGAAGACGCTAAACTGTTACATGCTTTCATCTGATACATAGTTTTGAGAGAACCAAAATTTGGATTCACTACTTTATTTATATCTTCTTGAAATTTCTTTGCTTTGGAATTGTCAATTATCATACTTCCATCATCTCTTTCTTCATCAAATTTATTAATTTTTGTATTATCAAATTGATAAATATCTTTAGTTCCTTGTAATCCTCTATGTGAAAATTATTTTTAACATTCAATTTTATAAATATCAAATTCCGTGTACAGAATAGATTGTAAAATTAATAAGAATATTTAATATTAAGTTACCCTGTTATTGGCTTCGAGACATAAGAATCGGCTAGCAAATACTTTAATTTTGATACAGCCTCTTTATATGCCATTTCTGTATAATCTGTAGACTTCTTCTTATTTAAATCTACTTTTTGAATTCCATTTACTTTTCTATAAAATTAAGATCTACGTGTGTAAATACAATAAAAATATAGTGCAATTTTAGAAATTTAGAAATAACAAGTACCTACTTTGTCTTTAAACTTAATCTCTTCATTCGTGCAAAATTCGTTAGAACCGTGAAATGTGAAAAATTCTCTCTCAACTTCAGGTAATTCTGTAAAGAAAGTTTTATGTTATCTACAATTACTTGCCCTAAGCATTCTAAGCTCATTTTACCAGTTTGCCGAGTCGTCATATACATATAACAACATATGCCAATCAATGAATTAAGTGTGTACTTGTCCAAATTCACATTAATCAGTCAGCAAAAGTATTACAATAAGACTTAAGAAAATTGAAGTTGAATTCAACTGAACACAGACTATGGTAGATTGCATACAGAAAGATCGTTTGTGTCTTACAGGGACAGGCACCGTACCATCTTATACGAATATTTCGTGACTTATTATAATTATCAACAACTTCTCAGTAGTATACTAGTCATATTTGTCAAGATTCTCTTAAAAAAAAAAGTTTAAGTTTCGTTTCTTTTCCAAGATTTTCAGAGTCACATTTAGAATTTTTTAGAAACGTGTATTACTATTGACTTACTTAGTTTTATTATTTCAATTTAACTTCGTAATTTAACCACATAAATGAATACGCATACAGTTAATAGAAAAATTGATCACATTTCTTATATAATAAAATATTAAAAATAGAATCAAAATTTACGATAAAAAAATTAATATTTATATAATGCTATTAAAATAGAATTAAGACAGATCTTATTTAGTATGTAAATAACTAGTGATAACACTGAATTATATATAAATATTTCAGCTCATACGCATTTCATAGTTTTACATTTAATTTTGTTATATTGGAATTTTCTTTCCTAGATTATGTGGCAAGTTCTTGTCCTAGTAAGTTGCCAGGTTCATTTTCTGATGATGCTATGGAAACGAATGTGTTATCATGTTGTACAGTTTGGTCTGAAGGTACTGCAGTATATGCTGAAAGAAATTACAATATTTTTTATGATTCATAATTTATTAATTTGTATTTATCTGTAAGAATTATACCTGTGCTGTGAGAAAATGGTTTTATCCATAATATTATTAACAAAGCAAAGACTGCAAAAGAACCACAAACATAAACCACAACATCTTTGTAGAAAATTGTAGAACTAAACCAAGATTCTCTGAAAAAAATGATAAAAGAAAGTAGTCCCAGGTGAATGGAGTCCTTAAATATACTTACAAATACTGAATAATTATAACTGCTAATCCATTGCAAAGTTTATCCGTGAAACTCAATATACCATATACAAATCCACCACTATCAGTGTTTTGTCCAATATAATCTGCAGTAACTCCAAGACTGGTCACTAATATGATAGATCCTGCAGATCCTATACCAAAAAATGTTTAATTTTCAAATACTTTGTGCATTTATTAACTTCATAATATTAAAAAAATTACATAATATTACCTAACAATAAAGATATTACATAGATTTGATAGTTTGTGTACGTTATGTCTGTACCTAATTGAATCCAAATGCAAGCACATATGGTTAATATAACACCAAAACAAAATGAAATTTTTCTGCCTACTTTTGTATTTAACTTTTCAATAATTAAAGACATTGCAAAACTACTCAAAAATATTACTAAAGGTATTACAGCTAAAGATGTAGCTGGCATATTTAGTGATTTGTGCAAATATAAAGGAATATAAATTTGTAATAAATTTACACATGCACGTGTAGACATATATACACAGGCTACTTGATATAAACGTATGTCTGTTAATAAAACTGATACTGTGCGTGTATTTCTCTGCAATAATCCTAAAATAGATGCAACAAATTATTAATAACATTTTAATCATTATATAGTAAATATACAGGGTGTTTCCGTATAACATGTCAAAGCAGGCTGGAGGTGATTCCTTATAGAAAAATAAGGAACACTTTGTGTTACTTTCAATTACGACTAAGATACAATTCACCCACTGTATTCTTTTTATTTTTCTTATTTTTTCATAACGAATCACCTCCAGCCCGCTTTGACATTTTATTTGGGAACACTCTGTATAAACAGATTAATACAAGATTCATCTTACCATTAGAGATGTTAACAGCTCCTTCCTTAATAAAGATGTGGAAAAGAACGGATGCTATAGATCCTATTCCTATTCCAATGAATAGAATATTTTGAAATTTCTTTGCATCATTAGGACCAATTTGAGAACTGGAATCTTTGTTATTTGTTATATGAAATACAGCCCAAGCGATGCAATAAACAAAAATATTTGAGAGGACAGTGAAGCTATATCTAAACAGAATTGCAATAAATGTTATAATTGTTCATTCTTATGATTTTCAAGTTTATATATAATATTATATCGTAAGATCCAAATTATGTTTACAATATTTTTTTAGCAAAATAGAAACATTTAAAATATGTCAATTTTTTTTTTTTTTTTTTTAAAGAATATTTTAAAATATACCTGATAGCTATGAGTTCTGATCTTTCATATTCAGTTGGTGTAAGTTCTGGGACCAATGATAAATGAGATATTTGTACTGCAGCCCAACCAAATTGAAAAATTACAACAAATGTTGCATAATAAATTAATTGAGCCCACTTGTGAGAATTTTCGCATCCAATACAAGGTGAAAATATAAAAGGAAATGCAAATAATACGCAAAGTGTGCCTAAAATAAATTTTTGATATAACATAATACAAGTAATAATTTATATAACATATATACCTATTAAATGCCATGTTTTCCTCCTTCCATATTTACAGAACCACAATTCATCATATTTATCAGAATAAAATCCAACAAACGGAGTGGCTAAAGCATCCGCTACTTGTCCAATAAGTAAAATTACTCCAGCCAATGTTGCATTAAAACCCAATACCAAGTGAAAATACACTAATAAATATGTGAACCACATAGAAGCACAAATATCATTTAAAATGTGTCCTATACCATATGCTAGTCTTAATGAAATAGGAAGACGTTGTATTACTTCTGTATAATCATTAGTCAAACTTACTCGTTCACTTTCCATGATAATGAAATTCAATATAATCAATGTAATCAAAGATATAATAATATTTAAATTATATTTATTCAAAAGGAATTACTTGTAAATAATAATGTTTTTAATTTTAAGTCGTATTAAGTTAGCCTAATATATGTATATTACCACTGTGCTAAAATATTTGTCCATTTGCCTTAACCATCCTTTTTCTCATGTGATATTTGAGTTGTTGAGCAGATACATAACCTATGAAACTGTCATTTATGTACCAATTACAATCAATTACAATTCCACGTTTAGTTTACGTCATTTTTAGGTTTTCTCAATGTAATAACGTTATAGCGTTGTGAAAAATTCATTATTTTAAATATCTTACATAAAATTCAGATTATAAATTTAACAAATGCAGAAGTAGAAATGATTAAAAATGATGATTCAGTGGTGATAATCGTGTGCCATATATATTTACAGTAATACATACATAAACGTTAAAATTTAAAATATTATTATCGATGTATTCAATTTTTTGTTAATAAATGATAATAGTACATTTTTTAATATTACAATCAAGTTTAGATAAGCTTGCAAATATTTTTGTTTTTTTCTAGATATTTGTAATAGGTATTTCAAACGTCGTATGCATTATATTTATATTTATTAATATCTAAAAATGTAAGAAACACAGTTTTGAGCCTAACAGTGTTTATAAATGAAAGAACATAAAATATTATACATCATTAAAGAAAACAAATTCAATTGATAATACTATTGTACATTTTTATACAGATATAATAATATGAAATAATATTAATTTCCATATTTTATGGATTTCATGTTGCCTAAAATTAGAATGATATATATATATATATAACTACACAAAGGTTCAAACATTTTAAACTTAATTAATTTTTAGATTTGAAATGCAATGGATAAAATATCTATATCACCAATATTATATAGTTTGTTATTCACATCTATTATATACTTTTAAACATAATCTAGATTATTCTTAAATATGATTTCTTTGTTTACAATACAGCATTATTTGATAAATTTATACATATTTCTTATTTGTTGTGTAACATGCTATCAGTATTTTTCTAAACACTAAGAGATGATCTTGAATTTACATAAAATTGATGTCCTGAAAACAGGAATGTAATAACATAAATACAAGCAGCTATCCAACAATTATATGCATTTTGTGTATAGCCTCTGTCTGCTTCTGCATAGAAATACTTAACATCAGTAAAAGTTCCTTTTAATGCAAGATCTTCTACTAAAGCTACACTCTTGACATAGAAGAATATACCCATCAGGAGCTGAAAATTAAATATAATGTCTTTTTATTTCTTGACAGACTGACAGTTTCTGAAAAATGTATATATAATTACAAAAATATTATCTCATTAAAATATTATTTTGTTTGCAAGTTTTATATTTATTAGAGGACTAATTAAAAAATTCACTTTTTATTATAATATGATAAAATGATATAGATTTTACTGAAAGATAACCTGTCTTCTACTATAATCAAATTTTGATACTAATTAAAAGAGATAAAATTTAAATAAAAGAGTTGATTCAATAATGTTTTTAATTAACTATTACAACTATATATTAAGTTTGTTATATACATTGACATTAAATTGTCGTTGAATTAAACAAAAATTACTTACTAGTTGAAATATACCCCAAACAGATAATATTAAGCCACATAAGGCATACTTAGGTCCACATATCTTCATTTTTTTTCAAATATTATTTTCTCTTGCTTTTTGAATAGAATAACCTACATGGAACGTCTCGCTACAGATGTATTGCTACGCCCTCAGTAATCATATGATCTTCATAATGAGCTGTGTAGAAACTATCGATATCTCGAAAGAGTATATCCTGTTATGGCGACTCTTTAGGGATTTTACTCTAGTTAAAATTTTTTCCATAGTTGACAATGAATTTGTCATGCCATCTAGCATTATTTCCACTAGCATAAGTCCACAAATCTTTACAAGAAATTATACATGTTATTATTTATGTATAATATTTATAGTTTTTGCAATGAAAGAGTCAATAAAAGAAAATTTATAAAGATATCAATTAAAGTGATAAAAATAAAAATATATTTATCAACCAAATATGCATCGGCCCTAAGGTTCATTTCCAACTATAGACACAGCGAACCAATGAATTCTGACGTCGTTGCTTCGATCTGTTCACTAGCACCCGAGTTTTTTTCCCCTAGACAAAGTATAAATAGGGTAAGATTTAACATCAAATGATACTTTTTTAAAGAAAAATGCAGATTTTGTATTATTCTGAAAACGTTTCCTTTTAAGTGATCAAATAACTTTTCATTTGCAATTTCCATAATGTAACAATCATTGTTTTTAAATTACTTTGAATATGACAAATAGCGAGACATGGATGTGATTCATACTTCCTGTTGTTGTCAGCCCTGATTCATAGGATCATGGTTGACCGATTGGGTTAGTTTGTATCCCATTTATTATCATTTAATTATTGTTAGAAATTTAACGAATAATGTTACTTATTCTTAATATAACATTTTAAAATATTTAATAGTTGTTTCGGTTCAACCATTAAATGATTGTACTTTGCATATACTACAATTTGTAATATTTGTATCGAATAACGGTGTAGTTCGGTAGCTTGTGATTTTGACAGTTAAATCGAATACATAATACATGAATTACTAAAACGAAATAGCCAATACTTTGTCCAATTCTGTTTATTCACGCGTACTTCTCCAGGAACGACGATTAAAATTTATCAACTTGTACAATTTGTTACAGTAAATAGGAAGGCTAATGCCATTTAACTTATTTCTGACATGTATCATTTCAAGATATGTGACATTTGTTCCGGTTCAAGAATTAGAAGATTCACAATTCGCATGTTCTACAACTTGTGACATTTGCATCTGGTAACAGTGTAGCTCAACAGCTTATGTTTTTAACAGTTAAATTGAATACATAATGTGTCTACTATTGAAACAAAATACCTAATATTTCATTGCACTTCATCTACTACCTGATATTTTTCTAAAAATAGTGATTGAAAATTATTGATTTATTATATGGCTTGTTGCAGTAAATAGCGAAGCTAATGCCAGGCGTATTGGCATGGTTGAAAACTGCTTTGGCAGTTCCGGCCAGGTATGTTTAATATAGCAATCTTAAATTCTATCGTGTCTGCAAAAAAATATTGAACGTAAAATTATCAATATAATTTATTATTAATCTAAATATATTATTTATTTTAGCCAGTTGCAGTACCTGGAAGAGTTTTAGTAGGAGAAGGTGTCCTCACAAAAATGTGTAGGAAAAAACCAAAACCAAGACAGTTCTTTCTATTTAATGACATATTGGTTTATGGAAACATTGTAATAAACAAAAAGAAGGTTTGTTATTAATATCTTATTAGTTTACCTATAAGTAAAAATAATGATATACAAAAATATTTTTATTTTATTTATTACAGTAATTATTTGATATAATTTATTAAACATTTTAAAAGAAATATGTATTCTTTGTATTTACAGTACAATAAACAGCATATTATACCACTCGAAGAAGTCAAATTGGAGTCTTTGGCAGACGATGGTCGTAAGTTATGATTTAATTATCTACTATCTTGTCATGTTCTCTATTGCTTATAAATTATATTTATTATAAAACATCTTGTAACATGAGTTTAACTTAACAGTTCTATTTTTCATTGTCTGTTTAGAATATATTTGCAGACTAATAAAAAAGATAGTAATGTAATTACTAGTTCACTTAAGAACGCTTTTATTTAGAGTTAAAGCAGCATTTCTCATTGGTAACAGTTTCAGGATTAATTCTTGAACTACTAATTCATTTCAAATTGTATATATTCAATGTTGCATGTGTTCATAGTTTCATAAAGATAGTGTAGTAATTCATCATTATTTATAGAATATCGCAATGGTTGGCTTATAAAAACAGTAACAAAGTCGTTTGCTGTTTATGCTGCTACTGGTACAGAGAAGCAAGAATGGATGGCTCATATTACAAGATGTATCGAAGATTTATTAAGAAAAAGTAAGCAATTATTATTATTTTAACTAGAAATGTAATTATATTTAAATGGTTTTTTTTTTTCTTTTCAAAAATTTCAACATGTTTTTGTTGATAGGTGGTAAGAAACCAGTTGAAGTTCATGCAGCTGTATGGGTACCAGATAATGAAGCTACAATTTGCATGCACTGTAATAAAACACAATTTACAGTCTTAAATCGACGAGTATGTACAAAATTATTGTTTTAAATATATCATTGCAAAACATGGTTTTAAAATATTGAAAGTATCAATCAAATTTTTTAGCACCATTGTAGACAATGTGGGGCTGTAGTATGTGGACCTTGCAGCAATAAGAAGTTATTACTACCTGGCCAAGGAAATGGAAAAGCAGTCAGAGTCTGTTTACAATGTTATGACGCGGCTAGTAAAATAAAAGCGTCATCTCCAACTACTGTCGACAATCTAAATAATAAGGACCAGCAACGCAATTCTGCTGATAGTTCAGGAGGTGACAGTTCTGGCGATGATGATGACGGAAATAAGGAAGAAAATCATGACGAGGTGATGCATTTTGTCGAAAGACATTCTTGTTTTGCATTAGTAAAATCATAAACTAAATCACATATTTTTATTTCGTTACAGCCTAAATTTTATTCTCGCTTGCACCATGAAGTTGACTACATTATAAACAAATAAAGGAAATTACGGATAAAAGCATTATTCAAAACAATATTTTTGAAAAGTAATAACTTTAAATTGCCAATAATTAAAACTTCTAGTAATTTGAAGATTGTTAACCATTTCGGTACGAATGTTCAAATTACTGGATGAGCACTATGCACCCTTTAAAGCCCTTGTGTCAGTTATACTGAATGATTAGTATGCGTTATCATAGAGGTACTCTAATGACATGACGTGCGTGCCAGACAGCAATAATGCTTTTTGGCTAGTACCTACCATATCGAAAGGGTTAAAACTATTTTTAAATTGTATTTATGCAAAGTACCGAGAAAAATGTCTTATGTACAAATAACTAAAATGATTTTATATTAAATTTCGAGAACCAATATCTTTGTTATGTATATCAGATTTATATAAATAATTTGAAAAATATATTTGACATTTAAAGTTAGTTAAAGTATTATAGTATCTACACAGACATTCAAATAAAAGAGACTATTATTTTTAACTCTTTATATGTTGTAAAGAAATAATTCATCATATGTCAAATTATGACATTTTTACCGTTTATACTTGTATCTCTATGTTATATTGTAATATTTCAATATCTACCGTAATTAGATTCTAATTGTCATTGATACGATATTGTAAAATTATATGCCACATTGTGCCTTTCCAAATACACTGTTTGATCTTTTTTACTATTTATAAACAACTAATATTGATCTAATGCTAATTTCGAAAAAAATACATTAAATAACAAATTTTCAATAACACGGAACTAAATTTTCTTCAGTCATTTGTATATTATAAGAATACATGAATCTTTGTGAAATGCGATGATTGTAATAAATAAAATATAATAAACAAAATAATATTTAAATAACATCTGTTTAATTTATATGTTTTGTGATACAGAAATAGGTGATTGTACTTGGTAACGTATCGTGTACATACTTTCATAGGGTGACAAAAAGTCGCATAAACGCATAGATCCAGAAACTCTTTCTTTACAAGATATAAATGCACTTTGTTTATGATAAACATTTTGAAAATGCTTAAAATTTACTTATGAAATTGTAATAAAAGTACATACAGTATAATTTTAAAGTTGGGCAAATTTTATTCACGAATAACGAATAAAAATTTTAAATTAATTCTTAAACTAATTTTCGTTTCTATTTGATTCGTAAATTAACGGATTTTTAAAAACGACGATTATACTAACAGAGCTACAGATGAAAACTAGTTTACGAATGAATCTAAGACCCTTATATTTTATTATCAAGAATTTTAATTTCTAAATAACCTTATCTTTAACTTTGGGCAGTGTCATTTTTTTTATATTAAAACATTTTCCTTAATTTATACAAAATTCTTTTGCAGATGTATATGAATTAGTGTAGTGTTTTGAATGAATTCTATTTTAAAGCAATAAGAATAGTGTCGTTAACTTGTATAACTAAAAACCAATCAAAATTTTATATTATGGATACTCAATATAAGTTAGTATTTAACGCTTTAATTAATGCCAGTTTTATTTTAGGAAATAATATATATTTAAGAAAACATAAAACTAAAATTTTACACGGATAAATGATTGATTATTCGACTACGTTTATATGATTCTAATATAACCTGTTTAGTAACTGATTCCAAGTGTTTTTACATCATATGCAAATACATTGAAACGAATTTTTTGTTTCTGGATAGAATATCGAGTTTTACAAAATATTTCGATAACCATATTTTAATTTCATTTTCAAAAATTTATTATTTTATAATTAAATTAATCTAAACAATATAATTTTAGAACTATACACCCAATGAAATATTTACAAGATCATCTGGTATGTATAAATGTATTTAAGTACTATATACTGGAATTTACTATTCAAAATTTTTAGGCACAAGATGTTCGACCAGATGGAAGACAATTTTTATCATTTCGTCCAATAAGTGTTAACATTTCATCCATCACTCACGCCGATAGTTCATCAATATTTAAAATTGGTAATACAACAGTTGTATGCGGTATTAAAGCCGTAAGTATTTTTCATCCGATATTCTTATTTATATTTCGTTTGTTTATAATTACAATAAATATCAGTTAAAATAAAAGTATCTTACTTTCCTCTACAATTGTTAAATGTATATATCATGTATTCCTAGAGAATTCATCTATCTCATTATAACAAAGTGTTTAATCTTGTTATAGGAATTAGCAACACCGAAAACTATATCTTCCGAATGTGGATATATTATACCAAATATTGAACTTTCTCCATTATGTTCTCCAAAATTTCGACCAGGTCCACCGAGCGACCAAGCACAAGTTATTTCAAAAACAATAGAGAATATTTTAAGAAATTCTGCGGCTGTTGATTTAAAAGATCTTTGTATTTGTAAAGGTAAACTGGTATGGGTATTATATTGTGATTTATTATGTATCAACTATGATGGTTCAGTAATCGATGCTTGCATCGGAGCTTTGACCAGTGCACTTAACACACGTAAGTTTTATGCAATTATGTTTTAACCAAAATCTGATTATACCTATAATTTATTTCTTTCATTCATGTAGTATTTACTTTTGTATAGTATGTTTACCTGAGACAGTTTACAATGTAACAACAGGAAATATTTCTATACATTCTACAAAAAAGACAAAGTTTCCAATTAAAACATTACCAGTATCAGTAACATTTGCAGTATTTGATGAGTAAGTTAAATTACTTGCTTATAAAAGTTACATTAAATAAGTAATTTGTACGAATTTTCACAACATATTACTTTATTGTTTTGTTTAGTCAATTATTAATTGCTGATCCTACTGACGAGGAGGAAAGTTTATGTTTGGGAAAATTAACAATTGTAATGGACGAAGAAAAAATTTGTTGCATACACAAGCCTGGTATGTTGTATGTTAGTTAAGAAAATACATTTAAATATGATATGTCCCTAATAAAGTTTCAAATTATATGTTAAATATTCTTTATTTAGGTGGAATTCCTATTTCGCACAATCTATTTTCAAAAAGTTTAGCAAAATCTAAAAAAAGAGCAGAGTTAGTAAGATCACTAATTATCACTGCTATATCATCAACCAGAAACGAAGAATCAAAAGAATGATAAATTGTATCGAAGAGCTCTATATATATATATATATATATATCATTATATATTAATAATAAAGTATTTTATAATTATTTTGTAACACTCTTTAAAAACATGTTTGATATTCCATCTTCTCGTAAGATTATTAACATTTAATTACTTTATTTGTATAAAGAAATTCTTATTTTATAAATGACATTATACAGTTAAAAATTTCATATTGTAATGATAACTTGCATTTAGTGTAATGTAATGTAATGAACAATTAATTTACAATGAAATTATATATTATGATTTCTGTATCAAACAATTAATGCTAAAAAAATTAAAGTAATTGATATTTGTAATGCTTCTGTACAAACACATACAAATAAACAATTTTTAACGAATAACTTATAAAAGAAGAAGTAAAGTAACTTTCTTAAATTAATAATTGTTTGTTTTTTCCATAATACGGAAAAATTCTTCTTGAGAAATCTCTCCATCGCCATCTACATCTGCCTCATCGATCATTTCTTGTAGTTCTTCATCTGTAACATCATCACCTATTTGTCGAGCAACTGTTTGTAAATTTTTAAAAGTTATTTTTCCTGTATTGTCATAATCAAACAGTCGAAATGCTCTTAAAACTTCTTCCTTTGCATCCATTTCAAATATTTTGGCAGACATTAAGTTCAAGAATTCTGCGTACGATAATATACAAAGGCCATCTGGATCAGTATTTGCTATAAGCTTTTTCATTTCTTCTTCCTTTGGTTCGAATCCAAGTGCCCTAATAGCCACTATAAGTTCCTTGGTAGCAATTTTTCCAGTACCGTCTGGATCAAATAAATCAAATGCTTCTTTTATATCATTTCTGTGTTCTGCTGACAATTCCAGTTTTTGTCTACCCCCTTTTTTCATACTAACGCCAGATTGCTCCTCAGAAGTAGAAGCCTGAAAAATGATTATTTGTTTATGTAAATAGTATTTACTCCAGTATAAACATTACCAAAATGAATAATAAATGCAATACATACCATGCTTAAATAAAACTATTTGCAATGTTAGATATCACTGGATTACTACTTAAAATATGTGATAATAGATACAGTCATCGAAATAAGTATCCATGCACTGCAATGCGTTCAATTTAAATATAGATAATTTTGATCATAGCAGTTAGGGAATTAATTCGGCTTTAAAATTGTATGAATTTTCGTATAACTTGAATAAAAATATAACAAACAAGTTTCAAATGCCGAATGAAGTAAGGAAGTCAGCGTGAAAAAAAGTATTCGTACAGTAGCATCTACTGACGAAATATTGTACCAAGTACCAATAAAAATCAGAATGCCGGAGGAATCCCGGTTTTCTTTTGTTTCATAGTAATCAATCAATTTTTAGGAAAATAAAAGAAAATCCATTTGAAAGTTCTCTTAAAATAACTGATGAATTAAAGAGAAGTATTAGTAACAAAGTTTGTTAAAAAATAATAACGAATAAACTTCGTAAGAATCAGAGTAGTTTGCACGAGTAGTTGGAAAGAAATCCTACAATAATAAAGTTAATAGAAGAAACAGAAGAAAAATATGCTATTAATTAAATATAATATTTGAGGTCCAGATGGAGAAAAATTGGTGTATAGAGAAACTATACTGTGCTAGAATTCTTGGAGTCGAAAAACATTAAACCTACAACAATTGTATAGAACGTATTCAAATTACTACTACGTTATTATGTTATCGCGTTAAGATTATATGTATGTAACCCGCGCTATATTCACGTAGGTATATAGATTTCGCCCTGACGCGTCCTCAAATTTGATTTAACAAAAACGTGTCGACTTTATACGTTACTCTGTGATAATGTACGAACCGAGAGTTATAAAGAAAGAAAAGATTGTTTCTCTTGCAGGTACACTGGGTGGTAGAGCGAAAGTTATCATAAATGTTACGGTGATCACCGCGAGCGCTGTATTACTTTATTTATGGAGGTTAATGTTTGCATGTTTCGCGTGATATAATTAATTTCAGTCTCAATTAATAAAATAGTATTCTCGTTTAACATTGTTCTGTATGTGTTTACTTTATGAGAAACAGTTATAATATAACCTTGTTATTCAGAGTAATTAAAGATACGGCATTAGCACTTTTAACCTAAATCGTTCGATTTAAAAACATAAAAAGTTTCTTTCACCAATGTAAGTATAACAATAATTTTATCTTGCATTTCAGTAAAAATGTTATAAGGAAAGAGAGACTTGTTAAAGAATTTGAGGGAATGCCTGATCTAAATCCATTCGATGCTTTTAATAGGAGCATACTATTGTTAAACGAAAACAATTCTAATTATCTTGTTGGAAATTTGTACAGAAAGATTCATGTACCATAATCAACAGGAAACTCTTCAACAATGAACTAAGAAATATCTATGGCAAAAAAATTAATTTGCTTATGTACTCTGTTGTTTTGTTTAATAATTATTCAATTTTTGAGGTAGTCTTGATTTATAAAATTTATATGGTGGAACGTAGATTATATTTAAAGAGGATCGATGTAGAAAAGTATGATTGTGGAAAGTAGATAATGAAATTTTTATAATTGCATAGTATTTATTCTAGAATCTTGTACTATTAAACGAAATAAATTGTTCAAATATATGCATGATGTAATTGTTTAATCATTTATTGAATAACATTTTCGTTAGAATATTGATTGGTTCCTACTATTAATTATTGTTGTATTTTACATAAATCTATAAACTGAATGTTATACAAGTTCTTAATTTTATATTAAATATAAATACGTGTATATGTTACAGCACATCTAAGGAATTATTAAAATTTAATATAAAGCATTCCTTGTATGAAGGTAATATGGACGAAGAATTACAAAATAGTAATGTTTCGTGTAACAAATTGCTTCTAACTGAGGACGATAGTATATTAGATTTTAAAAGTCCAAAATCAAAAATTATTAAACCAACATTAAGTGAATGTACCAAGTTTAATATTTTGAAACAGAAAAGAAAAACAACCACAAAATTGAAGAATGTTGGCAAAAATCATAAAGAAATAAAGCTTAAGCAACATTCAGAGAAAAGAAAACAGTTACAAGAATCTCAACTTTCTATAGAATCATCTTTCTTTAAATCTAAAATTGATTGTGATAATAAAGATTCGACTACCGATGTAAAAGTGGCTTTTGTATGTCCTTTATGTTTTAAAACATTCAAAGATATAAACTCTCAGGTATTACATATGAAAATCTGTGCATGCAAAAATAACATTTCTACAAAAAAGCTACTAGATGCAATAGAGCTTCAAAAGCGTCAAGAAGATGAAAGAATATCTTTAGGTTTACTTGCTGCACCAAAAATACAAGACAAGAAGAGACCAGTATCATGTCGAATAGTATGTACTTTTTGTTTCAAACATTGTATCTAATGCCTTCCACAAAATAATAATTAGAATTACACATATTATTTTTTTAATAGAATTCATACCAAGACTCTGACCTTCAACTTGCATTAGTATTATCAAAATCTCTTCAAGAAGCAGAAGAATTTGATGAAATTAGTGAAAAATTATCTCAAGCACCAAATCAGTTTGCATTAAAAGTACTGGAACCAGTTAATAATAAACCATTGGAAAGGTTTGGATTTGCAAACAGCAAACCTGTATCGCTTATGAAAACTAAAAAAAGTATGCATATATTATATTTATGTATATCTTAATTTTAATAAATAAGTAGTTTTAGTAAATTATGTAGTAAATTTTTTATCAGAAAACTGTAACAGAATAACTGTTCTTCAAACACGTTCTCAAGAAGACAGAAATCGAATCTTAACGGACAGAATTGCAGAGATTCTCATGGGAGATGAACCAATTACTCAAAAACAGAAACAAGAAAATGAATTTAGCCAAGAAATTAGAGTGAAAACTGTTCTAAAAAGTTATTTACTCCAAGAACTGTATAATAAGGTATGAGTACTATTTGTACATTGCAATCATATATTTCATAAATTACATATTGCTTATTACCTAATTTAAAGGGTGAAAAAATATGGGACAAAGCAAGATTAACACCAAACCAAAAATCCTTTTATGTATCAAATCTCTCAAAATATATAATTCCACAAGAAAAACAAATAGAAGCAGTAAGTAAGATATACATACGTGTATTAAATCTTGTAAATTAATTACTTATATTTTATTGACAGAATTATTAACTATATCTCAATTATACTTATAGAAAGAAACAGTTGTTATAAAACGTGCAAATACATGCAAAATGGACAATATAAAATTGAATCTGAATAAGATAGATACAAGCAGAGACAGGAACAAATTTTTTGATATATCTCAAACAGATTTAAATCTTACAAGTAAAAATCATGAGAACTGTGAAGATAAACAATTCATTAGTACTCTTGCAATAAATTGGGGAGATGCATTGAACGATAGCTCTGCAAGTGATATAATAATATTTGTTAATAGTGGCAAATATATTTGGGCCCATAAATTAGTGTTTTACGTGCGTTGTTCCAACATACTGTTTGATAGTATGCCTAATGATACTTCACAATTTACTGCAATCAAAGAAAAAATTTGTTGGCTTGATACATCTTACAATATTGCCATAGCATTTTTGGAATTTATTTATTGTGGAATCATTCAAAAGTATTTGAATATTTTTGAAGATTTGGTAAACTTTTCTTTTTTAAGAAATTTGGCAAGAAAGTATAAAGTGAAAGAATTGTTTGCTTATTTACAAATAAAAGAATCTGAAATTAAACAAGCAGAGGTTCAAATGAACAATATGAAAAATATTGAATGCGAAGAGACATTGATTGTGAGAGAAACAGATAATATAAAATTAAATTCGAATAATTTAGAAGATTTAATCGATGATGAAAAAGATCTCGTATTAGATGAAAAATCAAGTCAGAAATACTTGGAAGAATACCTACCATATTTTTCCACGCAAAAGATAAAAGAAAATACATGCAGAGAACGATTGCCTCAAGAAGAACTCGATTGTCTAAATAAAATAAATATTATCCGACAGTGTAATGCATCTCCAGATATGTTTGATGATAATAATTATACAATGCCAAACTACAAAAAGAAATGTAGCGATCAAATTGTGTACAAAGAAACAAAAACAAATGAAGATCTTAGTATTCTTGAATCGATTGATAAGATAAATGATACCGCCAATTGTTCTAAGATTACAAACACTGTCCCATACAAGAATGTTGAAGAGTGTATAAATTCATCGTCAAATACACCTCACCTCAGTAGATCAAAACAAAGGAATATAAATCATTCTAATGTAATAAAAACAAAGAGTAATCTGAGTTTATTTATTGACCGATTTCAAATAGAAAATGCAAATTCAGATTTTGATACAGATTCGGAAGTTACAACGATATCGGATTCTCTTAAATTAAGTAGAAATCCATTTAATACGAATCAATATGACGATAGTGATTTAGATTCTATATCAAATGGAAATGCTTTTGCAGAAAAAAGATTGGAGGAAAAGAGAGATATTTTGAGTAAGTTTGATTATGATGATGCAAGTTGTAAATTAGATATAGATACTACATCCACAGAAAGTGATGCTAATATGCATTTGAATTTTGAGCCAATAGACAACTTGACGCAATTGTTGGAACATAATGTAGCAAGTTGCACAGAAAAGTATATGGAAAGTAACTCTATAAACAAAAGTGTTTCCAGCAGAGAAAAGAAAATTCAGAATGAAATAACAGCTTCTATGTCTGAAAATCTACCGAAGCAAAATGCAAATGTTAAAAGTTTAGATAACATTGTGACTGGAAAAGCATGTTTTCTATCAGAATACAATGAAGTTCAAAGCATTAATTCTTCCGATTTCGATACAGATGATGGTGAAGTATCTATATATACAAGATATAAAAAAAAGCATCAAAATAATAGTATAGTTAATTATCGGGATTATGTAGCAAAGCATGTACTAAATAATTCGGAAGAATGCGAATATAAAGGAACAAGTAATATGGATAATGAAGACGTTACTGTATTGTCTGATGTAGATATAGACAATAATTTTTCTATAATTACAGAAAATCAATATATTAATAAAGCAGAAAAGAAACAATTGGCCTTTGACATTGAAGAATCTGTGCAAACATCTCAACATAATTTACAAAACCGTAATGACAAAATTGATTTTTCTATTAATATTACATCTCCAATAAGTACTCAAAGAAATATTCAAAAGATTCGAAAAACTAATAATTTAAGCGAATTAAAATGTAGCAATTCAGAGAGTAATATAGATTTGGATGCAATAAGAAATAATTTGTTAATATCATCAACAAAATCAAGAACAGATAGATGCGAGTCAGTGGGATCTCCTATATTTATATCCTCTAGCCCGGAATTAGATTTTGATGCTGTAAATGTGGATGTATGTAATGAAAACAAAGTAAATCTCAATGTTCCAAATTTTAATAAATCTGACGATAATATCGAATTTTTTGAAAAAGATATTTATTTAGCAAATGTTTACAATAATGATGATGATGATAATAATCGTAATAATAAAAATGATAGTAGAGATACTTGTTTGCCAATTGTTAATAGAATAGGCCTGTTAACTGAATCTCCTTCTCTAATACGTAAAAAAAGAAAAGGAGAAATTTCATTTACTACAACGACTAATGAAAATAATAAATCGTTCAGAACTAATGAGTACTTTTTAAAAAAATTCAAAAATTCAGAAAGATCATTAACCATGAAACAAAGTAACAGAAAATTTCAAAGAAAATCTATGTCAGAGAACAATTTGCCCATTGATGCAAAAAATACTAAGAGTAATGTATCAAATCCTTATGATAGTTTAAATCAATCACAATGCAAGTGTGCTCGTAAAGGAATTTTAAAAACAGTTACATCACCTACAATTATCAGAGACAATGTAACTCCTTCTCCTAATTATAATGGCATGAAGACACCTGAACTTCATGTAAGTTAATAAATTATGTTTGGTAGACAACAAAGTTAAATTTACAATTTATTAATTTGATTTTAGAGAGAATTACAGAAATATGGATTGAAATTACAGAAACGAAATAAAGCTGTAAAATTATTGACATACATTTACGACGAGTTACATCCTAAAATTTTTACAACACCAAAAAAAATAGAATCTGAATCTGAATTTGAAGTTATAAGCAGTGACGACGAAGAACCACCAAGAAAAAAGACAAGTTACGATAAAAGTGACGTTGGTTGCGTCGATGATTATAAATATGAATTGAAGCTTTCTCAAGATAGGTATATGTAATTATTACTATACATATATTTAGTTTTTTATGATTAATTAAAATTGTAGATTTTGAGTGTATTTAATATACATGTAAATTTAACAATTCTATAGCCCTGAAACTATAGAATCATCAGTAAATATAATCAGCGATGAAAGAAAATTTAATAAATTCGAACTGACAACTACAACTGATAATCCATCAAATATTAATAATATGTTTTCTAAATTAATTAAAGTTAAAAGAGAATTACATAACAACATTTTAGCATACGAACCATTATGTATAGAATCATTATATTCCATGTTGAAGGAAGAAGGCTTGAAATGCAACATGAATATACTCATGAACTTTTTAGACGAACAGGTAACAACATTTCTATTTTTAAATAAAGTATAAAATATTTAAAATATTTTAATATGATAGTTATACTTTTTCAGTGTATTACGTTTTATTTTCAAGACACAAAACTAAAGAAAAGTAGGAAAAAATAGAATTTAACATAAGCGAAACAAATGAGATAGATATATGTATGTTGAATGAATAATGCAGATAGATCCACGTATATATATATTCATTAATCCTTATGGACGACTAGGATGATAACTAGTTGCTATAGTCGATTCAAATATTATTCGTAATGATCGAATGATGCTAAAAATATTGTATACTTGGATCAAATTGTTTAATTAATTAAGAACATAAAAATATTTTACTAGAATATAATTTTGATTGCGCATTTCATTATATTAATATTACGAGAAGGAATAAGAAATTTTCAAATTTAAATGCATCTCATAATACTTTCCTATTATGATGTATATTCCAGTATATCCTGCTGAGAGAAATGACTTGTTGTTTCGTAACTATTATTAACAAATTTCTGTTGTAAATTTTCATTTTATGTGGTAAATAATTCATGTTTAAAGCTTGTAATATTATTTAACTAGTACGAGATATGAGTCCATTTAGTTCGGGTTGAAGAAATTCTGCTACAACAGCTGACACCATTTCATCAAGCATATTCCTTAATATATTAAGGTTCCTAGAAACATTTTTGAGAGTGCTATATCTGTAGTAATTTAAAAAAATTGTGTATATCATTTCTTCGGAAATTTTAAGCAACTTACTGCTTCTCAGGGGATGCGCATAGTTCACTATAATATTTAATTTTAGGTTCGGTACCGCTGGTTCTTAATGTTACGACCAAACCATTCTTGAATGTAAAAGTAATCATCTGACTTGATTTTGAAACAGGTAAAAGTGCCTTATTTTCTGGTTTTGTATTATCATATCCAGTTGTTAGGTCACGAACACCTATTATTGAATATTTTCCATCTAGGATGCTTGTTGGGTACTGAAAAATAGTTTAGATTAAAACAGTAGCAAGTTTAAAATAATTTATTTGTTATCACGAATCTTTGCATTTATAATAGATTTCTTCCTGAGATTTTTACCGTATTTGGTTCATCAGCATAATTTCTTAATCTTTCAAATATTATCTTTATTACATCTGGTTCATGGCATATCCAGTACGAGTTTTTAGAAATGTGATATCCGTATCTAGATTAAATGTATACAGTTTTTTAGTTGTATATATAATTCTACAAGTTTTAATGTAGATAAATGATTGAAACATAAACAATAGTGTATCGTACCGAGCATATATTTCATCCAACTTATCACGAAGAGTAAGGCCCATAGTTTCAAGGTAAGTTGATAATTCTGCTATATGCATGCCAGCACTTATACCATCCTTATCAAGAACGTTAGAACCACACATGAAGCCAATAGCTTCTTCAAATGCAAAGATAACTTCTTTACCTGCTTTTTTCAATTCCACAGTTCTATTACCCATCCACTTAAAACCTGTTAGAGTTTCCTTTTGAAACACACAAAATACAGTTAGAATAATAGAAGTAACAAAAACTATTTTACTCTAAATGTACATACCTCAAAATTAAATCCTTCTTGTTTAGCCATCGATGCCAAAATTTTACTCGATACCGTTGATGCTAACATATATGTATGAGAAAAATCTGTATCAGGATGTTGCACTTGATACACATGCATCATCCACCATCCCAACAGTGCTCCTAATTCATTACCAGAAAATATGTACCATTCATCGCTGCAACAAAAACGTTCAAGTATTTAGCGTATTAAACATTTTCATTAATAAAATGCCCAAATTACATACTTGGTTATTTTTATAGCACAAGCTAATCTATCTGCATCAGGGTCATTAGCAATAATAATCGAAGAAGAATTTTCGTTTGCTACTTTTATACTGAGATCTAGAGCACTTTTTCCTTCTTCGGGGTTTGGAAATTTAACAGTTGAAAATTCTGGATCCGGTAACTTTTGTTGCTCGACTACTATAAATGGCTAAAATAAATAAAAATAAAAATTAGTTTTATAATTTAGAACAATTAAAATATATATTTTTTTTTTGGATTCTCAATAGGTAAATTGTAAATTGTATTAGTAGATTCTTTGGCCGTAAGAAGAATTCAT
The DNA here is from genome assembly GCF_013123115.1 of Colletes gigas. Classification (NCBI taxonomy): domain Eukaryota; kingdom Metazoa; phylum Arthropoda; class Insecta; order Hymenoptera; family Colletidae; genus Colletes; species Colletes gigas. The sequence goes on from NW_025106644.1 coordinate 6,318,776, forward strand.
TTTTTTAAATTGCTAAGCAATTTAGTTTGTTTATTTGCGAAAGCATTAAAATAATTAGCAATACCTTTAAATTTGCAGTATTAAAGGCTGCACTCATATATTCATATCCAACACCATGCATAGGAGTGTATGTGAATTTTAGTATTGTATTTTTATTTACTTCAGGATATAGAACAGTTTGTTTGAGATCATAACAATAGGATTCCATAATGTCATTCCATGGATCTTTGTATAAAGGACTGTTGTAGATTTTGGACACATTCCACGACGATTCGATCGGTTCAAGATTTTCAAGTATATACTTTTGGATTTTCTTATCGTGCGGTGAAATTATTTGGGCTCCATTTTCCCAATAGACTTTATAGCCATTATCATTTTTGGGATTATGAGAAGCTGTAATCATTATTCCAGCCGCACATTTGTATTTCAATATGCTATAAGATATAAAGGGGGTTGGAACAACTTTTGAGAAAAGATAAACTTTTATGTTTCTCGCTGCAAAAATTGTGGCAGTCAATTCTGCAAATCTAAAATAATAATGTGTAAACAAAAATGTAACGTGTTAATACAAAATACATGATATAGATTAATATTAACCTTTTACTATGGTGACGCCCGTCGTATCCTATTACTACACCTTTTGCAGTTACATCAAGTACAACATCGATTAAATACTTAGATAAACCTTGACCAGTTTGAACTATAACTAAATCATTCATCTGACTATATCCTGGACCCATACAACCTCTCAAACCAGCTGTCCCAAATTCAAGCCTCTTTAAGAATAAATTGAATAAAACTTTGCTATTATTGTCAGAAATAAGTTTTTCAACTTGGCGTTCTGCTTTTGGATCCTAAGAATGCATCATTTAAAAATAAGCCTTGTAATCAATATAGTATGTATTTAAGCTATAAAATATGAATTATATGTATTGAAAATATTGCCAATATCAGAACCTTGTTCCACATTAACCATTCATTGATTTTATCATCCAATTCATCATTTCCAGTGTTGATAGAAATTTTTTTAGCCATACTAACAACGTTCTTCTGTACAAAATAACCAATAATTTAATAATTCTTTTATTAAATATATCGGATACACTACTTCTTCATGAACTTGTTTGCTATTCATTCAATAATTAGACACGTTATCGATATTACGCTCGTAGATAAAATATATAAAAATTAGTGTAAGTAAGTACATGTATTGCGCACACATTAAATTGTAAATATGAATCATTCCGGGCGGCTACGTAAAATTCTGTTTGAGGTTTCAGGCAGTGTTATCAGACCGCGCACTACGTGCACCGGGAACTCCTCGCCTCGCACATTCTTATTTCAGAAATTATGCCAGATTACGTGTAAGTAACTGAGCTCGTACAGTTTCGGAAAGTCGAGAAAGATAAACCGACACTCGTCCTCTTTTAACTCTATTCTCCAAAGCTGCCCGGCCGGAGTGACCACGGTGTTCCCTTAAAACAAATTCGAATCTAACTAAGTTCTGAAACCATTTCTCTCTATATGTTATTTCATGTAATTAATTAGTTATAAACGATTACTGGGAACGATAGTTGTTATTTCAATATTGCGCCTAAAAAGTGCCGAAATATAGTGTCGCCATCTAATATCAGGGGTTCGAACTGAAAAAATCGTGCCCGGATCACAGAATGTGTGGGCAGTACCTTGATTATTCGCTAATAACTCCTTTTCTGGGAATAAAATATAAACTTTTAGAATCGAAGAATATAGTATAGACCCTTGGCAACATTCAAGGATACTTTTTCTAGCCATGCCATGCGTTATTAAATAGTTATTAACAAATATCTCAAGTCGGAACATTTACGGCTGTATCACAGTCTGCATTAATCGATGAGTTATCAATTTTTCGCCAATAACAGACATATTTTCGCTATTAGGGAATCAAGTAGACATCCCTGGCAACATTCAAGGATCAATTTTACAACGCTCCGCGCTCTAATTAGTTAGTTATTAGCGATACATCCGTAAGGTGTCGCGTTAAAAGTTCGAAAACGTGTGCCGACTTCCCGATATTCGTTAATAACTATTTAACAACGCGTGCCATGGTTGGAATAGCTATCCTTGAATCTTGCCATGGGTCCCAGCTATATTCTTAAACTCTAAAAGTTCATAATTTAATCGTAGAAAAGGAATTATTAGTAAATTACAATGGTACAGTGCCACTGTATATCTATATATATCAAGACGACATCTACGGTAAAACGCCCAAGTTTGTCGAGAAATAATTCACTTCTTTGCACGCTAGATGGCGCCCCAATTATTTACGATCGAAAATTAATTTCAATTTATTTATTAATACAACAATACAGTACTTGGTAATTCAGATCGCTTATAAATATTTCACAATTAATGCCAAAGGCCCAAATTTGTCCAGAAACAGTCCTATTCCTGTCAGAACAAACCGCCAATCTAACCATGACACTACAACACATGGTCCTAGTTTCTACGTTTTATAGACACTGTTTATGAATCAGACTGACGCACATATAATCTAAAGTTAATGTCCATTACGTTTAACGCCATGTGAAACTGTATATTTGCTCAAAGAAACGTAAAAACTAGGAATTGTATGTGTTGCAGTGTCATGGTTAGATTGGCGGTTTGTTCTGATAGGAATAGGACTGTTTCTAGACAAGTTTGGGTCTTTGACGTTAATTGTGAAGCATTTATAAGCGATCTAAATTACCCAGTACTCTATTGTTGTATTAATAAATAAGTAGAAATTAATTTTCGATCGTAAATAATTGGGGCGCCATCTAGCGTGCAAAGAAGTGAATTATTTCTCGACAAACTTGGGCGTTTTACCGTAGATGTCGTCTTGATATATATAGATATACAGTGGTACAGTGCCCACTTAATTGTCTGCGCTTGAGGTAACGTGGGCATTGATGGAGATAACGCGGTCACTTATGTGGGCACTGTTGTAGTTATTATAGTAATAATAAGCTTTAGACACTGTTTATTAATTAGACTGACGTGCATATAGTCTCAAGTTAATGTGTATTACGTTTGACACAACGTGGAACCACCGCGTATTTGTTGAAAGAAACGTAGAAATTAGGAGTATGCGTTGCTGTGAGAAGAGGGGATGTTGGCGTTGTGTCTATCTGAGAGGAATAGGACTGTTTAATAGAAAAATAGAGTAGCCGGGAATTAACGGGAAAGGGCGAAATGGCGAAAGGGCGAAAGGGCGAAAGGGCGAAAGGGTAAAAGGGCGAAAGGTAGTTGATGGAATAAGCAGGCCGTTATCGAAACGAGTGTAGGCGAGCCGATAAGATTATATTCGAATCTGTAGTTTTGTTTCTCTCAACTAACAAAGCTCTATTCATCTATCCTAATTTCCATGCAAGTTCGATACATGTTGGAATTGAACAGCCTTCCCCCGTAGAAGGATGAGGAACGTGCCGTCTCGGTGGAATGGCCATGGCCTGGCTGGTTTTAGCTCCGTTTCAAGCATTGTTATTCAGTCTACGCTCGCGCCTATGTAAATGTTGGTTAACCCCAGACCGGGTGGGTGGTGGGGTCCCTAGGCTCGTCCTACATTCTCGTTGTAATCCTCCCGTCGTCGAACAGGTTCATCCTCACCCTTGCCACGTTTAAGGTGGCAGGTTGGAAAGCTACCGAGAAACCGGTTCGGTAGAAAATCAATTTTTAAAATAAAACTGTTGGTTGTTTTGTGTGGGCAGACGCGTATCGGATGCGAAGACGTTGTTCGGTCACGGTCGCGGTCGCGGTCGCGGTCGCGGTCGCGGTCGTGGGGTCGGTGCAGGCTTGTTTCTTGAATGGAATAAATGTTATTTTAAAATTGCATAAGCCTCGATAAAAATGGTTGTATGCGTTCCCCTGTGTATTTCGGTATTAAGAGTTTTCGAGTCACGGTTTCGTGTTAGGTCTGGGGCGTGATTAGCGGGCACGCGTATAGATGTGTGTGAAACGACGTTGACGATAACGACTATGACGACGGCACAACTCCAACGTTAATTTGGCACTCGCAATCAAAGCAGAGCTTGAAATACCTGCTCGCGTTCGCATGGCTTCTGCACAGATTTTGGAATGAAATTTTCCTCGAAATTTCATCGTTGCGCCAAGACACAGACACCGAGAAACCATCATTCGCGTACTCGAGAATTTCGCTATTGCCACCGTGTTTTAAAAATAGCTCGTGCGGTAAGTTGATCGTTACGATTATTAAAGTCTTTTTTCTTATAGGAATATGTTATATGTAGGTGGTTAGCAGAACAGACGGGTAATTATAATAATTATTTGTAAGAAATAAGCCTCTGTAAGAAGCAACGCGTGCGACGATTTGATCATAGATGACGAGAGCAACGAATACATACATGTACATATATGTACGTAGAGTTTCCTTTAAGGCGGTCTGGGTTAGGTTGTTGCCGCGTCCTAGAATCTCTCACGTATTGTTCGCATCTCGCGTCGATTTATCCAGCTGCTAAGGCGAGAAAGGTGGTGGTGGTCGACAATTGTCGCGAAACGGTGCCAGGTAGAGAGAACGCTGGGGAACAACTCGTCTGGCAGTTTTTAGCAGCCTCGTCATATATCATAGGTGCGAGTGAAATGTTCAGGGCGAGAGAGGGTCACCGGTTAGACCATCTATCTATCTTGTACGGCTTAACTCGCGTGGATGTATCCGATGTACACGTGCGAGTATCTTGTTTGCGACCACCCCTTCTCTCTCTGTGTGTGTGTCAACGGTTGGCAAAGAAGTTGTTGGTTTCGTTGTTGCTTCGATAACGCAATAGTCGAGGGTCATTGATAAACGAGCAATTGTGAAATAAAATGGATTACTCGGAGAAAAAGAGATTCGATCAACAGTTGGTGGTAATTTCACTTGTGATACGCACTATCGTGTGGTTCCCTTGGACCGACGAGTGTCTTTGTTCGTACTGTTTCGAATAGAAAGCTGTACGTCACGAGTGGCACATATCGTATCGAATACGAGTCGAGAGGGATCGTTGCGCGACAGAGACCCCGAAACTGTTGCAACTTGCAAACCGTGCGCAGTGACGCGTGTCGTCTGTCGTGAAATACGAGTGAGTTAGCACGTTAGTATGTACATATGTACATACAACGTCTCCTCTCTTAATATACTATAATACATATACAACATAGATGTTGTAGACCGGTCGGAAGCGATTATTGTTTAGGAACGTTACTAGAATTTATTCGTCCTTCTATTTCTTCGACTTGTACATTGGCGTATGTACATACATGTATACGCGTTGTTTCTTTAAAAGAATAACGAAAGAAAGACTATTGCAATTATTCTCGCGTAAAAGAGAGCGGAAGTAAAGACGGGGGAGGAACGGGCGCGGAATTAATCCAGCCGTGTACGTGTAAGCCGGATAAAAGGGCTTCGGCATATTGGTAAATTGAGAACTTCTCCCCAGGATCACGGTGAATCCGCGACATTTACATTTTACGATATTTGTCGAGTCCTTCGACCCTTGCTTGCTACCGCGAGGGTAGACATTCCTTAAGCCAAGCCATTCCTTCGTTCCCACACAAATATCCTACCAAGAACCTTTTTCCTTTTCCACCTATTTTTAACCGCATCGTTGTGTATTATACCTATGATATATGCGACGGATAAAAAGAAACGAAAAAAAAAAAACTACCACCACTCATTACCGAGATAAAAGAACGAACGACGAGCTTCGAAATCCCGCATTCCAGACAATTTCTTTACTTTTACTTTTTTTCCTCTCCTCCGACCGACACATCCGACCGTACACAAATTTTATTTATTACTATATTATATGCGTCTTTTACTTTTCGGAATTCGGCTCAACGAACGCGCATGTATGCATATCGAATAAAAATTCTCCCACCAGACCCAACATGCCACACAGACCCGTACATGAATCGTTTATTTTCGCGATGCAAAACAATTATTTAGAAATCGTATTATTAAACCGTAGGTATCTGGAATCGATTCTCTTACTCGAGTGAGAAAACAGAAAACGAAAATAACAAAGTTCCATCCGGTCGATGGTCGACGGTCGACGGTCGACGGTCCACGGTCCAGTTTGCTTTGTCTTTTCATTCCTGCGACAATTACCGGTACGATATTTTTACGCGTTATCAAATAATAAAGAAAACAAACAAACAAACAAACAAAATTCTTCTTCTCCGTTCGTTATTTTTTCTTCTCGATTCTAGTGTAACAGTGTTTCAGCAACAAGCTTTCATCCCCATTAATTTCAAAATAATTACGCGCACGCGTTTGCACACGATACCGTGGTGGTGGTGGTCGTTATTGTTCCACTGATATCTGGATCGCATAAATACCGGTATCCGTTGCATTCATTTGGTCCGTTATCGTTGTAACGGCGAGCATTTATTACGCATCTGACCGAAAGGGTCGCTCGTTCGCGTTGTTAATTCCATAATTGAATGGCAACGATACGACCAGGATAAAGTTACCGGTTACTCGGTGAAAAATCGAGCACCGCCCGCCCTTTCTTGAGACTGTTTCCAATGAAACGGGCTAATCGGATTTTATCGACGCGGTAACGCGCTGTTACGTCGCCCCTGTTGAACGTGAATTAACGTAGTCGCCCTCGCCCTCGCCCTCGACCTCGCAAACTCTTATAATCTCATCCGATACCGACCTTAATGAAATTTCTGATCAGGCTGGCCATCAATCTGCACCGCGTGTTCGGTAAAACTTGAACCCAATTTTAGCGTGCAGTTCTATGGAAGAGGAGGTTTCATAAGGCGTTATTGACTCTGCGAAAAGCTTTCGAGGACTCTACAACGAGAACAATCCTTTTTCCTTCACCGTTACCATGCATCTACCATAAGCATCACGGACGTTCGGTCCGCGACACATTCGACACATTCGTCCACACCTTTTTCCACGACCAACTCTTCTCGACCGTTAACCAACCGTGCATCCATCTACTATCTTACCAACGTCCCACCTGAAATCGCTATATTCAGAATAATTTTAATAAATCGGTGAGTAGACCAAGGTAACCGCGTAAACTCAACACCACAAAACGACACCGGTTTATTACACGTTTACGTAATAAGCGGAATATCGAGCCAGCCGTGAACCAATTATCATTCCCGTCCAATTATCCCTTTGGATTAATGTCTCCGGTTATTACTATACCAAACACTATATTAATAAATAAATTCAGTGGTCGCGTCTCGTATATTTTTATTTCCGTTCCACGTGACGTTACGTCGCTTGGCGTCGCTTGGCGTCGCTTGACGTCGCTTGGCGTCGCTTGGCGTCGCGACTCGAATCGTTAGAAATCAGTATTCCGAGGAGAAATCCTCAAGATACTTTTTCAAATTCCTCTCATAGCTAATCAGCATAATTGATTAGCAGTTGGTTCTCTATCTCGGTGCTACGTTCTCGCGAGCATCAACGTCGTCGAACGCGACGCCGCGCGCCGGAATCTTTGCATAGCCTAATTAACACCTACCGAGCACGAAACTGTAATTAATCTGACAGCGCTACGTTAAGGTTCTTGTTTTCGTCGGAGAACGTAATGCATACGTATGGATGCTGGGAGTTGTAGGAGCGTTAGTAGATTCCGGAAGTCATGATGGGCGGCCCTTTCCAGAGAAACAGGAAGAGAATAATATCGAAACGGGGGGAAACTTTGACGCAACACTGTTTCCGTCCTAATTTACCGCCACTACCAACCCCACACGCTCAAAGTAAACAGAAACTTTGTAAAAACTCGAAAGTTTCACTACATATTAATAGATCGACTATTTTTACTTTTTCATAACGATATCCGAGACCTTGCTCCTACCTACTCTAAAAACTAAAACGAGATAACTGGACAAGTTGAATGTTTAGAAATAGTCAACTTTATGCTCCGTCTGTCTACTCCATCGAAATATCCCTAAATCTATTTATTTCTTATCCCATCTATTAATTATCCGAGACTTTAATTGTATAGAAAAAGCTAATCGAGGTTCATTTTCCGCACAATTCCTGGCAATTCGTTCCCCATCGAATTAATTAGCCACCGACGAACGAGAGACGGACGAGCCGCGATCGCACGACGATTCCGATTATTCGTCTCGAAATAACGAAACGTTATCCGAAATGGTCACGCGTGGTCAATGGCACGTAGAGGTTCCCCACCGATCCTCTATAATTTCCTAATAATCCCCTGGTGTACATTTCAAGCTGTGCTAGAGAAACCACGTGTGAATCACGTATCCGTTGATTCCTGGCCAAGTTTATCTTGAACGAGTCCATCGGATAGTTATCGCGCGACGCGGTCCTTCTCGGATCAATTGTGGCCAAGGCGAATGGAAAACTAGTTTCCCGCTAGTTTACTCGACATATCTATGTATCGTCGATCGAGCTTTTTCCAATACGGTTAAACAAACGACGGTATCATCCCTTACAACTATACAACAGTCTGCTCGATCTTGCAAACAAAAAATTGCCCGCTTTACTCCTGCCACACTCAACGTTCAACGCTTACGTATTTCCTCCTTTTTCGCTTATTTTTTCCAACGACAATCAACAACGTACCTACTGCCTGTTAATAACACGTTCAAAGTTCCATCTATTATCAAGCTGATAGAATAGATGGAATTTATTCGGATAATATTTTCCGAGATCGATAGGACGGACTAAATGTAGAATAGTCTCTGAAAGTGTCCGTTGTAATCGTTGCCGACGATATCGAATGGCGCGTCGCTGCGCAACATGCTGCTCGCCAGATATTGCATCGACGACAGGAAATAATTCCTGGCTTGTTAAAACCGAGATGATTACGTGCTTGATTCTCTTCTCGTTGCTCGTCTCTCTTAAACTTTCATTCTATTCAACATTTTCCATTCGACCCTCGAGAGGTTTATAATAGACGATATACACCGGTATACAGAACACGTAATACCCAGCTAATAACGCTAATGGTCAAACTATCGCTTCTCAACAAATTATACAGAGACTGGAAAAAATGTTTAATCGGCTTCCGAGGTAAGATCGCTTCACGTTCCTTCTAGCCGACGCGACGCGTCCTTCGCCTCTTACCTGCTGTCTAATGTTAATCGTTTCAATCGCGAACCACCATCACCGTCTTTCATTGATAAGTGTACCGTGCGCGTAACAAACGATAACGTAATTTCTAAACCCCCTTTCACAGCTATTCGCCTACCATAACTCAAATAGTTCAACGATCCGGTAATTTGTCCGCATACCAGTTGACAGACTAAATTCACTTAAACTGCTTTAACGGTGACGCGCGTCGCTATTTCCTGCCTTAAGCAGAATCAAATTATCACCGCACACGTGACAAAACACGGCTCGATGCCGTTTCTGGTTCGTTGCCGAAACACCGTCTTTCCACGCTGGTCATTCTTCCGACTAAATTAACCCACTTAATTAACACCAACGCCGGTTGATCATGTAATTACCTTTTCCGTTATTTATGCCGATTCGCATCATGTACCTACAATTTTGCACTCGGCTGCTCCTCAACTTTATTCAAGTTCGCTTACAACTCTCACCTCGGCTAATTCCATTTCTTATACAATTCTATGTACATTACGTGTACGTAAATAATAATTTAAATATAATAATTGAAACGCGACAACAGCGCCGGGATCAATTCAAAGAATAACGCCGACATTTTAAAAACAAATTCTTTAAACTTTTCGTCTTTTACCTTTGCGGGAAATCCGAAAGAAAGATGTCGCGAATCGATGACAAACGATCAGATGTGCTTTTCGGTAAAAAAGAGAAAAGAAATTAATGCTTTATTTGGATTTTCTACCATCAGGAACAAAGGATCAGACTCCGTAGACGTTGGAGACCAATATATCACGCGCAGGATCTCGTTACAAGCAGGCAGCAGCCCAGTCCGGAAAAAATGCCCTCTCATATTTATAACTTTACGTCCCTCGAAGGCGTTACGTCCACGCGGGAAGATACTTGCTCGTAACAGATATAAGTCGCGTGGGTCGCACATGTCTGGCATACGCGTTGCCTTCGCACGGTCTTGGTCCTTCCTCAGGAACAGGAGCTCTATTAAATATTGCAACGTTTTCGTTTTCGTTTTCGTTTTCGTTTTCGTTTTCGTTTCAGGCGATGCTCGGTTCGAACGTGTGTGATCGTAGTCCTTGATAGTATGTAATTATTTCAAGACTATTTTGGAGATTACGAGATCCTTGTCGTTGCTCCGAATCTCACCGATATGGCCTGGTCTGGTCTGGTCCGTGTAAATTGTCGTTTCGTTGGTTAAGAAGCGTGTTTGGTGGCGCGAATCATTTAATTCGGCTTTAGAGACGCTGGCCCACGCGACACACTGTTGCAGTTGCAGGGGTCCGGAACCGGATGCAGCGGAGCAACGCGAGCGTGCAGAGCAGTGTGGCGCGTCTAAGCAACAGCAAGTCAAGTACCGTGATTAGAGTTCCCGAGGGACCGCGAAAGGGGCTTAAGGCGTCCGCGGCGAGCGATTATACACGTCCAAGTACATATTTCCCACGCGTACGGTTTCTTTACGAACCGCCGCGCCGGATGAGTTTACTGGGCGGCTAATGAAATTATTTCTGGTCACCGAGCGGCGTAATCGTGTCAGGAGAACTTTCCGCGTTTCTGTGCCGCGACAAGGGCCATCCGGCACACGGAACATTTTCGCATGGCTCTTTGCGCTTCTCCCGCAGCTCCAGACCTACCGAGAAGATAAATATTTGCGAGCCCTCCATTACGCTTTATGGAATAGCTTTCTTTTTCTCTTCCGTTACCTTTTTCCCCGCACGAGCCGTATAATCATCGCAATTTGCTCCTCGCTCGACAAATTTTCCCGGGCCCATCGCGAACAACCCACCCGCCCGTCTTCGTCCGCCTGCCCCTTCTACCTTAACCCGTGCTATTTAAACCCGTGCTTTTTCTTTCCTCTTTCTACCCACTTACAGCCGAGGATATTTATTTTTACCGTTCGAGCATTCTCTACAAGCGAGATTTCGCTCGAGGCGCACCTGTTTCAGGCCCCGTTTATTTCCTCGATGATTTTTTATGAATCTCATCGTACCGGGATATATCTAGGTCTCGGGGAGACACGAATTCTCACCGATGCCAACTTTTCCGCGTGCATCGAGTTTTCAGCGAGTTCCGGTATGGTGCCGCGGACGTTCTCTCTCCAACTTCGTTATCCGTCGCGTCCTCTTTTCCCCTACATCCGAGTTTCGTTCTTTAAAGCGACAGCGCTGCTTGCTTTTGCTTCTGCTGCCGTTCTAATCGGGAAACGAAACAAATCTCAAAGGGATGCACTTTGGGCGCAACATGAAAAGTGCAGCACCAAACTACTCTCAAGTAGTATCGAACTTCTGTCGAAGAAACGTTCCGCGCGCTTCATCTATTTACGGTATGATCTCTTTGCCGTACGTAAAAGTAAGGAATCGGTAGAGAACATAAGGCTGGCTCCCTTTTCCTCTAAACTCGAGCAACGTGCTACCAACGATTCTTACTCCTAAATAGAAACACCGTTCGGGCAAACGATAATTATCGCCCACAAATAATAACACATTTATTATCTTTGTACGTTGGTAGAAAACGTTCCAAACTATCGGAAACCAATAATATATTATGACGTGAATTCGACCCCTTCTTTTAATAAACTTTTCTCTTTTCACCTTCTCTCGTCTGTGTATTCGTTTGTCTCGATGCCGGATAGAGTTTAGCGGATTGCATTTTATCCTTAGCAAAAATTCGAAACTTTTCTACGTATTGTAACAACGTTTCTTAAATTACCCGAGAATTTTCGAATCGTTATGATACCGACAATAAATACACTTCGAGTCATTGTTTTTCGTTGAAACTTGTAAGCAATCGATTGGCTCGTTATTACTTCCTCGGTTCGGAATTGCGAAAAATAAAACTTGCACGTGACAGGAAAATGTTGTTCTGCGTTATGTCGAGCAATCGATCGATTAATCTCACAGGATTTCCTGCGTGTACATCGGTCTACTGCCGCCGTATCGTTATTCCTGAAATATCCCACAAGATCTGTATTATGCCCCTTCTTTTTTTTTTTTTTTTTAATCTTTCTCCAAGCTCGATGCGACCCGTTTTTTTTATCGCGGCGTATCTCTTCGGGTGCATCGTATTGTACTTTGCATTACAATATTGCAAACAGCCTGCGCAACCGAGATAAAGCTAGAGACGCGGCGACAAACCTGAAGAAAGACCGAGTATGGAATATAAAGAAAAAAGGAAAAAGCAAAAAATATGTGGGAGAACGACCCGACACCGATACGGGGACACAGAGAAAGGGGAAAGAGGAGAAAACGAGCGACAAACAGAACGAACACGTAGTTTCAGGGAACGTATAGGATGAGTAATGAAATGGTCACGGACAGAGGTTCTCTAATCCCGACGGATATAAGATGAAATCGTTCTCAAGGAGAGGATAACGGTCGGTGAACCGAGGGAAACCAAAGAAAATCCGTGATCGTTACATCGAGCGCCGCCATCGTTTTTAGATTAGCTTTTACCAAACCTCCAACATAGTCTTTCGTTACGCAACATGCAAGAAAAAGCTTTAAACGTGTTAGCGCGTACAACGTTTCGCCGCGCCGTTGGTTAATTATATCGTCGTTGCCCGATCGAACGTTCATAAATCAACGTGCGATGAAAATCTTGATCACGTACCGTATCTGCACATAGTGGATCCTCTAAACTGTGTCCTGCTACTCATTTTTATGGTCTGCGATGAACGTCGCGTCGAAGCTACTTTCAAACGGTGGATAGATACATATAGTATGTACATACTTACTTTGTTCGATAATCTTTCTCGCTCAACTGTAAACGACACAGGGAAAAGATTGGATACAGTTTGATAGCAGAGAGAAAGAGAACGTTGGGATGGATAGAGGATAGTCTGTAGTTTACGTAAGTGCAGACGAGCCGTGAACCACGTGTTTGTCTTGGCTCGGTGTCGCGGCGAAACATACCAGCGTGTTGAGTTATTACTCCATAACCCGTTGCTTTTACAGGCTCTCGACGAGATAGCTGGTACGCGTCGCGTAAGCAACAACACGTACATACAACGTGTCGCCTAATAAACGTCGATCGAACCGTACAATCGCGATCCTAGCCGCTACGTTTCATCGAACAAAACATGGACTCGTTGCTCGAAGTTTATTTTTTAAATGGGTCTGTTTATGCGAATAGGCATTATTTAATTGTACTAAGAGATATAATAACCAAGAGTCGTTTAATAAGAGTTCTTGTTCTTGTTCCGACGAGAACCGTAGACGGTGAATCAGGTCGTACATACGTACGTACGTACGTATGTATACATATGTATACTATATAAGCGTCAGAATAAAAAGGGGACATCGATGATGTTGGAAATATCTCCGAGCGTCATATCATCGACGTATATTTCGGGTAGTCCTTTCGCTCTCTCCGCACGAGCACACTCGTTAAGCGCCTACGTGTTCCCGATTCTCAATCGACCGATCCTGGCACAGCGACGTTGCTTTCGATCGTTCGATCGGTCACGGCTTCTTCTGCCAACGCGTTTCGTATCTCTGCTCTTCTTTATCTATTTAGAATTAAGAGCTGTGAACCTCGTCGCCTCGACCATTTTAATTTTCCGTTCCAACTATCTACTATATTCGCAAGGATTAAATTCCATATGTATCGTATTGTGCGTTGATATTGTAAACCCATTATTTTCCATGTCCCTTGAGGCGATAAAATCTTTCGTAGGTACGAGTATATAGTGCAGACCGTCGTTGAAACCGAGCAATCTGGTAAATTTACTACGGATTTGTCGGGGAAAAATTTAAATAATCGCTTGTAATCGCCGGTGGATGGACACGGAACGCAACGACGCGACGCATCGTCGTAAAGTCGGAGGACGAGTTCGCAAGAAAAGGAACGAACGAACGAAAGGCGAGCTAGTTCTAGGCAACTAAGTATGTACGTCACGTCTGGCTTCTGGATTACATTTATACCTTCACTATGATGGGGCGAACCCAGGGGGCTGGGCCGGGCCGGGCCGATGCGCCAATACGTGCCTATAATCTTCTATCCCGTCCTCTTTCTCTCCCTCGTCCTCTCGATCGCGTTCTTCGTCGATCGTAGATTCCTCGTCTGCAGATTCCTTCCATTTTGGTGCACACACGCACATCCGTGTCCGTTAACATAACTTTATTTCCCTCTTATTCCTTTAGCTTTCGCGAATCTATCAAGGTATACCGTTGTTTTTCAATCATCACGAGAAAGGAATCTCGATTTCGAACGTCGTCGCCACCTCTGAAAAAGTTGCCCTGTAAATTTCCAACTGGGACCTACCCCCGATCTCACCCTGTAGCTCGTCCTCTCGTAAAGGGTGTGATTTACGAGGAAGGCTTAACGCGGACCCTCTGGTTTGTTTTTATCAATAGTTAATTCGCAATTTACATCCGTTTAAATATTCATACCAACGTCGCTGCCGCGGAAACCCTAGGCTTTTGGTCCTCCGCATACTTATTCCAGACTCTCTTCCAGCTTTCTCTCTTCTCTCTGTTTCTCACGCGCGTTTTCCCATTCCTTTCTCGCCTTGCGTCTCTCGTTCGCCGAGAACACTGCCAGAGCAACGACAAAACCCACTGGGATACGTTCGAATACCCTTGCACCCGAAACCTCTCACGCATTACATTCTAAAGCCGCTTTCTAGTTTCAGGATGCATCGTGCACCCTCCATCTACTCTTTACCGTTTCACCCTTCGATGTTTCAGCCAGAGACAAAGGGAGAGACGAAACGTCGCGAGAGTCGAGGATGCCGAATTTTGTTTCGAAAAACGGTGGATACCGATGGATACCGGTTAACCATACTTTTCGGATAACCGCGCACCAAGGACCACGGACTCTGTGTTCAGCTGTTAGGTTTATTAATTACCGATTCATTATTATAGGTACCTCGTACCTAACGTGTGCTAATGGAAAGTGAGAATATTACTATAGTGTGACGTATATACATACATATAATGACGAATTCGTTCAGCTCCATTGCCGGCCGTAACGGGGATGATATCGGTGGCACGAGACGTGGATCAAAATTAGAAACAACTAAAGGCGAAATGATGCGATATCGTTAAGAGGGGTCGTTGTGTGGATAGTGCGCTTTAAACGCGACACCGTTAGGAAACATAAATTAATTAATCGAGCGCGGTCGCGACGCAACAATGTGTCGACAGAAAAAGCGCGATTATCAAACAATTTTCCGTTTGCCCTGTCGTCAGCCGGAACAGCGAGACGTGACCACAATTAATTAAATTTAATGACCGAGTGACAATGGCTTTATTAATTAGTAAAATTAACCGCGTAACGCGGCGATGCGCGTGACTAGGAGGGAGGGGGAACGGGAGCGGTCAGTCGACTGCGTATCCCGGAATACTCGACTTTGTTAATGCAATTTCCTGTTAATACCATTTTCGTTGTTTACCACGATTCATTTTCTAATTGCGTTCAGGCATTTTCAGCGAGATGCGAGTCGTCGTTTGTAACGCCACGCTGGATCCAATTAATTATCTAAACAATCTCAATTCTCCGTTTAAACGCACTTATCTATGCAATAGTAGCGAGGAAATGTTTGTAAAAACGAGGTACGGGACAATCGATGAGTTTAGTCGAATGTGGTCGGGAACACTTTGATTATTACCGTTATCGCGTGCGTCGCGATGCCATCGTGGCTTCGGTCGAGACCCACGCGGCACCGTGCATTGTAAACACCGGTTCGCCGGGTTATACGATCGTCGCAGGTGCAAGGTTAAATGCACGCATAGCTTCGTTCTACCTTGGTTTACGAAATGTGAACTTTGATATCGATGTTACACGGGAGCCATTTGGCATCCGGTTCCATCCAACCAGAAATCAAAATCTATGCGAGCGCACAATTACAACAGAGAAACGAGCACGGGTATCGGAATGATTTTATTAGCAACGTTCCGCGTTTTTGGAAGACAATTCGATTCTTGGTGTATGGTTGGAAAAACACGTTCGATGAAAATAAGGCCGGCCAACTAGGGCGGATTAATGCCGCGTTCTCCGTAAACCGGAGTCCTGTCAAGCGTATCCCGGACGCTGATATATCTTCAGTTTGTAGTCCGGCTACTAAAAATCCTTTATTTCTAGCCTGCAAACGGAGGGACGTCGAAGGAGGGCAAGAGAGAGGGTGGTTGCGCACCATCTGTGCCCTTCTCACGCTTTTAGCCAGTAGTGCCAGCTAGAGCGACAATAAGCTGATAATTGAGCTTTTGAATAATTCCTGCTATTTAATCCTGGTTTAATAAAGCTTCCCGTTTCAAAACGCTCGTGAATTTCATTAGAGGGCCTCTTGACTGGAGAATCTCGGAGGGGGGGAGGGGAGGGCGGGTGCGACATTAATGCGCGCAATTTAGCTTTTCTTTTCCTTCTTTCTCCCTTCCCCGTTTCGTCTCTTGCCAACGTTCTCGTTTTCTCTTCTGTTTTTTCGGCCACCGTGGAAAATAGGGCGTAATTTTAACAAAAAAACAAAAAAAGAATTCGAGAGACGCAGAGTACAATGGAACCCGTTACGCCGTAAAAATTTGGAGGTCGTTTCGCTTTTATTATCCCGTGAATCGTGCCACTCGTTTAATGCGGTTGTCGTAAACCAAACGGTCTCTTGTGCTTTCGTATCTGTTTTTTTTTTTTGTCATTTTTTTTTGCACATAATTAAATATCGAGTCCAATTCCATTGGAAATTTCTAACCACTCTATCGATAAACGATCAATGTACACGCCTACGATTTATTTTGACAAATCCGTTTCTACGGTACATTTTAAATTCCGCTCCGCGAGTCTCCGCGTCTCGGCCCCGACCTTGCTGCAATCAAATTTCCATCGGTGCACTCGGTTGCATTTTCCACGGAACCTGGTTCGGAATAGGAGGTATCAAAAGCCGTGTTCCTACGATGATACGAGTTTATGCGCTGAAGCGTTTAGTGCCCATGGGTTCTTTCATCGGTAGATTAGTTAATTTCGGTCCAGCAATACCCTAGTCCCTGAATCCCTGATGTAATTAGCTGTACAATAGGAAACAGCTGGCCTCCTATCGCATGGCCGATGTAACGTCTAAACCAATCTCCGACAACAGACAGTTATTACACCTGTATTTCATATATCCATCGGTTTTGCCCTCGAGATTCGAGACAACGAAAGTATTTCCCGTTCCGAGCTACCTCCTCTCCTCTCCCTTCCCTTCCCTTCCCTTCCCTTCCCCTCCCCACCCCTACTGTCTATCTATCGACTACTTTAATATCGCAATATCGGCCATATTTGCGACGTTCGTTATGTTACGCGTTTATTTAGCATTTTATGATGCTTCTTTAGAAGGCACTCTACCGATTTTTTAGGCGTAATTTCCGTTCGAGTTTATCCTAGTTGATGGTAATCGTTTGCAGTACGGGATAGCATAATTCTCAGCTGCAAATCGATTCGAATTAAACGTACAGCTCGCGTCGTAATACGATACTAATTAATCGACCTTAATCACGGTTATTCGTGTTGGAGTTGTGCGGCACATCGCATCCGAGCGAAAGCAATCGATTCGCTTGCTGGTGTACGTACTATAAGAGCAGTTTAGAGGTATTCGGAGAAACGCAACTTTTGCGCACCTTGTCTGTAAAATTCGATACCGTCCGATCGCCCCCTCCATTAACGATAGTTAGCACGCGCCGGTATCAATTTCCGCAACGTTAGTTCCTGCTCGAGCATTACTTAAGTGGACACCCATAAGCATTGTTCGCGAGTAATTCAAACTACTCGCGGAGTAGTTGGCGGTCAGTTTATGTAGAGTTGATGATCACCTGTAGGAAAGCGGACGAGGACGCGCGCGTGTAGGTACACTGACCGCACACAGCACGCGTGGACATAAACACAACGACCACGGGCTGGCTGGCCCTTGTATCGGTCGAAGCGATCGGTTAACAGAACCGGCCTAATACCTCTATACGAACCATCAAAGAGAATTCCAAGCTTCTGACATATTTGGTGGTCTCGACTCGCACTCTCTACGACTGTTGGCATAGTTAAAATCTCATTGCATTCTGATTCGGCAAGCCTCTTGCTCGCTGAACGTTCGAATCAGACGGTTACGACTAATCGTTGAATACCATTCGGACATTTGTCCGTACGAATGTAAAAATGTTTCCAAGAGACGTACAGTGTTTGTGCAACGAAGGAATAGCGAGAAACGTTCGAGTGCTAGTCGTTAGTCCGTAAACGGTACTTTAAACAGATCGAATCTAATATCCGTCGTCATAAGCGAACTGTAGAGTTTGTAAAAATTCTTCTTGTCCGGAGTAGTCTCATTTTCGCGGAGAACGCTTCCTTCCGAGTCTTTACTGAAACTAGGCAACAACTTGGATCGTGTTTGAGATTCGAGCACGGCGGCTGAGGTTTCTGTAACCGCTAAACCGGGCTTTCCTCCCTTCGAGTCCCTTTTGTACCCGAGTTTTTCTCCGCTCGATACGAAAAGGAATTTCTGGCAACAGCGTGCCACTTGGTAGATTTCACCCCGGGAGCCATCTTGTTGGAATGGAACATTCATGAGAGGGTTCGCTCGAGAATGCAACTTTTATGGGCAAGACTCGGAGCGGGTCATTGCATTTATACCGACATTCTCTCTTTCGAACTCACGTATCCCGTAATCGCGTGTTCCGTTACAAATAATTGATGCATCGAGCCGGGCTGGGTCGACGCTGCGCCGCTGCCGTAGGTGTACCGATGTACCATTCGACCCAAGATTCAACTTTGCAATCAATTACGAATGTTTTCCTTCCAACATGAATGTATCCGTCGAAACGTATCGATTCGATACTTGGCAATGGCACCAACAAATAGAATTTCTTTTGCCATTTGAAATTGTCAAATTTTCTCCGAGGATCGCTCCAACAGCGACAATATTCGTTAGCTTTTATTTCGTAAATAATCGTGTTTGCGAGCTTCGCAGGAACCAACAAAGATATCGGTTCTGTTTTTTCCTTTCGCGGTCCAGCGGCGTGATTGCTATTTACCGTGGTTTCTACCATAGATTCGCCGATGTGGAAAATACCAAGTTCTTCTTGTTCTGGTAATTCTCACTAGTTCCGCAACCGTCGGTTTCTGCTCTTTTCTCAGTCTACCGTTACATCTCGGAGGTTTCCCGAATGCGAATAACTTAGCTCGCGAAACTTGACGGTAACCGCGAACCATTAAACCTGATTTATATTACCGTTCATGAATGTCAGTGTGCATTATTTATTGTTGGTTAGCGTGCGTGTTCGCGCATATACCCTCGCATACATACATACATACATATGTAGCTGCGGGATTCGCATATTCGTATATTCGACTCCGAGCAGAATTTTAATTATTAAGCGCTGTTTTAAAATTCGTTTCTTTTTCGACGGTACTCGTCAATGGATATTTGTGCAAATTATTTTCACCGAAAGGGATCGCGCGATACGCGAGCAAGTCGGTCCAAGTTTAATTAGAAATTAAACCGTCGCGGCTTCGTCGAAACTAACATTTCCTCGCGATTCAATGTGTGTTGCAATTAAGTCGGCCACTCGGTTGCCGTCCAGTTGAAAATTAAATTCACCATCGAACGTAACTTTTCCAGCGACGCAGAGTTACTATTCCCGAACGGTTGCGAAAACGTGAAACGTGTTTACACGTGGGATACTTTTAAACGTTGTTTACCGCGACGAAGAAGAAACCAAGTATTCGCGGTACGAGTAGTACTAACAGTTTCCTTCAGTGTCATTTACAAATACCAACGCTTTACCGGTGCAAACCGACCGCAGCTCAGACACATATTAGTTCTAGGAAAGTACCGCCGGCTGCGGTCCTAGCAACGCGTTTAGCGGTAGGAAATCCAAACCATTGCGTTTGACACCACTCTCGTTTCTAGATTCGAGATTTTCCCTTCCACCTCGAACAACAACGTATTCGTTGCTTCGATTTTGCTGTACGTGGAAATAATTTCGGTTCTTCGAACGAGCATTACCCACCAATTTTTTTAAACAACAATGCAATGGACGTATCAAAGAAACTAACGATCAAATTTAGCGAAGAGAGAAGGAAATCGGAACCAATCGATAGGAATTCGTTTTGGCGAAACGTATCGGTCAGTAAAATGGCGTCAGGTTACAGGGGGTCGATGCCGCGAGTCAAACGCATTCGCAGGATGGAACAAAATGCGGTCCGCGAGCGGTGTGTTTAGTGGCGGTAAAACTAGAGCCGTGCAGTTGACACGCACAGGTTGCGATTTCGCTATTTTCTTTTCCGAGCTTTGATTTCGGCGTAGAGAGAGAGAGAGAGAGAGAGAGAGAGGAAAGAGGGTTGCGCCCCTCTGGAAAATTACCTACGGCCAGCTTGCGTTGAGGTTTTGCGGTACGACGATACACGCGCAGACACGGACACTGCCGAGCAACGTGTGCGACCGTTCGGCTCAATTTTACATGCAATTTCGCGGTAGAAGGTGCTCCCCGCAGGATGGCAACGTTTTTAATTATATCTAGCTGGTCTCTGCCGGTCCGCTACAATATTAACCGGAAATAATTCCGGCCATGAAGCTCTGCTATCGACATTGCGTTCGTTGCTGGAAGGCGGCCGATGTGTCGGCCGGGACGAAACGAAAATGGAACTTGCCGCTGCTCGACTCACCCTCCCTTATCGGTGCATCGAATGCAGTTGGACAGCAACGCGGGGAAAATAATGGTTTCGACGAAATCGGTTTCGCCACCGTAAGATCTCCGTCGATTCGGTTTTATCGCATCTCCAGGGACTGCTCGATTAAATAGTCCTAGCGAACTTTCCATTACAAATTCTATCCTCAACGAACCGTCCATCCGAGTTCAGAGTCGGTCTGTAGATAATTCGACGTCAAGCGAATTAAACTAATAATCCGTCGTCGAATTCAACTAACAAACCGGTAAATCCCGTATTACCCAAATAGTCGGCGATGGCTCGAGCCGCGTTGCACTTGGCTCGCGGAAGCTTACCCGATACAACCAAATAATTAATCTATTCCATGAATCCCGATATCGATCGGTTCGAGTTTTTGTTCACCAATTAGAGGAGCGTCCTTTAAAAGACGATTATGATACTATATTGAACAGCGCGAGTTGAGAATTAAACGCAAAATTCTTAAGTTTAGCACTAAACCTATCCCAAACCGGTCCATCCGAACGGTTCAACGATTTATATTTTATTTACAAAAAAAACGGATAAAATTTGGTATCAAATTCTGGTTAGCTTCCGATGTAAATAGGAAATATGTATATAAAAGGAGAGTCTTGGAACTGTCTAACAACGCGTATTAAAAATATTAAAAATTTAGACGCGTGCTATTCCGAAACTATTAGTGTTTTATTAATTATTAAGACATTGTTAGAAGCGGCAAAGCCTCCCCTTTAAAATGGCTTTTGGTTTTTGACGATCGGACTTTCCGTTTTCGAGATATCGCAATTTATGTAAAAGGTAATTTTTTTTTAATCAGACTCTCTCACTGTCCGTCGCGTGTACAATAGCCTATTCACGCGTATTAAAAATACTAAAAGTTTGGACGCGTGCAGTTCCGAAACTATTAGCGTTTTATTAATTATTAAGGTATTGTTAGAAGCGGCAAAGCCTCCCCTTTAAAATGGCTTTTTGTTTTTGACGATCGGACTATCCGTTTTCGAGATATCGTAAGTTATGTAAAAGGTAATTTTTTTTAATTGGACTATCTCTGTCTTCGTCTTGAGCGTCGGACCTCTTTGTCGCACGTGCATCGTGCTGACCTACCCCACGGACGTGACTGTCGTGACCTAGTTTCGGGCGTAGTATTTCCAAGAATTTACTACGCACTGTTTACGTTTTGATGCGCGCGCGAGAGTTCATTGACAATGCACTTCCGCATCTGGCCAGCGCATCGACTTGAAACTAAAATCGCTATATCTCCGGAACTAATTAAGCTATCGACTCGTACGACCTCTCATTTTAAAGGGCATTTAATCCCCTATCCGATGACTATATCAACTGCTATAATTTATGCTGTCTTCTATGATTATTTTGCAATTTACTTTGACGCTACATACTCAAACAAGTTTTAGCAATTTCTATTGATTAGACATACATATACGTCTGATATAGGAGATCATGCTACGTTACAGATAAAAGTTGACCAATTTTATAAAATGTGAATTTTATAAACGTGCAATACCTTTTAAAGATACTCTAATGGAAATATGATATTGTCTATCGTTTAAATCATCCCGGCATGTACTAACGACTAATAAATCGATCAATTGTTAGATAAACGAAGCTATACCCGTCCGCCGCGCGCACGGTCGACACATTAAATACGAGCGTTGAAATTCGCCGAGCAAGGTATAAAAATTGAAGATTTAAAAATTCAAAAGGCTCCGCTGCCGAGGGAGCAACAGACGCCTGTTTCGCGACTATACGTTCCTGGCGGTGTTGATTTATCGTCGCATCCGTTGAGCGCATTTACCTCTACCGTGGGTCATTACGCGGACGATATCGAGAGAGGTCCATCCTTTTTTATTCCTGCTGAAACGTTTCCATCGAATGCGACGACGGCTGATGGGGGCTCGCATACGGAAAAACCTTGGCGTCCGTAACAAATTTTACTTTCTTTCCCTACACTGTCCGCTCGATCTCGAATCTCGAGGCGCTCGAGATTTTTTTTTACTTGGGATAGAGAAGATGGAAGAATTTTCGGATGTTCGCGAGACACGAAGGAATTCGTGGTCTTTGGAAAAAGAGTAAAATTTGTCAGGATAAAATTGGGAAATATTTGAACGATATCCAGATGGCTGGATGAAACTTGAGCAGCGCCATTTTGGTGTTACCCAGGATATTCGACGGGTAGACGGTACATGCGCTTTTACATAAGAGATCGAGAATGATGAAGCGCGCTGCATATTCTTCGTATATGCATAACCTCTACGCTCAACGAGTTCAGCGTTCGTTCCGCTTCGTAGCTTGAGATATTCGGATTTCACCGCGGCACTTTGTCCCTCGTTTCGGAAAAATGTAACGACGTCGTGGTAAGATGAAAGAACGCGATGAAACCGGATGCGACGTCAGGATTAAGTTAGTTAAGAAATAAACATCTATTGACATCATGGTCTGAAAAAGGATTGAAAGATTCAGGTACATTCAGATTTACGATAATTAATTTACCGCCTTGGATTGTTCGTATCGGGACCGTTTTGGTAAATGAGAACAGCCGTGCTTGAACGACCGGCTCGCAAAGTTGCGCGTAAACCAAGTCCACCACGGCCAACGTCGAACAAAGTTGAAAAGGGTGAAGAGGCAGGGAGATCTCCTTAATTAAGATTGTCACCTTGGTCCACACAGAAGGTTGTATTGAACTAGACTCGTTACCATCTCCGCCGTCAGGAAAAAGCGACTGAATAATGACTATGCATAAGGACGCGCAAAGGATTTCATATAAATGATAATGTTCCCGGTAGCTCCTTCCGTTTCCTACCCGCGGGAGCTCGAGCTCAAAGGAATTACAAATTTCGACGGGGGCCAAAATTGGTCGCATGAAAAATACATTTAAAAATATACTCCGACCAAGTCCTGGTCCCGCCTCCTCCGATATCTCTGATATTGTCGACGAGCCGGTGTTCCCTTTGACCTTCTTTTATCTCCTTTACGAAGGGAAACTAGGACAATCGACTATCCCTTTCAGTTAAACCTTGTTCGAATTTGAAATTCCAACTTTATCGAGAACACTATAACATTGTCGGTCCGCGACAAACTTTTCAACGATAAACCGTATGGATCGTGCCATACAACTGTTAATCAATAGGGCTGCTCTACACCCCGGCAACGTTAAATATTTAATATTATTTTCAGTTTGACTATTTTAGGGATACATTATGAATTTCATCGTGATCCCTCGGGCAATTTCCCCGCGACACCGTAACAAACAGACAAATACAACAAAGTTTTAGTTGCAATAGTTTACTGCTTGCTTGACCCCGTTGAATACCGACGCAACGATAAATAGTCAGAATAGCGACGTTGTTTAATAAAATCGGTCGCCTGTAAACTGTACATCTAAATCGAGATCCCATAAAAATGTCAACGTCCACGTAGATATGCAATAGATGCGGATGCTTAAATTAATTCAGGAAAACGAACCGAAACGCATTTTTCATAGCGTTACGAACATAATTCACATAAATTACGTATTAACAGCTGCAAGTTTTCGTCGTAACGACACACTCGAGTTTCGATCGGTTAGTTTGGTAGGTAGGAAAATGCGCTCCGCGGAATGTGACAACAAATCACATTCAGGAGTACACTCGTTCTCGAGCAGGGGCGAAAGTCTGCGTTTGATGTGTCGACCGCCGTGCCGCCGCGTAAACGTATACGTTTCCCTAGCATTGCGACGCGTCGCGTCGCGACGCTGCACACCGGTGGGAGGGAAGAACGAGAAAATATTTTTTCTTCGCGCACAGTCTGTCGATAACAGCCATATTCGAGGAGGGTTTCAAGAAGCGAGCCATACTACGCGACGCTGTCGAGATCTATGAAACCAGGTAAATCGAGCCGTGACAGCTTGAGTGCTTGGTTTCACTCTGTAGCGCGTATTTGCATACTTATCCGGACGACGCGACGAAAGTAATGAGGCAGCTGCGACGACGATAATAGGAAGCTTAAAAGAAACGTCGTGATAATATCGCGTTCGTTATTCGTCCATTACGCCGTCCAGCGACGCGACACGACGCGACGCGCTGACCAGGCTAGCTATAAAACCGTATTCAATCTTATCTACAGGGTGATGCAAACTTGGCTTTGCAAAATTTACAGCCTTTACCATGTTCTACGTTCGAGAAACCACGAGTACCTAACGTTCTTCAAAGTTTAACAGCTCCATTAACGCAACAATTCTTCGCTCGAGATAATCGAGTCTAGATCATCTTACAGAAGGATATTTTTTAAGGAAGATACGTAAAACCGAAATTCAGCCAGCAGCAGCGGCAAGAAAAAAAAGAGAATTATTCAAATCGACGAGGCGCGGCGCGAGTCCTTTGGGTATACCGCGTGCCAGTTTGAAACCGACACGACGCAAAGCGTCGGTTCTTTTAAGGCTTTCATGCCTCCTTTCTTACCTAGGACTCTGGCCCCGTCAAAGGGAGTTGCAAGCGCAAGTGAGAGAATCAAGAAAATAGAGAGATTCCGTTTCGTGCTTTTGACGTTGAATAAATTTTGATGGTTCAAACGACGTTTATGAAAATTTAACAGTTTCTTTCTAATTGATTAGAAAATGAAACAAGGATAGGAAGAAAGGATACACGTATCCTCGACGTTTTCCCTGTCCATGACATTTTTCGATAACGGTTTGTCCGCGTAGCATTGGCTGGGCATATCGTTTTTAAGCGAAGGCTTTTTTAGATCGGTGCAGGCGAGATTCATCGTGACGGACGAAACGAAGAAAAGCAAAGACACTTTTAAGGAAGGACACCGGCCGGCTCTTTCTACGGATACAACTCGGGGAATCCTCGAATCCGCGGGGACAAAGTTGCGAAGAAGGCGGGGAGGAACTCGGGGTGTTTTACATCAGCCCCGCGAGTCGAGACGACTCGATATGGTTACTTGTGCGAGCCTCCACCGCGAAAGAAGCTTAAGGATAAAGTCTATTATAGTTTGGAAAGGTCGATAAATCCGCGCCACTGTCACGGACACGTTGCATCCGTCGTGGTTGCGTCATATCCACTTTTCTTCGGTGTCCCAGTCACGCTTTTTCTTGAATCACGATTCAATGCTTAGGGAATATCCACGGAGATTACATTTACCAGCTCTTGCAGTATTAAAGTTGTTGAAACTGCACCGATACGTACACTTAGAACAGCATTTTTCTTTCTTTACCTATACATATTTCGTCACTTCGATAGTACTCTAACGTAAACGATATTTCCGTTTGGAGAATACCATTTTGTCCCGCATTCGATGTTTTATACTTTTGGTCAGCATTAAATTGTCAACCAATTTGCATAGTGTATCGATAGTAATCGTATCGAATGCAAACCGTGCAACGTAAATTTCCAAAATTCAATGAGGTACAGTTACTGTGTTATTCCCCGGCTACATCTACAATCCACACAAACTTCCGTAGCTTTTAAACACGCGATTCCGATTCCTCTTTCGAATTTACACGATTCGATACACGCCAAGTATAATAAATATTATGTTACGTTTTAACGAATCCAATATTTATTATACAGGGTGTTCGGACACCCCTGGAATACAATTTTAATGGGAGATTCTAGAGGGCAAAATAAGACGAAAGTGAAGAATATCAATTTCTTTGTTCAGGTTTCGTTAAAATGTTATAGAAACATTTACAGCTACATCGTATACTTTCGACAAAAAATTTTTTTACGAGGTCAAGGAACAACTTTTCCAATATTTTTATAATTTCTACATATTCTCCATTAAAATACGCGTTATTTGCTTTTTTAAACTTTAAAATCCTTCGATCCGTTCAGAAGTTATGACGTTTTAAAGATCCGTATGAAATTTCAGTAGAACGTCTAAACGAATGGTCAGACATTAGATTTTCGGTAAGGAATTTTTTTCTCGAAACAGAGTAGGATTTCGGGGGTATGTCTATTGACCAAAAATGATTGTAATTAACTCTTGCAATTGAAAATAATTTTTTTAGAACGATTTGAAACTTTTTAATTTTATCGAAAAATTTCACTCCTCGAATTTCATTACAGAAAATTGCTTATTGCTAGGAATTGTCAGGCATGTACGATACTTACTTATCCGCGAAGAAACGTACTCGGCGTACTTACCTGCAAGACAGAAAAAGGGACGAACGTAGGTACTCGATGAACGGTGGTTTTCTCTCGCCGAACCGAATACTATAAAATTAGTACCGCACATAATAAGCATACGTACGATACCTATTCGTGTTTCCTTCCGTCTATTAAAGATCGTAAACGGGTAATGAAAACAAGGACAGGTTTTGTTTCTGGTTTTATTCGTACCTAGATAATTTATCACAATAAGGGAATCATGAAAAATGTACAATAACGCGGACAGAAAACACATTCCTGGGAAACCGAAAGAAAGGACCAGCCATCTATAACAATTCCTCGCCCTGGACATTTATTCTTTAATTGACAATTGTCCTCTCCGTTGTGATGAAACAAACGACGATCGCCGAGATCCGCCGCCGATCTCCTTTATTTTACAAGTTAAAACACAATCTATACTTAGATATTAAATGTAGCAACATTTATAGTAACACTACGCAGCGAGTTTACGATGCACATTAAAAGCGATTTTCGGTTTTTCGTTTTATTTTTCTCTCTGTCGTAATGGTTCCGGGTGTAAATGGGATTTTATTACTCTCTTACGCTTTCCTCTCGATTATTTCTGATTCGTGCAACAACGAGTTTCTCGTTGTAATATGCTCGTCGAGCTGGTCGAATTGTTTGAACAGTAAAAGTAACCCAGACCTAATGAAAAGATATTTCGTTTGTCAACGATTCTCTCCAATTATACAGATAATTTTCTATCGTCGCGTATACGTGTAAACGATCAAAACGAGGAATATTTCAGGGCGTTAAAAATTTGTCAAGGTGTTGGATAGAAAAGGAGGCCCGTAGTAGGAAATTTAAAAAGTAGCCGATGGAAAGTTTTCGCGTTGCGATGATGCCGGGATAAGGAAGACGAAGGAGGAGATGGGTGTAACGCGAGAAGAAGCTGGATAAAAATATGGATGTTGTTGGGCTGCTTGTCGATCGTGCTTGGTGTTTCGTAACTTTACGTTCGTTTATAATTACGTACGCCATAGTTGGTCTAAGCAGGTTACACTTTCGTTTATGTATACTTATTTACAGGAACACAGTGAACATTGCCAGCCACAAAGTCGATCGTTTCTCATCGGAACCGCGTCTCTGAAATTCGTTCCTCGGTTCATTTGCTGGTTGCAACAATAATAATCAACAAGAATAATTGGTTTCTCGCGAGAGGACCGATTTTGTGGCGAGCAGCTGGCGGGATTACCTACGAGATACGAGACTTACGGCGCGATAATTTATTATCGTTAAATTCCCCTTACGACTAGAGATTTTTCCCTTCTCTTTCGGTTGTTCCTCGCCTCCTCGTACGATCTTGGTCGGTATCGATGCCAATCCACCGGCAGACTGGCGCAGGCACCGCGATCGATTAGCCTAACTCGTTCGTGGATCATTTCTTTCGATTCTTTCGTTTCCCTAAATCGATCGAATCTTATCGATCGTTAACATTTTTTCTCATTCTGCTCTGCGAGCTATTCGCGCGTCGAGAAAACTCACAAGGCGACGTTCGTTGAGCGATTTAAAAGAAACGCGATTATCTATTTAATCAATAGAAAAAAGCGAGTAATGTTCGCTAGAAACGCGCTCGTGAATTTTTTCACGTCGGCAAATATTAAAAGATTCGCGGTGTTACTATATTCTAGGCATTCATCGTTCTTTTTAAATTTAGTTTTATTTATTATTGCGGGAAACGAGCACGATCTTGCTTCGCATGCAGTGTACATACATTCATGTATTTATGCGTACGCGTATGTGTATGGATGTATTATGTGTATGAATCGCGTATTTGGCACTTGTTACGTGATCGATTATTTACACAGCAGACTCGCAGCGAGATCGTATCGAAACGCGTCGAGGGAACAATGTAATTTTTACCGATCGACGCTAGTCGTCACGACGCGATGCGACGCGACGCGACGCGACGCTTCGATACGAACGATCGATGCGGACTCTCGTTTTCTCGTTTTCTCTTTTTTCTTTTTTCCTCGTGTATTTATAATGTTTATACAATGAACCTGGAACTGAAATTTATACACCGAGCTATTTACAATTCCCTCGTAGCTTGCGAACGGACAAAACGAGAGTTCGAAATAAACGTCTGTCGTTTTCTCTCTCGTAATTTCGGGTTTCGCTCGTTTTGTTCGTTAGACGGCATTTATTTTTAGACTTTCGGTCGATTAACGCTAAAACTTACAAATCTCCGTTCGCGTCCGTTGAGCACCGAAAGTGTGTTACTTACCTCGTGCAATATTTACGCAAACGGTCGATCTATAATAATATAACGATACATTAGGTGTAAGCAATAATACTTTCAACTTGTTTCACGACCCGTAGGTCGGTGAATCGGGACAATTGCTGGTCGTGCGTACCATTGCAAAAGGAGGAGCCGCATTCCACGCGTTCCATCGAAATTAACATCTAATATCTAGTCCGCAGGTAAAATGGTCCATCTATCGCATGCTCGTGTTTCTTTTCGATCGTCTGGGCAACGTGCAACTTGCTCGTACGGAATGAATTACGATAAAAAGGAATCCGCGACACGCGCGACACAGATATTCCGATCGATCATCGGTTTAGGTGCTTTCCCGAAATCGATAAACCCGTATTCTCGGGATTCTCTTAACTTTACATGCGAAACGCGAACGACGTTAAGGGATTCCGACGCCTTAACGACCGAAAGATTGCTTCTCTATTCTGTGCTTTGCCGTATTCGCAGGACGGAAGTTGCTCCGGAGTCGGTCGGTCGATCGATCGATCGGTCGGTCGGTCGGTCGGTCGGTCGGTCGGTCGGTCGGTCGGTCGATGGGAATTCGAAAGCCCGAGAGCTCCCCTGGATCAGCGTGCTCTGATACGGCCGTGAAATAAATTTGCCAAGTTTGCGGAAAAGTTGCCCCGTACCGATCAACTTGAACTCGTAGATATCGATCATTCCGGAAGCTGCATCGCGCGGCCAGCTTTTAAATCGACGCCAAGACGAAGCGGCGATCTTTCGCGTTTAAATCAAACTTTTCGATTAGACAAACGGTCGATAGAACTGGATAAGTTTAAGGATACGGACATACATCTCAAACTATTCCTCTTACGCGATACAGGAGACAGGTTGGCAAACGTCTGATTTTCTACCACCGTATGAACCTCGCTCGTCCTGGTAAACCAACAGACCGTATTATACGTATACGTGTACATGGAACGAAGGTTCGAAACAGAGAACGTTGCTTGGTAAAGGTTATACATTGTTACAACTTGTGTTACGTGGTGTTTGGCATTAGCTGTGCGTTATAAAATTGGTACGGGAATTTGTGATAAAACGCGTCCACGAATCTCCCACGGAAGACGAATTTACGTTTCAGGAATAAAGATCGATCATGTACCAGATAGCAGCTGGAAGCGTGCTAGGATAAAATTGTTAACCACCCTCTGATATTTAATATCAGATTTATCGGCGATTTTTATTCACCGATAGTTGTATGGGAAAGGCAGTTTTGTCGTAGCAATCTGGCAATTATGAGTCGCGTGGCTACTGTAAAAGTCTCGGCCCAGCGACCTCGCCTCCTCGTAACTCGGGACAATAGGTGTCCTACCGCGGTGGCGGAGGTGGTAAATCGGAGGTCGGGTAATGTTTGGCCAGCTACGTGGTGCTCTTGCCGCGATAACCGGCAATACTTTTACGGCCGTCACCCTATTATGAATGGGCCGTGTTAAACGAGGCGGGAAAAGCTCGCAAGTACATCGCAAAGTGATGATACAGACTGTGTATAACAGGATCTCTCCACCCACCACGACCTGTTCCTCTCTTCCGTTCCGTCCCCATCACCATAGTCATTCTGTACATTTACTCGTCGACCGACGGGACCTGTCTGTGACTTTTGCTGCACACTTTTCCAACGCTCGCACGTTACGTCCACGGGGCCGACCGAGTCCCGGACTCCTCTATAAATATGGAATTTATTGACAAACGAACTTGTTATTCGCGACCAACGATCGAAACGTATCTTTCGCGGACATGTTTTCCAACGTTTCCTATGTATATTTGTCCAAATTCGGTATATCCTTTCGCAACAGTATCCGTTGGTTCGTTTTAAGAAGGGGACCAATACGTACTACGTACCGAGTCAGTTTTATCGATTTCACCGGCAGCTAACCGGCGCGGCGGCGCCGCGATTAAAACAACTCTGGACGTATTTAAAAGATATGTATTTTGTTGGTGAAACGATGGTACCCGTGTATAATAGAGCACGGTCTAAACAGCGATCGAAATTGTATTTCGAGCTAAATAATAAAGTTTGTTTCATCGGCATGCATCGCGAACCAGTGAATTAAACGTTTCAACGACTCGTCGGCGAATAGAGAGAGGTTCATCGAGCCGAAAAAAGCAAATTTTACGAGGAGCAACGAGGGGAATCAAAGGTGGAAGCAACAGATTGGACGATACTTTAGCGGCAGAAATTCGGCCGCGAAACGGACGCGTTAAACCGAACGAGAAAAGCTCGCGAACGCCAACACAGATTACGTATAACAGGATCCGTCTCTAATCTCTGATCCCGTATAGTACGGACTACCGGACCTCGTCGGATTTCTCGCTGTTACGTTTCTCTCAAGTATTATTATGCTGATTCATGCACAGTCCCGAAAATCACTATCATGCAAATACGTTTACGCCGGCCACGCAATTTAAATCGATCCTTTTGTTCCCGACCCCTTCGAGAACCGGCAATTTCTCGAGTCGCATTGTTCGCCGAATAGTCGCCGGCGGGGGGAGGGAGAAGGAGCCGGAACAAATTTATTTCACCGGATCGCAAAACGCTCGCTTAACGTTGACCGTCCGTCTGTCTTTTCAGGGCTGTTTCCTCGGCATTTTTCATCAACGACCAAACGACGGAGGTCGGTTAACGAGAACTTTACCACCTCTTGTTTCCTTCGTAATCGTATCTAACCGTACTTGATACAACTTACTTTCACCGGAATCTCGCAGTAACAATAAATAGTTTAAACTTCCGGATCTCTCTGTCCGTCTAACGAGAGAAGGAAATACATTCCGCGGGGAAACGTGAATCTTTGATCGTGGTCCGTGCACCACCGGTTTTTCCTCCGCTTCGAGTTCTCACCACGTTTTCTTCTCCTTTTCACCACTTGGACAGGTACAAACAAGTATTTTTTACGGCCAAAGACGATATCTCTTCTGCTCGCGTCGCGTCGCGTTATAAAACAAACAAGAAATTTAACGATAAGCCGTTCAAGTTGTCGTTAAAGAAACGAAAGGAAACTTTTTCTCCGAAATCCTTTGAAATTGCTGCTAGATGGAAACGAGCGTAAATCTTTGCGGAAGAAGAAAATTCCAAGAGAAATACACAATACCGTGCGACGAAATCAGCATTTAATTTCCGCGAAACCGTAATAAAGAGCGAGAAAATAAATGGAATGCTGGAAGCATTGCATGCAAGCCGTTCAGCAGGAATTTCAATCTTGCCTTTTTTCCCCTACGTAACACGGTGTAACTAGAAACACCAGAATTCACGGACGACCATTAGTCTCGAGCCAGTTGACATCCGCGCTGTTGCAATTTTCTGCTTATTAATCGCAACGCGTGTCAGAGTGAACGCGCGTCATGTCCCCTTTCGGATTTGAATTTGGATATGGAACGCGGCGTTTCAGGTTATTTAACAGCACAGGACTCGCGTAAACGTTATCGCGTTCCCCCGCTAGCCGCGAAACATCATTTTCCGAGCATCTTTACCCGTTCAAGACGAATAATAAGAAATTTAATAGAGGCTACGGTAATTGAAAATTAATTGCAGGCCAGGAAAATTGATGCTCGGGACAAAATATTATGTGAGAGAGAGAGAGAGAGAGAGAGAGAGAGACGTGTTGGGGTTGGCTCTGGCCTGGATTTCGGTTAACTTTCGGCTATCTAGAACACCGAGCAACACTCGATATTATCTACTTACCGAGCAATTTACACAACCTCGATTCTTTGACGCGTCGAGCACCTCCGCGTGTACCTCTGCAACTTGCTACAGCCCAGTACTCTGAAACTATTTCCTAGCCAAAGTATTCGCGTTCTTAAACTCGCTAATATACTCTAAGTAATTTCGAATAAACCATGTCATGTTAATTTCGATAAGGAAAAGGATCGCGTCGCGTGATTCAAACTGTTCGATCGAACAACGCACTATGTAATATCAAGCGGTCCGCGTGAAATAGACCAACGGTCGATCGGAATAAAATAATAGATGGGCTGCGTGCTCGAAGGCTAGGCGATAGAACAGAGTGGGTCTGGTGCTATCCGGTCGCGCATCTAAATAGCGAGCGTGTATTCTATCGGCGCGTGTACGCGCGGTAACACAGCCGTGGCGTGTAACGACGTCACCGAGCAGTATCTCTGTTACGCCTGGCTTGCCGTGGACTGTGGCCACTCACGCATCGCTTAACATAATCCCCCATCCGACCAGGACTACATAGATTACGGAATGATACCTCTGAAACGCGCACAATTATATTGGCGTGAGATATTTCGGCCGTGCGCGGTGTTTCGTGGTCCGAATCTGAATGCGACCGTCCAGCCTGCTACGCCGGAATTTCTGCCAACCTCGGTACAGAGATAAATATCGAAAACTGCTGGCCTAATTCGTCGCTCCGTTCAAATGCTAATCGCGATCAACGAACTCGGAGAGAAAGAGAGAGAGAGAGAGAGAGAGAGAGAGAGAGAGAGAGAGAGAGAGAGAGACAAAGCCGTCGAGGTGACTATATTCGTTCGGTTTCACCCATTTCGAATAAGCGTCACGCGATTAAAAGCCTTTTTTCGTTGGTTTGCGAAACAACTCTGATTAAAACAATTTTAATAGGGGATTCTAGAGGGCAAAATAAGACGAAAATTAAGAATATCAATTGCTTTGTTCAGGTTTCGTTAAAAAGTTATAGAAACATTTACAGCTACATCGTATACTTTCGACAACAAATTTTTTTACGAGGTCAAGGAACAACTTTTTCAACATTTTTATAATTTCTACATATTCTCCATTAAAATACGCGTTATTTGCTTTTTTAAACTTTAAAATCCTTCGATCCGTTCAGAAGTTATGACGTTTTAAAGATCCGTACGAAATTTCAGTGGAACGTCTAAACAAATGGTCAGACATTAGATTTTCGGTAAGGAATTTTTTTCTCGAAACAGAGTAGGATTTCGGGGGTATGTCTATTGACCAAAAATGATTGCAATTAATTCCTGCAACTAAAGATAATTTTTTCAAAACGATTTGAAATGTTTTAATTTTGTCGAAAAATTTCACACATACTCGAATTTTTTTCTCGAAAGTGGATAGGATTTCGGGGGTATGTGTATTCACCAAAAAAACTTGTAGTTGTCCCCTCCAACTAAAAATAATTTTTTCAGAATGATTTGAAATTTTTTAATTTTGTCAAAAAATTTGACCCTTCTCGAATTTTTTTCTCGAAAGTGGGTAGGATTTCGGGTGTATGTGTATTCACCAAAAATGATTGTAATTGACCCCCGCAATCGAGAATAATTTTTCCAGAACGATTTGAACATTTTTTTTTTTCGTCGAAAAATTTAGGCACCTACCCCCTGTCGATTTTTCATAAATATTCGTTTTCCATTTTTAGTAATTTTGTTTGACGCCCTACAGAAAAATTGTCTAATACTTTTTCGTAGGTACCCATGAGCTCTACTTCAGAAAAAAGTTTCATTGAAATCCATTCACTGTTGTAAGAGTTATGGCTGTTTGAAAATTGGACCACTTTTATGGGGTTTTTCTAACTTTACGGGGTCAAGGAACAACTTTTTCAATATTTTTATAATTTCTACATATTCTCCATTAAAATACGCGTTATTTGCTTTTTCAAACTTTAAAATCCTTCGATCCGTTCAGAAGTTATGACGTTTTAAAGATCCGCACGTAGTAGAACGTCTAAACGAATGGTCAGACATTAGATTTTCGGTAAGGAATTTTTTTCTCGAAACAGAGTAGGATTTCGGGGGTATGTCTATTGACCAAAAATGATTGCAATTAATTCCTGCAACTAAAGATAATTTTTTCAAAACGATTTGAAATGTTTTAATTTTGTCGAAAAATTTCATTCCTCGAATTTTTTTCTCGAAACTGGTTAGGATTTCGGGGGTATGTCTATTCACCAAAAATGATTGTAATCGACCCCCGCAACCGATAATAATTTTTCCGTGAATGATTTGAAATTTTTTAATTTAATTTTGTTAATAACTTTTTAACGAAGCCTCGATCAATAAATTGATATTCTTGATTTTCGCCTCGTAGAATCTCCCATCAAAATTGTTTCTCAGGGGTGACCGAGCACCCTGTATACGTCTCTTCGGTTCAAACTGTCTATAGTAAATTTAATTAACGTCGCGGTTAGATTATAGGTAGAGTATCCGTTGCTCGCCATAGAAAGAGACACGCGTTTACGAAAGAGCAGACAACGATGTACAACAAGTAAAACGGAATCGTAGCGCACGTATGTATGTACATAAGTCGTGGCGCAAACAAGGCTGGGCAATGCACACTGTGCATAAGCAGGCTGAACAAACAGGGGTAAAAGAAGAAGAACCGGTCGTACAAGAGTCGTTGGTTGCTTCGGTCGAACCCAGTGTCGACTAGTGTGTCCAGTAGCCGAAACAAACTTTACAAATTTCATATGGGTCGAGTATACCCCAAAAGAATTTCTTCGTTCAATACGGTATTTATACATACGATACTTTAAGCGTAATAATTGTTTTACGAATCTCTCTCTCTCTCTCTCTCTCTCTCGTGTCTAAAGTTAAAATCTGGTGCATCCGGTGACCTCCATCAACGAACGAAACACACTTTTTCCAACACGTTTCTTTCGATAGTACTAAAAATAAGTAAACGGGTTATTTAAAGCGTCAAGTTACGGCAGCTTTATCCATAGTATTTTTTTGTTCCTTTCTCTGGACTAAAACCAGAATCGAGAAGCAAAGAAATACCACGTAGATTGGACGTTGCAAAAAACGGACCAACGACGGTTTCATAATAAGCATGTAAATAGAGAACGTTTCTTGATTAAATTATTGCAAGTTTGGGCAATTATGCCGGACAGACCGTCCCGAGAATTATAAATGTAGTTGTTCGCTCTATTTCGTGGGCCGAATTCCAATGAGTTTATCGTTTGGCTGCGTTAAAGTGGAAATTCCGCGTAGCATCGCGCCGCGGCGACGAATTCGCTCGAAAGATAAATCCAAAACTGACGTTCTAATTCGAGATTTAATTTAAATGGTAATTTCAAAATAGAAATCGCGCGACCGAAAATTTCAAACAGTCGCAGTCTCTGTAGAAGGTTTGCGTCGTTCATCTTTCGCCGTTATTCATCGTCCGAGCGACCGTCCTTTTCTTTTCCTTTTTAAAACTCGACGTTTTCGAGGAATCTTTTACTCGTGGATCTGGTATTCCGAGAAGATACAGCTGCCGTTGGTTTCGCCGATAAAGAGGAACTTTTCAATCTCGAAGCGAGCCAACTTTCCAGCTGCGAGACTTTCCGACCGAATGGTACTTTATCGAAGCCCTTTTCGCGCGATCGAAACTTTTTATGCTGGCTTCTCTGAGCCGGTCGCGTGACCGACCAAATGCGGAGTCGTTCCAACCAGACGCACAAATGCTTTCTATCTACCGATTCGCTGCAACGAATTATCGCGAGCATCGTTTTCATCCTTTTCATCGTTCGGATAGTTGTTGTAAAGGTAAAGGTAAAGGTAACGGTAACGATACCGCGAATCTGCGAGAAAAAGGATCGATAGATTCTATCGAGGTCGCCTGGATGCAACGACAACCGGAAATATCATTTTCCCCGATAAAACCGTTGTAATTTTCATCATCGAATACCGTTTTAATTATAATTGCCAAGGCTCCGTGAAATTGAATTACAGCACAAACACGCCGGCAATTATTAATATTTGCGTTTCGATCGCGATACGTTATTTCGACTATATAATAAATACGCGATCGTTATTCACGTACGATTCGACGCGTTTCGATTAACGATCGGTCCCCCTCGATGCGAACACGCGAGAACGACGTTTCGTGTCTTTGTGTCTTCTTTTGGTAATTAATTCAGGCTCGCAACGTGTTTTAATTTAGCGAAACGCCGCTTTGTTTCTCGCGTACCCGATATCGTAAAACGTAATTACGCGTTGCGTGCCGATTACACACGATCGGTAATGGAAAGTTTCGTAATTAGAGGGAATTGGATGATTAATACGTTCACGTTGGAAATCATAGTAATTTCGGTCTTTGATGAGCGGCCGAAGCGAGTGCACGTCCCAGCTTCGCCGAACGTTACAACCAACGCCTTTATCGCGGTTTCGGTTGAAAACGGTATTTCGTTTCGATTTCGATTTCACGCGTCGTCATGAATTTTTAACGAATCCTCGTATTTCTAGCCGGCAGTCTCGTTCAAACCGCATGGAAAAA
The DNA here is from genome assembly GCF_013123115.1 of Colletes gigas. Lineage (NCBI taxonomy): Eukaryota > Metazoa > Arthropoda > Insecta > Hymenoptera > Colletidae > Colletes > Colletes gigas. The sequence goes on from NW_025106644.1 coordinate 6,356,110, forward strand.
AAAGAAAGAGAAAAAAATGAAACAAAAATGAAAAAAAGAAAAAAGACTAAAACGCTTTCAGAGGTGAAATTTTCGCCGAGTGCAATCGAAATGAAAAATATTAATTCAAACCGACGCGACGCGACGCGACGCGACGCGACGCGACGACGCGGCACGACGACGCGGCACGACGTGTCGCATTAATTGTGGCCCGAATTCGGTATCGCGCGACGAGCAAACAGCAGAAACTTGCGTCACGAAGGATCGTGCATGGAATCGCGAAACACCGAGACGAGGCTAACATTTTCAGAGACGAGAATGAAATTCTCAATCGCTTCCCCACATCCGGTTCCGAGCAACATTTCGATAATTGGATTTCCCGTGGCTTGGTCCGTAGTTAAAAAATATTACGGCTATCCGCGTCGCTACGCTCCGGCCACTCTCATGATTCCGCGAGTACGAGAGCGTGCTTGTACCATTTTTCACGTGCCGAAGCATTAATCAAATCACCCCTCGTTCCGTCTCCCTTCCTCTCTGGAGGGGTTACATCCGACGGAATACTACTTTCTGGTCGGGTGAAAAGTCGCTGCCGCAACAGGGCTCCGGTATAGAAACAATGACCGCGGAACGTATGTATGTACGTACGTGTCCCAAACGACGACGACAAACAACACTCTATACATAATATGCGTACACAACTTTACCTTATTCTCCTCGTTGCTTTCAATTATTTCAAATTCCATCCAATCAATAGCAAATTTCAAGTTGCACGTGCACGCAATCGACGACAAAACCGAAATCTTTTCTCCTGAAAATTAAGGCGATTCCAATGACATTGACCAACATAATTAATTTCCATTTAATCGCGGCGATTAGCCACACGATCGCGGCGGAATGTCATACAGTAATATTGCTTCTAGCACGGGGAGTACACCGTTCATACATCATTACTTGCCACAAATAATTCACCAAGATAATTCGCTTCACAATAAATATCTGACGCTAATTAAGCCCGTAATCCAATGGCAGCCGATACGTAATTCAATTACGCTAATTAATGTTCGATTGCGATTAACAATCCAATTAAAGGTATACACACCGGGGCTCGAGAAATAATTTCATCTGTTTCCGCTAATGCATCCTGTGAATCATCAATCGGAATTTCGTACGAAAGTCACGCGAACACAGACCGAGCGAGACTCTTTAAGAGTAAAATTGTCCTAAAACGTAAAAAACTGCTAATCCCGTTAGCAATCGTAATAAAAAGGGAAGATACCTTGAATCTGTTCCTGTTAATAATGTATCTGGCGTTTGATACACTACGTACTAAGAATGCACTTTGATGGTACATGGTAGTACGTTCGAATGCGGCTCCGCAGGGAAACGAGCGGAGAATGCAACGGTACGCAGGTCGCGAGAAAATGTTCTAGGCGAACACGGGCCACGTTTCTCGCGGACCGTGTCCTAATTCGCCGTCTGGGGCACATACGGGGGCATATAGGGCCCCGTAAGGATGTACTGCACCGCCACCACCATCAGCTGCGGGGCGCTCCACCTGATGATGTACGCGCTTCCTGGAACAGAAATGCATTTTCCACGTTACTCCGGGCTGCCTCTGTCTTATGTATCCGCAACCCTAAGTGCTACGCTATTCCAGGATAAAATTACGCATCGCGTACGCGTATGTGTGTCTATGTGGAGTTGGGTGCCAGAGCAAGAACGTGCTTTCGACCCGACACGACGCGCGACGACTACATACCACGCGTTAGATTCCTCGAGCTGGAAAAATACGAGCTCTAAACAGTCAATTCCTTGGTCCAACATTATTTTAATACACATGTCCATACATTCTCTGTAGAAAGAAAGACCGTACCAACCATCGTATCCGCGTTTACGAACAAATACGCGCCACTTTATTTCGAGTCTCTCGTCTTTCTGTTCGGCTACGCTCTAGAACCAACCAACCAACGAACGAGAGTCGATCTTGTTTATATTCCAACATTTTCCACTTTTATTTTTTAAAAGCGTCCTCGATAAAAGTTTCGCGCAACGTTCAGAATTTAGATTAACATTTAAGAGAGCACATTTTCGAAATACTTGGCGTACCAGCAGCATACGTGGAACGTTCCGGCTAAAACTTGTCGAGGAAAACTCGTAGAAGCGAGAGCAGAGTTTCAAGCGGAACTTTTCGTCCAAAGTCCCACGGGTGTTCCCTTTTACGCTCTCTCTGATCTAAAGCTTGCTCGAGCTACGGCAAAGATCTCGTTGCTTTTCCTACTAGTACATACACCATTGCTCGATACATCGATCAAGTCTTTTCTTTACCGTTAACGTCGCATCAAAAACTTTATTGCCTAGCAAACATCTGCTTTCGACAAAACCTTCTTCCTTCTCTTCCTTCTCATTGTTTCTTACAAACGCGTTAAAAATTATTAACAAAGACGAGTAATCGGTCTCGTTGGGTACGGGTCTCGGTACGAGCAAATAAATCGTTATAATAGTTTCGATCGAATAGTGGAAAGTTTCCGGAATAAATAAACCGGTAACGATATTCAAAGATTGCAGCAGTAAATTATTACGCCGTGACTACGTATTTTGCGATCAGTCGTGTATAGGAAAATAGAGTTATAAATAATCCAAGGTCCCGTGTATCGGCAGAGGGAAATATATCGGGCAAATAACGTCAAGCAGATTCATCGAGTGTTGGGATGATCGGCTCGCTCGCTCGCTCGCTCGTGCGCGGTCTTTCGGCTCTTTCGGCTCTTTCCTTCGGCTCGATGAACGAAATTACAAATCGTCTCGCGTATATCGGTTATCCGGCGATGAAAAATGTCAAATTGGATGCCGGCCGACACGATAGCGCGCGGCACCCTTTCGCACAAAGACCCCGGTAAGATCTTTATTTGCATCCCGGTCTGATTTATGCTCCATCTGCATCACGTCGTTCTCCGTTTCGCGTGGCGTGTTCTATTCGCGAATCGCGCAGCGAGTTTCGCGTCTGAAAAATATATTGCGCTCGTTCCTCGCGGCGGGATCGAGCAAGCTCGTCTGCGGAAGAGGGAGGCCGGCCGGCAAGGTAAGGGAACAAAGAGTGAGGACAAATAGACGAAACGAAAAGCACAAATAGACGAAATGGGGAAAGCATCGAGTTCGAGGAGAGAATAAAACTAAATAAGAGAGATCCAAAGGGAGGAGAGGATAGAAATGGATGGAAATTGTGCAAGAGCATAGAGACAAATAAACCAACACGAAGGAAAAAGTAACGCGGCTCGAGAGACGAGAAAGGAGAGAAAGAGGACTCTGCCGGGGCTCTTATCGCGAATAGAAGCTGCTGGTGTTACGGATTACTCGCTATCGCGACCAATATGTCAAGCCGTAAGAACGACGAGGAGTCAAGCGTTATATCGCGAAATAAAATGGCCCGTGGCATGTGTGACCATGGCCGGGTCGCGTCCTGAAATATACCGACCCAGCTCCGATACGATCTACGTATTTATTGGCATTTTGCTTCCGCTCGAATTATGTATTTTTCATAACACATGTCCGACGGCTCGTTCGCGAATCCAAAGTAACATGCTTCGCGACGACGACGCTGCCGCCGAAGCCGACGCCGACGCCGACGACGTAAACTTGATGCGCACCGCTGAGATACAGAGGCGACATCGACCGGAAGGTTCTCGCGAAATCGGAAAGCGTCACGGTGAATTTTAATGCCAGGCTACGATATCGACAGTCACCGACAGGAACCACCACCGACTCTCCGATCGAAAAATGCATTCGCATATCTGTATTTATATATTTATTTCGACATGTTGACGGCATATTCTTCCATCAATGTTTTTTAATGAAACGGTTTTTCCACTTTACGAGGTCAAGGAACAACTTTTTCAATATTTTTATAATTTCTACATATTCTCCATTAAAATACGCGTTATTTGCTTTTTTAAACTTTAAAATCCTTCGATCCGTTCAGAAGTTATGACGTTTTAAAGATCCGCACGAAATTTCAGTAGAACGTCTAAACGAATGGTCAGACATTAGATTTTCGGTAAGGAATTTTTTTCTCGAAACAGAGTAGGATTTCGGGGGTATGTCTATTGACTAAAAATGATTGTAATTAACTCCTGCAACTAAAGATAATTTTTTCAAAACGATTTGAAATGTTTTAATTTTGTCGAAAAATTTGACCCTTCTCGAATTTTTTTCTCGAAAGTGGGTAGGATTTCGGGTGTATGTGTATTCACCAAAAATGATTGTAATTGACCCCCGCAACCGAGAATAATTTTTCCAGAACGATTTGAACATTTCTTTTTTCGTCGAAAAATTTAGGCACCTACCCCCTGTCGATTTTTCATAAATATTCGTTTTCCATTTTTAGTAATTTTGTTTGACGCCCTACAGAAAAATTGTCTAATACTTTTTCGTAGGTACCCATGAGCTCTACTTTAGAAAAAAGTTTCATTGAAATCCATTCACTGTTGTAAGAGTTATGGCTGTTTGAAAATTGGACCACTTTTATGGGGTTTTTCTAACTTTACGGGGTCAAGGAACAACTTTTTCAATATTTTTATAATTTCTACATATTCTCCATTAAAATACGCGTTATTTGCTTTTTTAAACTTTAAAATCCATCGATCCGTTCAGAAGTTATGACGTTTTAAAGATCCGCACGCAGTAAAACGTCTAAACGATTGGTCAGACATTAGATTTGCGGTAAGGAATTTTTTTCTCGAAACTGGTTAGGATTTCGGGGGTATGTCTATTGACCAAAAATGATTGTAATTGATTCCTGCAACCAATAATAATTTTTTTACAATGATTTGAAATTTTTCAATTTCACCAAAATATTTCTTCACCTACTAAATTTTATATAAATTAAATAAAATAAAATAAAATAAGATAAAATTAAACTAAATTAAAATATGTTGGGAGCTAGGGCCGAAGCTCGTATCGTTGGAGATATCGTTGAAGAAGAAACAATCTACAGACCGATAACAAAGGTATTTTCAAAGTCAGTTACGATTTTTAATCGGAAAAATGGGCGCGTTTATATTTGCCGAAAAATGGTTGTCGCTCCGTCAGCTTTAAGAGACAAGACGAGGCCAGTTATAACGTTCGACGAGCGCGGAAAATGAGGTCGAAGGGAATAAGAAGGTTATCGAGTTATCGGTTATATATCAGCGACAGATAGATTGATACATAGCTGGATAGATATAATAGATAGATAGACAGTGTGTGTGGGTGTATGCGCGCGCGCGCGTATCAGTGAGTGAGAAGAGAGAGAAAGAGGGACGAAGAAGGGAGGTTGATCTCTCGAAAGTACCTCGGTAGTTGCGGCACATGCAATTTGCGACGTCTGAAGTTACTTGTAACGTGGTGTTGTTTTAATGGCCGCAGACGCTATCGGCAGCGATCGAGTCAGCACAATTTTCCTCATCACTCTTCTCGATGCAGGGAAATTTGTTGCCAAAGAAAAAAAAACGAGACGGATTTTTCCGGAAGAAAATCAAGTTTTGGTATGTAAGAATGTTGGATAACACGAGCGAGTTTATAGAGTGAAGGGTAATAGAAATTTAGCACGCATGGAATTACGAAGCCATTGATGTTTCCTCCATAACCGTGGGACGACTACGTTAGAAACGGCCAAGGCTCGAGCTTGGTCTTTTCGGCATATCCCGAAGGTGTCTTTGGTCTTTCCCTCGTAAAAGAATGGATGTTGTTTGTCACGTATCGGGCACGCATTCATTTATCAACGGTATCCCCTTTCCGGTTCTCGGTAGGTATACACGTCGTGGGCTAAACGCGGCATTTGTACAGGGGCTTTTTTAGTTGGTCGACGCGTATATTACGTGCCCGGAGACCAGGATCACGGGAACTCTGGGGAGAAAGAACCTTGGTTGACCCTTTTATTCCTCGCGAGGAAATTACCTTCGGACGAGTTCCTCGAGCTTCGTTTTTACCCTTCGCGTGTCCTGTTTAGCCGTTTCTCTCTGTCGCGTACCCGTTTCTCTTACCTGTACGAGTCGAGTTGGCGTACTTTTTCGAGACAGAGATTTCTTTGGAACGATATTAGGGACCAGGCCGCCCCTCCCCCCTCCCTCCTCCTGTTCATTTTGCTGGGAAAAATATGACTGGGAAATTACGCTGGCGAGAAACGACGTTTTATTATCTGCGACGCGTATTCGGTCTTCTTGGTTCATTTGATAAAAGTATTTTTCTCCATTGCGGCGAGACCATTTCCGTCTCGGGGAATTTCGAAGAAAGGAACGGCTCTTTTCTATGCGAAACAACTTTCACAAGTACGATCAACTGTAACGATAGTAATTATACGATGAATCGAATTACGGAAGAAAGCGGCTGTTTCCTCTGTTCGTCTCGGTTCTCGTCATGTTTCGACGGAAGCAGGAAGGAAGGCAGGCAGAGAGTTTCGAGGCCGTAAAATCGTCGAGAAGCGTTTCTGTTGCGACGTGCCACTTGATCGGTACTTTGCGAGAAGAAGGAAAGCAGAGAGAGAGGAACGCAGGGATTTGAAAAGGCAAGAAGATTTTTCCGGCCTGTTGGGGATAAACTGGAATCCAGCCACCGCACCGGTTGTGAAGAGCGGCCTCGGAAACGGCCGAAACGGGGATGAGAGGGCGTAGAACGCGAGGCTCGTTTCACGCCGCGACTGTTCGCGGAGTGGGACTTTTGCGGTGTGGAAGCACTCGAGCAACCCCCCTGGCGTTGCGCGGCGGACCGAGTAAAACGCCCTCGCCCCCTGTCCTGTTCTGCCCTGGCCTGGCCTGGCCTGGCCTGGCCTGGCCAACAGCGCTCCAAGAATACGCGTCTTCTCTGATCCTCTGCCGCTTTTTCGGCGACTTCCCGCTGCGAGTGCAACCAAGCGAATTTTCGTTCCGCGCCTCGCCGGGCTAAATTCTCTCGGCTTCAGTTTTTTAAGCAACTCTCGACGCCGAACGTTTCTACGTTCTAGTCTCGACGCTACGTTTAAACGAGATCGCGCTCTCTTGAGAGTTTCCCGTTGCTCCGAATCGTCGCGTCCTGGTGGTCGTTCCGATCGGTTGGCCCATCAAATTTTCTTTATTTCTCTGTTATAACGTTATCGCGTTGCATCGGGTTAGGTCTGGGTTAGGCAGTGGAGCACCGAACGGGTTTAAAGGAGTCACGTAGCGAGGCTGGCTGTACGTTGCAAACAAGGTCGTCTGGAGAAGTTTCCGTGGCCTGGGACCGGCTTCGGCAAGTAAGGACATTAGCATACCGTTCACCGGCTGACAATTTACCGAATTAAGCGCTCGCTGGAGGACCGAGGCGAGCGTAACGCGCGAGAAAGGATAGAGGGATGGAGGGTCGCTGGAAATGGCCGAGCAGGGACCAGCAGCAGCCGAGCGTCGAAACAGGCCGCTGAAAAACTCGGAGCTGTAACACTTGAACTCGAACAACAGACACGGGAGAAAAAATGGCCAAGAAAAAGCCAAGCTGGAAGAAGAAACGGAAAGGCGAAGGTCGATCGATCGGTTATTCTTTGCTCTTGTATAATTAAAACGTTTGCTCGAACGGTTCATCGAGAAATAACATTTCGCGTTCGATCTATGCGCGTAATTATCATTTAAATTGCACTTTTTCAAACCATTAGGATAGAATAGAATTACGTTTAAACCGATAGCTCGAACGACTATCGATTTGCACCGCTGATGGTACACAAACGGTGCATCTTTCAGAATTACTAGAATATACACCGGGAACCGAGTTCCAACCAACGATTGCCTCGTTCTAAAAATATTGCCTACGGTTCGTTACGATCGAATCGACGTTAGCTGCTTTATGGTTTCGATTATCTATCAAGATTGAAACGTCAATATTTCACGGATGTTGGGCGTAACTCTGTAATTCCCTATAATTTAGGACCCGATGCCGATGCCGATGCCGATGCCGATGCCGATGCCGATGCTGATGCGTCGCGTCGCGTCGCGTCGTAGGTCGACGAATAGGAGTTGGTCACCAGCGAGCCGATAATCGATCCGCAAAATATTGAAATTCCAATCGCGTAACGATCGACCAAGTTTGTCAGCGTTATCTTGGTTTCCTTTTTGTCGTTCGCTAATGGAATTCCGTGCAATAACACGCGGCTCGTCCATTGCCTGGCCGAAAATTGTTTATTTATCGTGAACCGCGCGTGCACTCTGATCGACTCTGCTAACGACACGCAACCTACCGAACCTATCGAATAGAAACTTTAATTAATTCCATTTTAATCAACGCATCGCCGTGTCTGATTTTGGGCTCGCTGTACACGGTACTTTTTGCCTGTTGCTGGACAAACTTTCAAACAACGAACACGAGTTTTTGCATTTGATTCAATCTGTTTCAACAATTTAATAGACTAACTATTAACTGCAATACTCGAGTAATCTGACTCCCGATAGAAATGTATCTCGAGAACAAGTTGAATTTCTTTTGCACGAATAGACGAGCTCGATTCGAGTCCCAAATGTCTCGATAGGTACTACGGTACGCATTAGTTTCTTGCAATTTTCGCGTAAAAATTCCAACCATTTCCGTGCACACTGGGTGTCGTCGTCGTCGTCGTCGTCGTCGTCGTCGTCGTGGTCGTCGTGGTCGTGGTGGTGGTTGAATTCGGGTCGTCGAGTCGCAAACGTCAAAGCGAAGCAAACAGGGCCAGAGTCGGTCACAGACGCGCTCTTTTCGATACGGATAAAAAGAGAGGAGGACGTTTAAGCTTTTCACGGCTCGAAACGTCGTTATCAAGCTCGGTGACAGAAAATTCGAGAAAGGTATCGTTCTCTGGTTGGAAGCGGCGTCGCGCCCCAGGTTATCCCGTTGCCGAGCAAAACTTTTTCATCAAATTTATCGAGGAACGCCTTGGGCCATGCTTCTAACGGTCTGGCGCAAACCTGCTCGGCGGTCAAAGTCTCTTAGATTGTCGCTAAAACCGGGTTGCTCTCTGCTGTTCGCAGCTCGCAGCTGTTAAACCGCAACGCGGCCGGAACCATCCGCGTCTGCTGGTTATCTCTTAGTTGGTTCGGTTCAGCTTCTAGCCACCCTATCTCGCAGTCTGGTGCTTTTTAATAATATGATCGAGAGAATAGCGCGATAGGTTCGAACAAAGCCACGTATCGAACCCACATATCGTTCAGGGTCGTTTCAACAAACCTTTTATCGACTATCATCGCGATACTATCCTCGAAGGGAACACGGGGCTGCTGGCACCAATTATCACTTTTTAGCCAAACGAGACGCGTGCCCGGTCGTTTCAGACCCACTTGGCCCTCCGTAAGCACGCTGCTGGCCGAGTTTATAGACCGAAATCGTTCTCGTTACCGTAAACAGTCGTTTCTCGACAGAACAGGAAACGGCGGAGCAGCGGCGCGACGAAATTTTACCGTTACCTTGGATCTAAGGTTTCGTGGTTGTCTGGCTGCGTGTGGCTCGACCAATCGATGAAACCCGGTCTCGAGAAATTTCATTTTGCTATGTACATATATTCTACGCGAGTACCGTAGGCTGGCCGACAACATTCTTTGTCCAGCGATCTTGTTGCTAAAATTCTTTCCATTTATGTATTCTTGACAGTTTCGGTAAAGCAATTTCTGGTGTCGGAAACGGGCATTTCCTTCGTAAAGTCCTTCTCAAAGAAGAATTTTCTGAAAATAGAGAGGAGAAAAGTGTCGCGGTTGTCGGGAATTTTAAGTACGAAACAAAGGAGAACGGAAGCGGGCAGGCGCGATCTTGGAAGCAACGCTGGGTCTCGCTTTCGCCGTAATTCGAGAAATCAAACCGCCAATGGTCCAATGCACCACTCGGTATTCCTTTTGTTGGAATGTCCGTTGCTCGGCCGAACCTGTGAAAAGTCCAGCTCTCCGGAAAAACAGAAAAATAACCTTCTTCGTACGGTTTTCTACTACATTTACCCCGGCCCGATATGTACTTTCCTCTCTCGATTTCCTCCGGATCGTCGCATATTTCCTTTATATGGCATATTCAAACGGAACAAACCAGAGAGTGGTTGTGTACCAGCTGAAACTGCGAGACAACCGAAAAATCGAAATCGTCCCGCTTGCCTCTCTCCTCCCCGTATCCTGCCAGGAGCAAAAGGATCGAGGATGGAGCACCAGAGAGCGCAAGAGACCGTAAGAGAGCGTAAGAGAGCGGAAAAGAAAACGAAGAAGGAGACCGTGGCGTGGCGTGGCGTGGCGTGGCGTGGCGTGGCGTGGCCTGGCATGGGGATGATGAAGTCGTCGTTTATACTTTATATCGTATGCATGAAAATTTTGGATCCCAAGAGTCACCGTTATTGCGCCAGGGGGGAAGATACCCTGCGAATCTTCCTGGAAGCTTACATTCTTTATGGATACGGATAGCGTCGAGGCGTCGAGGCGTCGAGGCGTCGAGGCTACGGGTGAGGGGTGAGGGAAGCTAGGGCGAGCTAGGGGCCAGGGGCTAGGGACCCCAGAAACCGCGATATATCCACGGTGCGCGGCTTACGGCGTGTTAAGCTTAAGGTCGGGGGAAAGGAAGCTTCGAAAACGTTTCTCGCTCAAGTTTTCTACCACCAGACAGATCGACCGACGAGCAAGACGTACGATATATCCACGTACACGCGTACCATGTGTGTTTTCGTTTTGTAACGCGCGAGCGTTTCCGAGCCGCCAACTTACACTCCCCGTACGTTATTTTCGAAACAAGTTACTCGCTGCTCGGACCATTTTACTCGTTTAAAGCGACCAAATAATTCAGTAATAGGAATAGCAAAGACAACTTTTAACGTCTTCCTAGTAAAACTGGTATAGCTTTCGCTTAAGATGCACCGGTTAAAAGGTTCGAAACTAAAAGCTCCTGATCAGCAACGGCTTAAATTTTAAGAAAAGGTTCCAACCTCGAGAAACGTTCTGTCTTCGTTATGCTCGAGATTACAGGTATTTCTAACCTTTAAAGTCTTGGCCGAAATGCTTTAATTTTTATCCTCGAACGTCTCCATAATTCGAGCGACAATTTTCTAATAGAATGGTAAATCCGATCTAAGCAAGGAATTTGTTTATACGTCGTGGGTCGTTCTCGACGAGATCGCAGCATTCGTTTTTACGAACATCGTTTGCAAAACGAATTTTCTTTGCGCTCTGTCGCACGGTGCGTTTTACCGTGCGAAAAATAATGACAAAGAAAATCCACGAAAGTCTAAGCACGCCGCGCTGTCCTGCTTCTACCCTTGTTAAACATAATTCCATAGGAAGCAAGGTTGCGACACGAGACACACGGTAACAGATGCAACGAAACATTCGTATTAACGTTTTTGTCGGTTTGTCTGGCTCGAGTATCTGGCTCGGGAAAAACGGAACTCGAGACCGCTCGAGACAAACTAGGAATCGTACGTTTCCCTCTGTACTGCTCCTTCCTGGCACATTCTTTCCTCGAACGCGATAAAATTCCACTAAACGTCGATCGAGCCTTTAACAATAACAATTTATTCCGCCTGGATCCTCGTAAATACGTTCTTCCGAAAATGTTTCCAACAGGGAGCGGATGAATTTTAATCGTTATCGATTGTTCTCGATTCGTTGGTAGAGTCGTCGCTTTTTAATAAGCTTCTCGATAGGTCTATCGATGGCCGCGCGCAACAGGTGTATTCTGTGCTTCTTGCGCATTATAACGTGACAGCTGTTGAGCTAAAAAATTTCTGATAATAGTCGACGACGATCGGCCTGCTCGATCGATTTTCACAGGCAATCCTCAAACAACGCGACGAGTTGTATTTTTATCGAACATTTATTAACGATAACCCCCGTTCTTACGAACGAATGTCGGTTTTTAACGACAGCTCGACAACATCCTTGTACGAATCGTCGCGTTGTCGTTCTTAAAAATATTCACCGTCGTATTAGCTATCGATTGCACGACTATTGTATTCGATTCCGCACAATCTTGCGCCGCGAAATATCCATCTACGTGTTACTCGATAACCCTATCGAGCAACAGGTACCGTTTTTTCTTCTTTTCCCGTACGAATCTTGTTTCCTGGTCCGCGTCACGATAATCGATGATCGATATCGAATAACTGGAGAATTTCATATCGACGTTATAACTGTTGAAGCGTGGTTGGAGATTCTTCGATCGAGCAGAGATGATTTTTTCTCCGTTAACAGTTTTTGTTTCAGTTTAAAAAAAAAAAAAACTATACGAGCTAATTGGTTTCCGCTAGAAGGAATGTGCTTCGACAGCAAGCTTCCACTTAACGGGGCATTAGTTGTTCGCCAAGTCCCCGTGATTAACTGTTCAGGAAGCGTGAGTTTAGAAGCAGACTGTGTGGTCCTGTGGGATGTCGAAGGATTAGAAACTTTCTCTGGTCAGTTCGGTGCGATTTGATGAGGTGTGGAGCGGTGCGATGCAGTGCCGTGGTTCGGTTCGTCGATGGAAAACCGTTTAGAATTTATCGCGACATCGAAACGTCCAGAAGAGTTGATTAAACGACTAGAACAGCATGGTCAGGCGTATTAAAAAGGATAACGTCGAGACTGGCGCGGCGAAGAAATCAGGGCAGAGAAACTTCTCTGTAGATTAATAAGAAAATAGAAAGACGGAGGGAACGGCAGCCTCGCTGTAGAAATATACCGCGCGTTAGAAGAAAATTCAGGGGGCAACGAGGTGGCGAGGTGGTAGCGAAAGATGGCCCAACACGATTCGCTCGAGCTAACCCTCGTCTTATCCCCGAAGACGAGGGTAAGCGCGTAAGAAAAGTCCGAACGACGCGACGCCCTGGAAAAGAGAGTTGCAACGGGGATGCATCCGGGCCGAGCACTAGCTATTTACTGCTCGTCAGCCGGCGTGTCTTTAACACCGAGCTCTGGAAATTGAGATTAAACCGCGCACTCCTACGCGCAAATACTTGGCTCAGAACCGGCCTGGCCCTCCCCGACTACGCCACGCCACGCCACGCCACGCCGAGCCACGCCAAGCCATGCCAACGGGTGCTTCTTGTTAATCTCAGCCGGTGTCGAATGCCGGAGAATTCGGGCCTTTCGACTCGACCGCGAAACTACGGATTTTCCCTCGCGGTTTTCCTCAAACGAACATACCTCGAGCCGACCACCGTTGCCTTTCGTTTCATTCGCGAAACAATCAAATTTAACTTCATTTCATTCAGGAAATTCTACGTCTCGCGTCGTCAACTTATTCGAATTTTATACCGTTTCCGCTGCACTATTCTTTTACCGACATTTTTTCACATTTTTCAAACTCACTTTCCCCGTTTAACCTGCTTACTTTATAGCTGTTCATTCTTCTTCCGGTTATAGAATTTTCAGCCTGGACAAAACCTACGAAATTACCGTAACAGTTTTCGCGATTCGGGGAACAATTACATTTCGGACGTTTCGACGAGAATTTACTCGCTGATATACGACCATACGTGAAATCCCAAATAAAAACCGAACAGTACCGCGGACCCGCGAAATCTGTTTCCAAACAAAGGGAACCGTATCAGTGATCACCATTTTTCTTTTGTTTTCCCAATCCCCCCCCGTTAACGCAGCAGTAACACGACCTTCCATTCGACGATCGCAAAAAGATTATGTATAGTGACCGTTGCTATTTATTCGTTGTGGAATTTATCGGTTCCCATGATTATTTTCATCAAAAGTGCAATACCTCGCGATAGTGATAGAAATTTGATTTTTCTCTTATCCATTATTGGAATATAAGTAAGTACGTCTATAAACTTGTTAACATTATTTTCGAATATTCCGCAATTGCGTTCCGTTCCGTTCCACGTATTTGGAATATTCGTGAAAATCGTGGCAACGCGGGTCGATGGGGTAAATAAAAGACATTAGCCGGTTATCGAGCCAGCAGGTGGATCGCGCGGCGGTTAACGAGAGCCGAGCGTACGGGGAATCGCGAGATATTCTTTAACGCGGAGCAAACGCGGGAACGACTCGAGGAAAGTAGGAAAAGCGCGGATCAGGATGAAAATTGCGAGGAAAAGCAAAAGGTACGCGTCTCGAAGCAAACAGCCGACATAGAGCAAGTAATTCGGTCTGTAGGAGGTTGTGAAGATTCGTTGCTTCTTGACGGAGCTCGACCGACGAAAAGCAAACGAACGATCGCTCGATTTTCTTTTGTTTCGACATTTCTAGTCGATTTTTAAAAAATTTCCTTTATTTTTCTCTTTTAAATTGCAAAATAAACATAGAAGACAGCATACAATATAGCAGTTGATATAGTCATCGGACAGGGGATGAAATACCCTTTAAAATGAGAGGTCGTACGAGTCGATAGCTTAATTAGTTCCGGAGATATAGCGATTTTAGTTTCAAGTCGATGCGCTGGCCAGATGCGGAAGCGCGGGATCAATGAACTCTCGCGCGCGCGCGCGCATCAAAAGTAAACAGTGCGTAGTAAATTCTTGGAAATACTACGCCCGAGAAACTAGGTCACGTCAGTCACGTTCGTGGGGTAGGTCAGCACGATGCACGTGCGACAAAGAGGTCCGACGCTCAAGACGAAGACAGAGATAGTCCAATTAAAAAAAATTACCTTTTATATAACTTACGATATCTCGAAAACGGAAAGTCCGATCGTCAAAAACGAAAAGCCATTTTAAAGGGGAGGCTTTGCCGCTTCTAACAATACCTTAATAATTAATAAAACGCTAATAGTTTCGGAACTGCACGCGTCCAAACTTTTAGTATTTTTAATACGCGTGAATAGGCTATTGTACACGCGACGAACAGTAAGGGAGTCGGATTAAAAAAAAGTTATAATTATATTATAAATTATATAACCGTCTAGTTTGTAAATTTTTCGTCGTTTGTGACTGTATCAATCGACATGGGAGAAGAACCGTTGCTTTACTTTTTCTTATTCCTCGTTCGTCTACATCGAGTCCCAAAGCTTCTTCTGCTACTCTTTCCTCCCGGCGCCCCTTTCCCTTTGCCAGGTTTACCGGGGCATCGTCCAACAAATTTCGATTCACCTCACGCTCGGGGTCTTCAATTACGTTTCGTTAGAGGGTTAGGATTGCTCGTGGAAAAAGCCGCAATTTGTCGACTAATTAATCGACTAACAGCTCGCGGGAGGGTAACGGGTAACGGGTAACGGGAAAGGGGTAACGGGGAACACCTCGCGCTTAGGATTCCGAGGGTTGGTTTGTCGCAAAGATGCGAGGTTCGCGTTTCGCGTTACCGAATTCCCTTGCACGAGCCACAGAAGATCTGTACCTCGTACGCACCCTAAAAGGGCTTCCCCACCGGCAGGTGGCTACGCCTGGTTTCCACTACCCCGTCGGATAATACTCGAGAGGCGTGTAGTTAATATTAACGGCGCGCTATAGAGGCAGCGCGTGTTGTTCCTACGTAATTTCCTACTAAACGTACCCAGGGATGTCCATGCATATTTCAAAGCACCGGCTACGACGCCCGTGGGTTTCTATCTGTCTGTGCGTCTCTTCGACACTGTTCCAATTTACAGAGGCTGTTTCTTACGCGCGTCCGGATTTCTATCGCGAACCAACCACACGAATATTTCAATTTCTACGTACACTAACGGGATTAGCAACACACGCCTAATCGAAACCACCTTTTGCACATTTTCTGCCTTTCTAGAAATTTGTCCCGCAATTTACTACATAGATAATAAGCCCGGTGACCCTCGGCCGAGTTTTCACGCGTACGAGGAATTTTTCGCGCAGCAATATCGCGAACATCGCCGTCAGTTTTTCGTTGCTTTTCCCCAAGGGAAACGTAGTCTAAACGACGGACAATCGGTCAGGTTCGATCGTGTACTGGAAACCGGACAATGAAATAAGACCAGCAGACCACACGAGTTACGTGCACTTTCTATAACGATAGATGGACTCGACGTATGTATACTCGTTCGCCTCTTCCAACGATTTTTAACTTTAAGTAATCAACGCGTATGGTTATGCTTATGAAATTTTACCGAAATAATATCCACTTGCAACCGTAAGCCGGAATTAATTAGTTACAGGAAGACCGAAACCGTCGTATTTAGAAAAATATTGCAAATCCAATGCAACCATGTTTCGATCAACTAATAATTCTCTGATCGGGAATTGGATCGTTTTGCATTGCATTTCGTAGAAGGGACGTCGGACAACGAACCCCGAGGATGGTAATCCACGAGAACTTGGCTGCTAATCGAGAGATTTCTGGGTGGTTCGTTGATTTTTCTCCGAGCCGGGTGAAATATCACGCCGCTAACGGCCGTTAATGAATGAAAATGAATGGGAAATGGTAGAAACGATGGTTCACCGGTGACACGGATCGCCACGTGATAACACCCTCGAGAATACTTTATGGCCCGTGCGCGCGGGACCATTTGTATCGCGACAACGAAACGGTAAATGCTTCAACGAGCCACGCCGTTTACTCTTTTCCAATATTCTCTTCATTCCCCTCCCTCTCTAGAGTATGTACGCGTGTATACGAACCGAAAACTGGAATTTTGGTCTGGGTTAGAAAAAAAGGACGCCAGCCATATGCGATATTACTATAGGGTGACTACAAGAAACGGAGATGGAAATACGAAACAGCTTGGCCAGGGAAAGAAAAGGGATCGAGCATCGACGACGGGACCTAAATTCTCACTCCAGGCAAACGTATCGCTTTGTTCATTGGCTATTAAGATAAATACTCTGCCTTACATTGCTCATTAAGAACTAAATTAAGTCTTATTAAGGGCTTCGTTCGGTCGGGGCCACGGTTCCTGTTTGAATTTAATGGCGCAACTACGGAATGGCTTCCCGGGCCATTTCAGTAAAGCTCGTTATCTCGTTAACGATCCATTCATCTATTCTGTGCTTCGTCAAAACGGCGGCCGATCGTGTACTACCGGTTGCCGTAAAGTAGTCGAGTGCATTATAGAACGTCTTCTATCCTTTCAAAGGGTGAAATGATCGAAGGGATTGTTTAAAACGGGACCAACCGATCGCGCAAAGAACGTTATTTTCATTCAAAGTATGTGACCGCGGATAACACCTTCCATGTTAAAATCAAATACTCGTCCCTCGATTTCGGTTACGTGTCCGAGGATCAGGGTCTCCTTGGAAATGGTTTAAACGGTGGTTTAGCGGCGTCTAGTCGAAAACAAGGCGTATAAGAATGGGAGAATGGGACGATCGCGTTCGAGAAGGTTGGTTTTTGCTCGCGAGATCGTGTATAGCAGCAGCAGCAGCAGGCAGCACGGTAGCGAACGAAATCGGAGAGAATCGGAGAAAAATACAGAGACACGAGAGAAACGAAAGAAAGAGCCGGGAGAGGGAGGGCCAGATGAGAGAATGCAAGCCTCACCTGTGCTCTGGGCATCGCGTAGCTTCTGCTCTGGCCTCTCGACCCTCTCCTCGCTCGGGGGAGGTGGCCTCTCTGTCCTTTTCGTATAGTAGGGGTTGTACGAGGAAGGCCAGACGGTGGTCGGCCTTTTTGCTGGTGACGGCGTGCTCGGTCGTCCTGAAAATAGATTAGGACCTTTCTCATCCAACCCAGCCATTCTCTCCGTTCCTTCCGCCGTTCCCCTCTCCTTCTCCCTCATTTCCCGGTCTTTTCGTTTTAAACGTGTTTCTTTTCCGTCCGTCGTTTTATTTACTTTTTAATCCTCCTCGATGCCCGTCTCTCTCCGTTCTAGTGTGTCGTTTCACACCACGAGAGGGCACCGTTTCCGCTCCAGTTACCACGTGTATCGAGTACATTTCGCGATCCTGCCATCCTCCTAACACCATTGTTTCTTTAATCTTTTTCCGACCTGAAGATCTAACAAACGCCGGACCGATCGAAATGATGTTTCCGATCGTTAATCCGATATCGCGACATCGACATCGACATCGACATCGACATCGACATCGACATCGACATCGACATCGATATCGATATCGAGTTTCTTCAATTCGAGTAAGGAGAATTTCGTCGAGTTTCCGGATGCTAGGACTTTGAGGGTCGTTGGTAAAACAACTTTATAAAAACGTGTTAAGAGAGCTATCGTCGGGGGTAGCTGTCGGAGAGCGCTCGAGAGAGGGACTTGAAGTTTGAAAACTGCGAAACTGCCGAGCGAGTTTTATTCTCTGGCACCTGGCGATCGTGGCGCGGCACGGTGCGCCACGGGCCGTTCACCTCTAACTTTCTAATTTTTATTTTCAGCTTACTCAAAGTCGTAAAAAGGTTCTGTATCCGTGTGTTCGGAATCGTAGAGCGAACGAATCGACAAAAAGACGTCGCGTTGGAATTACATATTCGAAAAGCGACGGGACGACCAAGAGTTACGGTCTTGGATCCCCTTTTGTCGCGCCGCGTCTCGTTTCGAGAGGAGACACGTTTAAAATAGCTACACGCCGTTTGATGAATTCCGACAGCTTCTTTGAAAACGAGCCAAGTTCAACTTGTTGCGTTCGATACCAACCACCAACTGGTCTCTCACCGCGCCGCGCCGCGCCGCGCCGCGCCACGCCGCACCACGCCACGCCGCACCGGCCGCCGAGCAAGAAAGAGGATCTAGATGCTTCGATAGGGGAAAAAAGCTGCCCACGAAGAACCGATTCGATCGTTTCGAATCCCACCATTGTAACCGTTTCACGCTACACGGGACACGTTTCTTCCTTTGTCTCTTTACCATTTTAATCGTTTTTCTACGACCGTATCGTACAATGAATTTCGATCGCTTTTCGGAACGTTCCTCATTTAAACGGAGTAGAAGAAGCGTTTTAAACGAGCCGCGCATCAATCCAGTACCTGATCAAAAAAGTATTATTACGTAGAGATTCGGACAGGAGCGAATTTGAAACTTTTTTCGGTCTCTCGTAACTCTCGTCGCAACAACCTCTGTCGGCCATTATTATGAAAAGCCAGCTCGAAACTGTACAATCTTTGCACAGAGTAAATCGAAACTTTACTTAGACGGTAATTCTGTATACCGCGCATCAACCGAGGGTGCAATTCGAATTCATGCTCGACGCGGGACCCGTATACCATTATATAACATCGTTACCCTTTATAGAGAGTCGCGACCCGGTAAGATGGCTCGCCACTTATTTCCGACGCCCATAATCGAGCGGAATATTCAAACCGGTCCCGTGTGTGCTGTACGATTGTATAACGTGGAAAGTTTGCCACGCGAGGTAACCAACCCCGTTGGACATTTTTTCAAACGGTGTACACCGTTCGTACAAACGGACCAGCTACGTATTTCTTTGTTGGAAGGTCTCTAGGAAATCTCCCTATCAACAAAAATGAATTCCTATTTGGTTAAACGAGTACGAACACGAATAAAACACATTAAAACGTAAACGAAAAGAGTTGTGTAACCGTTTGCATCGGGCGGCAGGCGCGATAGTTGCAATTTTCAACTAGTACTGTCGGTTGTTTGCGTTTCCTCGAAAATAGCAAGACGTTCGATGCACCGATTACACGGGTGGGTGGGGGGGAGGTCGAGAATTTCGCGAAATTTTCGCCGGCTCGTTAAGAATTTCTCAAAAGCATCCCGGATTGGACTCCCCGCCAAGAGTCGAGACAAGAAATAATTAATTCTCGGTGCAAGAGGAAACTTTGGCTGCGAATAACAAGTCCCTCTGCCGTCGTAAGGAACGTTTAAAAATAAACAGAGGCGAGCGTCTTTAAGCACCATCCACTCGATTAATTCTCTTCCGAGATCTCCGATATCCTCCTAGTCTCGCTTTCCTCCCACGGACGTTGCCTGTTTCTGCACGGTGAAGGTGGTGGGCTTTTCGGTGTACGGAAATCTAAGCCCGGTCTCGCAAACAACCGCGATCCACGAGAACGGGACGATGACGGTAGAGAAGGTGCTAAAAAGTTTTCGAATAAAAGTTTAAATACAGCTGGAAAAGTTTATTTCGTAGCCATCTTTCGTTTCCATCCCTCCATCATCCTGTTTCAATATACCTGGCCTCGAGCTACCATATTCTAGCTAGCATATTCTCGCGCGCCTACTCGCGGGGATAGTTTTCCTTTGAATCGCGACCAAACAACCTTCTGTCGTATTTCATCCGGTTTCGTCGGCCGGACCGGACCGGACCGGACCGGCATCTTTTGTACGCGTGCACCACTTGTATTACCTTTATCCAACACCGTCGCTCCTTATACGCGTGAAATTTTAATTCGGCAATTCATTTAGAGTTGCGCTTAGGCAAAGTTTACGTATCGACAGATTCGATAAACGATCTTTCCAGCCTCTTGGTTGGTCGACGATGCTCGAACAGAAGGAGGATGCATCGCCGTAGCCCAGAGGCTAATGCCAGAAATAATTCCAGCCTCCTTGCTCGGCGATAATTAATTACGGCTGCTAGGATCGATGGGTGTCCCGAGAGGCAACTAGTGTGTCGAGGCATTATTAAATATCGTATATTCTCAGGGGGCTAATCCCAACCCTTCGGCGAGAACGAGCTCCAGTCTACGTGGAGGGAGAACGATGGTGAACGAGAGCAAGAGAGAGAGAGGGAATTTCAGGCGATCGTAAAGTTCGCTTTTTGAAAGGAAGATTTAGGGACGCGTTCAACGAGTTATAAGCTCGTATAAATAATGGGGGCCAGCACCGCACCGCACCGCACCGCACCGCACCGCACCGCACCGCACCGCACCGCACCGCACCGCACCGCACCGCACCGCACCGCACCGCACCGCACCGCACCGCACCGCACCGCACCGCACCGCACCGCACCGCACCGCACCACACCGCATCGCACCGCACCGCGGAGCGGAGATTTTCCTGCTAGTTCCGCTTTATAGAACAAAATTTGCAATAAGAATTTATCGGTACGTGGACCGATATACATTTACGTTGCATATACATATTATGCGTTTATCGATAAATGTAAATACGTGTAGAACGTAGGTAAGCGTTAATTTTAGCTAGATGCTGGTGCGGACCGAATGCTCGGAATAATACGCGAGTCGAAATTCCGCTCGGGAGCTGCGTTTAAATTTTCTTCGACTTGGTTTTCCGGATGATATCGCGATTGTCTTGCGAGCGAATGCGAGCTGGTGAGAAATTTGTCGAGGACGATGCAATTCGGGCTCGCGTATTCACGTTCCTCTTCACAGGACAGCAGTAATTGAATTTTAAATGCGCTTAATTGGGTCACCGGTTAAGCCGGCGATGTAATACCGCGATATAAAATTAAAATATTCGACGGGATTCGCGGAGGGTCACTGCGCCGAAATAACCGAGAGATCGATTCCAAAGAGCCTGGTGAATTATCGAAAGAGCGTCCAACTGTCGCGTCGCGTCGCGTCGCGTCGACAAAATATTCCTGTGCAGAGATCGAGGCGGCAAAATCATGTTACCTATCCATTTACTATTGTAAGAGTTATGGCTGTTTGAAAATTGGACCATTTTTATGGGGTTTTTCTCAGTTTACGGGGTCAAGGAACAACTTTTTCAATATTTTTATAATTTCTACATATTCTCCATTAAAATACGCGTTATTTGCTTTTTTAAACTTTAAAATCCTTCGATCCGTTCAGAAGTTATGACGTTTTAAAGATCCGTACGAAATTTCAGTAGAACGTCTAAACGAATGGTCAGACATTAGATTTTCGGTAATGAATTTTTTTCTCGAAACAGAGTAGGATTTCGGGGGTATGTCTGATAACCAAAAATGATTGTAATTGACCGCTGCAATTGAAAATAATTTTTTTAGAACGATTTGAAATTTTTTAATTTAATTTTATTAATAACTTTTTAACGAAGCCTCGATCAACAAAATAGCATCCTTGACTTTCGTCTGATTTTGTCCTCTAGAATCTCCCATTAAAATTGTTTCCCAGGGGTGGCCGAACACCCTGTATATCAGATTCGATTTAGCTGGTTCCGCTTGGAATGTTATCTGGCCAGATAAGGTGGAAAGGGACTCGGTGGTCCCGTTGGAAACTGCTTGGTGGCTCTTAACGTCCCGTTGGTGAGTTATCGCGCATCCTGGTCGGATCATTAATAATTCGCTAATATTAAGATTGATTTCGAGCCACGAAGGCGAGGAACTTTGGAAAAGTTTCCCGTAGCTGCGCCGCAGTCGATCATCTAGCAGGCATTATGATAAAACCGTGCAGCAGTTGCATAAAGATTTCCACGAAACAGAGGACGGAACGTGTCAAGCGTCGTTATACGCGTTTTCGAGTAGATAATTTATCGAACGGTATGGATGGTAATCATCGGGCGTTTGAAAAAGTCCGTGTCCCGTTAAAACCGATAGGTAGACGAGACAATTGCTTCGATAGGAGCATCCCGCCAAGGGAAACGGTTTAAAATTACATTTCGAAGCGAACGCGATCGAACCTGTTCGGTGGTCTGGCAAGTCGAAATACAACGATCGTGTCCCAAGTGAAAATCCACGGCACGCAATTACCCGATGAAAGGTAACGGCGAAACCGGCAAGGTATAACAATAATCCAGGTTACCGGGCAGGTAGGGCTGCGAGGTAAAATTGCGAAGCTTAATGGCGGTAATACCGTCGTGGCCGAGCCTTGTATGGCGTTAATAATGCAGCATATTGAGATTGGTTTCGCTGCGAGAACACCGGGGCCAGAGCCACAGGGACCTGACCTAGGCATCCGCCCAAGTTATTCGCGCCGCTTTAATAATACACTCGCCAATGTGCACACACCACATCACACCACACCACACCAGCAGCCCAGCTGACGTAAAGATTACGTTCGAGAGATACGCTTAAACGCCATTCCTTTCTCAGACTCGTAGCCGGTATTTCGATCGAGCGTAAAAAGAGACGCTAAAAAAGAGTTGTTTCGAACTAGTCTCGATCTCTCGCTAAATTATTCTCATCGGCTCGATGTCGCTTAATGATCGTTCGAATGGCCATTCAAGCCACCGGGCGTAATTCACGGCCTTTCCCCAACTTTTCCACTTGCTTTCCCCTCGAATAACATGCGGGTCCCGAGGAATACAATTTTACCGTTTGTTTTTAGTCGCCTGCGAGCGAGCCCCCTGTTTTCTTCTCCTTCCTCTCGTTCTCGTAAACGCGAGGAGAGCCAACTTGACCAGTCCGCGATTTCACGATAAAATACGGATAATGAGTTCGCCGAAGAGGGAAGCGTGGTCGGAGAGGACCTACGTGGTATCGATTTCGGCCCTCGAACCTTTCGCAATCTATCTATTCGATCTGGATCTCACCTTCTTTGTTGGCGCTGCTCTTGATCTCCGTAGCCTTTGGCGCCGCGGATGGCTTCGGAATTTCTGAAATAAAAAAGTTGGTCGCCTTTAGAACTCGACACCCTTTTCACCGTTTCTCGATTGCGTCACTCCTGATTCGTCTCAGGCATGAATGATGTATATGTATGTGTATATCGTCGACGCGACCCAAGTAAAATTTACTTTCTAAAATTCTATTATCAGCTACTCGAACGTTACGTTACGAAGCTCGTACAATCTGATTTTTCTATTCGTCTTAAAAAAAGTCTCGAGCGTGTACAAACTGTTGTGAATAAAATCGAATCGCAATTGTTTATCGTCTTACCGTACAACCTGATAGAGCCCTCGGTCTCGCCCAACGAGTTCTTACTGATGCAACGATAGTTTCCAAAATCGCTGGTCTGCAGGTTTCTGATGGTGAGGTTCATGTGCGCCCTATAACTGTTCTCCATGATGATGGTCGTGTATTTCTCGTTCGAGAGTATCATCTCGTCACCGAGGAACCAGTAGCTCATCGCGCGTGGATATGCCTCCGTGTGGCATTCGATCGTTACGTCGGTGCCAGCTGGTGCACCAACCAGTTGACTTGGCACGAAGATCATCGGCGAAACTTTAACGTTAATGGAGGTTGGTTATGGCCGACGACAGCCCGGTCATCAGGCTCGTCGACGAACGAACGATCAACACCGTTCGGAACAAGGATTAAATTTCTAGCCACGTTCGCTAAACAGGCTACTAGCTATCTACACTCCATATGTATATCTCTGTTGTCGCGTATTTATATTTATTTAAATCGTTTGATCAAACTAGCAACACCGCGATCGCAGAGTCTCGTATATCTTGGTTGGCAAGAAGAAACAAAGTTACGAACGAAACGAAGCAATATTAGATGGTCGTTACGTTTCTGGCGCCGTTTAACGTAATCGTACTCGTAAGCCTCGAGACGACGATTGCCCGCCAGGTAAAGGTTTCCCTTTCCCTCTCCCTCTCCCTCTCCCTCTCTCTCCCCGTGTACCCTCTTACCAAGTTTCTTTGTAACGAGAAACGACGACGGCTAGGGCCGATGAAACCGACTGTTTGTCCTCGAAATGTGAATATTGTACCAAATACCTGGCATCGTGTAAAATAACCTGAACGATGTCTTCTGTAGTTTCATTCCACCGAAACGAAGAAAACTTGACAGGGAAAGTTTCTTCCTTGATTAAAAAACACATCGTTTCTGCAGATTTACACGAGGCGGGAACAAAACTACCGACAAACGAACGAGGTTAACCGTAGACGAATAACGCACAGTACACGGTATCTCTCGAGAGCAGCCATCGGTGGTATGCATCAGGCTTCCCACAAATCCACAAATTGCCGGCGCTGACCCTAATTAACGCATACTTGTCTCGATTTACCACCATCGACTCTATCTACGTCCCACGTCCATCGGGTCTCTCCTTTATCTTGCGCCGTCGACAGTTTTTCTTCCGCTTGATATTTCAAACTAACCAAACGATCGCACGTTTGTGTGCGATTTGAAGATAAGGTTTTAAAAAAGCAGCCATTTCGTCCTGCAAGTTTACGCAACGGAGCTCTCTCGTATTCAATCTATTCGGTATACTAGGGATTAAGGAGCAAAGAGAATATTCTTTTCAATGTTTTCCAACGGACAGCCGACGACTCGACTGTCCTCCTTCGAACGATTGTTTGCCTGAAAATGAAATCACGTTTCCCGCACAGCAATCGAATAACCATGGACATTGCCACCCGCGAACCGGTAAAATGATATTTAATCTTGGAGAAACGGTCGAGTTTTCGGAACGCTTCCGTTTCGTTGTTTGTAATCGGGACGTTGATGTTTACTACTTGCGTCGTTAACCAGTGGAACCACACATTTCCCGGGCATAGGATTTCGATCGATACGAGAAACGACGCCGCGTCGTGCCTCGCCGCGCCTCGCCGCGCCGCCCGTAGAAGACAAACATAAATGAAAACAGTGCAAAGACTTTTAGAGGATACGGAATTTCTGCCGATCCGTTACGAACGGAAACTGTACCGTGTGTATTGGCCAAAGTAAGCCCGATACGGAACGATAAAACAATTTTCTTGCCTCGTATCTTTCGCTACGTAAGCATCGTTTTCGAAAGCAACTATTTGGAAAAGTGAATCTTGTTCGTTTTAGTTCCGGAGATATTAGCCTGTTGGCTGCATGTTACGCCGCGTTGCATGCAACGAATATTCAACGATCAAGAAGCTCGCGAGTCGAGATATCTGGAAACGGATGAAAATTATTCATACGCGTCGCGACGGTACGCGACGCGACGCGACGCGACGCGACGCGATGGTACCGGTGGAAGGGAAAGAAAAGTGCTCGAGCGAGTATTTCGAGAGCGGGACGGAAGGCAGTGTTTTCTCGCTACTCTAAATAAAATATGTCCGCGCCCTTCTAAATATTCAAAGGACAGTAGCAGCGTCGAGCTGTTCCTCCGTACGCACACGGCCACGCCAAGCGACACGAACGAATGGAACGCATAAAAGGGAAAAATGACCAGGAGCGTCGGGACGCTCGCGCTAGCTCCCGGTATTTCCCTCGGGTTTTTCTAACGGCGCATCTGCCCGACGACCCTTCCCTTCCCTTCCCTTCCCTTCCCTTCCCTTCCCATCATTCCCCCTTCCTTCCTTCCTTCCTTCCTTCCTTCCTTCCTTCTTTGCCCTCGGATCGTACACACCGGGCCCGACCGCCTGCGATTCGTACAATGAAATTTAAACAACACAGTCGACTCTCGATAATCCGTGTTTTGGTTGACGGTACATAACATTCTGCCTCGTCGACGACGTCACGCTACGAGCGTGAATTACTTTATACATGTATGTACAGTAGAAGGTGGTTCGTTGTCCCAACTAATAGAAGCTTACAATTATTTAATAGAAAGTTAATCGTTCGTACTCGAGATATCCGTCCGTTTAATGTTTTCAACAAATATCGCAAAGTTTATCGATAAAACGATACTCGATACGACTTTAGTATACATATATATGTATGTATGTAGAAAAGTAAAAAGAATCGTAAACGAAAAATGCGATGCGTATCGAGTACGCTGATAGGATGTACGAGGCTCTGTGCTCGATAATACCGTGTATCTTAACATTTACTCACATTCGACGTCCACGGTGATTCGTTTGCTGACTGTTGGTGGCACACCGTTGGTCGCGATACAGAGATACGCGCCCATTTCATTGCGCGTGATCCTCGTCAAGTTTAATTGCTCGCCATCGTACAAATTCACTGAAACCAAAAGCAGAAATTGATTCGGACCGGTCGAGCGTGCAAATATAGTACCGCCGAAACAAATAAACAGAGTCGGATTCGACGTCAACGTACATAGAAACAGAATCCTCGAAAAAGTAACTTGGCATTCGTTTTAGCGGCAAAAGTTTCTCGGTTTAAACGAAACGTTGCTTTTTCGTTTCGGTTTACTATGTACCTACTACATATTACTTTCTACTGGAATCAATTTATCCGAGTATACTGCGTAAGAAAAGAGCGATTGTACGCGTCCCGGGAAGAGAAAAAGGGCCGTAATCGTGGGTTAGAGTGGTCCAACGACCATTTTTCTATTTACAAGGAAAAAACCAAACGTAACTCGTCCAAAAAAAGAATCTTCCGAATATTAACGGCTGATTCATACGCGAAGCAAACTTGTCAACAATTCCCCATGGTTCTTGGAAATAGTTTTAACGTGGCAACGTGTCGCGCGAATAATTTTTAAGCAACGTTCGCGCAACTCTGCGTTAAGCAAAGTTACCGCAACGATAAAAGTTCCCGGTGAAATTGCAGCTGTAAACGGGCTGCTAAAGGAAAGAATAAGGCGCGGCGGGTGCCGGTGGCGGTGCCGGTGCCGCGTATCGGGACGAATATCAAAAACTCGTCGTTCCCGTTTCGTGTCGTTAAGTCGTCTTGCAGTTTCGAAATCGTTACGAAACCTTGACGCGTTGCGAGCCTTTGTATCTCTCGTCGATCAAATCCGCCGACGTAGACGCGTGATTTCGATTCCGATGAAATTAACGAATCCGTAAAACTAGGTTCGTGGCAGCGATTCACCTTACGATCCAAGGGACCGAGAGTACTCGTTACGCATAAAGAATAAAAAAAAAATAAAGGCTGATGGTCGATCGCGAGAGTCTCGCAATTATTATTATTATTATTATCATCAGCGTGGTCGTTGTCGTGATCGTTGGAGCCGCGAGGAAATGAAATCTTCTTTTTGGCAGGCAGCTCGCCAAGGACATAAAGAAAGCTCGTTTTTGTTCTTTCGAGCCGTTCATTAACTCGAATACCAACGCATTCGTTGCCCGTACAAAGCTAACGGTGATATCGTTTGCCCTCGCAGACGTCGTTTTACCCGAGTACGCGATATTGATAATAAGTTTAATTGCATTCGAGGACGGAAATTAGCTTCGTTTCATAAATATGTATCTGGTGGGAGGAGCGTTCTAATTAATGAGTTCTTTGTTCGGAAGAAGCCGCGTTCGTTCATTAAGAGAAGAAAAATGATGTGATGCCGTAGAAAGGAAGAAATAGAGTGGGTTGCATTTTTACAAAGGGAATTCTCGGATCACGGTAGGTCGTTGTTCGGAACCGATAGATTGTTTGGTATAATATTATCAAAAAACTAAAACATAATCTAGCAAACATAGTTTAACAGTTGTAATTATAGCATAGCTACTATTCGATAAAAGGTGATGTAATGTTTCTTTAAAATATTACTGGAAAAAAGTGTAGATATCATGGTCGGTATAAAAGCGAACGAGCTTCATTTTTCGGAAATGATTCGTACTCGGTCGTCGCAAAATAATCGTAGAGCTTCTTTTTCCATGAATTTTCGAACCATCCCCGTGGTCAGAGGTCCTCGTTGGTCTCTCTTTTGAAAACAATCACGAGCCAGACGAATCCCGAGCGGACAGATGAAATCGCGCGACCGAACCGGCAATCTCCTCTTTTCACGGCACGTTCATAAATCTTTACGCGGGTTTATTCCGGCTTTACTCGCCTCCTAGTCGCGATTAACCCCTGTCGCCATTAGAGCGGGGCCAGGTGTCGGGGAAAGAGAAACGGGGATGGGTGTGGGTGTGGGTGTGGGTGTGGGTGTGGGTGGCGGTGGCAGCGGCACGGGAGGAACGGACGGACGATGTTTCTTTCACGAGACACATGCCCTGGCTGCCAAACTGCCTTTCCACGTGTACGACACGACGACACTCGGTGGAACGTCAGCCTCCGCCAAGGCAGCCGATCGATGCGCACGAATTATTGAGAGACTGGCTGAATTTCGTGGCTTCCGACTACCAACTGCCGCGATAACGTTCGAACCGTCGCGTCGCCTCGCGTCGCGACGCGTTCCTCTCTGCATTCCGTAACGCTCGTCCACGAGTTTCCGTTTAAAAAACAAGAATCGCCATGGTAGGAACAACTTTTCTTGCGACACAGCCTGACCTTTTTAATGGGTCGATTAGACGAAACGTTAATCAACAGCCATCGATAAAAGAACCGAGAGACCGAACAACGGAACCGTGTAATTACGTATCTACTGTAAATAAAACGTAACGATATTAAGCGTACTCATAGGTTTGGGTAAGTCAGTGGAGAAGCAGTCGTTCGCAAGCATTTTGCTTCTTACGACGATTTCATCGGCCGTATCCAACGTAATACGCGAGTGGAATCTATTTTTTTCAAACAGTATGATATCGACTCGCAATGTATGTATGTATGTATGTTCGTTTTAGTAACGATTCCTCTCGTATTAATGTATTCGTCGATTGGCAGCGAAAACGTTTAGAAAGCAACTCGTTGAAAGCTGGGATGCGGATCGATGCATCAAGCTCGTCGCTGCTAATAGCCATTCCGAAAGTAGAATTTCAATAAAATTTTTATGATGCGTAACGATCGGCGACAGGAAAAAACTTCATTATCGTGGTACCGAGTGTGTTGCGCGAAAGAATACCAATAGAACTTGCCTCGCGTTCGTTTCACCATTCTTTTTTTGCAAGCTGATGCAATTTCCTGTGTATATGTAGATTGTAATATCGTAGACGATAGACCGTGGCTGGCTCGCAACTACAACTTGTCAATTTTATTCAACTATTAATTGTTGGATTAGAAAATTTCATCAAACATCCGTAATAGCAATAATCAGAATACCATCTTATAAATTTGTTGGAAACGTTAAAGAATTTCTGGGATCCTGCGGCAGCAAAGGGGTATCCACGGGACGAGGAAGAGGAAGAAGCAATCGAGAGTCGTTGGGCAATGCCTGGCTGTAAAAGGCGACGCGCTGACGATGCCGATAAATCTGTCCGTGATGAAATAGATGGGAAAATTGTATGGCCCGTTGGCAGGCGCGCCAACGGATCGGATTTAATGGCTATTTGCGCCCGAGTGGAAGAAACGTAAGCTTCGACGCACTCGTAGCCAGTTAGCCGTGCGCGAAGTAGATTCGTTACGAAATAGGCTGATAGGATAAAAATAAATATTGGTCTCGACGCTTTTTTTTTCTCTAATTCTTTATCGTTGCATCCTCGATCGATGTTTATGATTCTAGAGGCAAAAATAAGACGAACATCAAGAATAGTAATTCCTTGATCGAGGTTTCGTGAAAAAGTTATTAACGTTTAAAGTACCAAAAATTATTGTACGTGACACCCGCAATTGAAAATAATTTTTTGCAGAATTACTTGAAATTGTTTAATTTAATTTTCTTAATAAATTTTTAACCAAGCCTCGATCAACAAATTGATATTCTTGATTTTCGTCTTATTTTTACCCCTAGAATCGGCTATTAAAATTGTTTCCCAGGGGTGGCCGAACACCCTGTGCATATACATATTATGATAAATATTTCACTGCGCTCTACTCTTAAATTAAAAATTTACCACGCAATCAGATTTCCTTCGAACCACAACCGCGAGCGATCCGCCGATCGATGCGATCCTTAATCGCAATCTGATTATAGGGAGAAGGTTCTGCTTCACCGATACCATCGAACGCGACGAGATTGTTAAAAGTTGAATGGAAATACGCGACGAGTTTACCGCGCGGCAGAAAAAACGAGATTCGTAATGCGCCGGTCGTGTTTAAAATTTACAGTTGGTTGACAATTAAAATATACAGCGCGACGAAAGTGCAATCGAATATCTACACAGCACATATTTGTTCAATAATATCGTACACGTTAAATCAACGTCATAAGCGTCTACACAGAGAGCGAATTTCGGTAGTATCCTCAAATATTGATCGTTCTGGCTATTAACGTTCGCGCAAACGACAACAATTCGGATTTCTCCACGCGGGACAGAACATGGTACAGAGTTAAGGGATAATATTAACTGTCGTTCGATAGCGGCGAGGAGCATTTTCATTCACCGTGGTCGCCTTCCGATTCCGTGATTTTCCGTTTGCGCGAGCATTAGTCGCGAATGCGATTAATCGAGGATGATATTTACGGCGCAGCGCGACGTGGCACGGTTTTACAAGAGTCGTGCCGGGATTGGTTGGTCGATAAATTGGACGCGAAACTGGCCGCGGGAAACGCGGCAACGATCCTAAACAAATTAGCAAAGCTTTCGAAGGGGAAAGCTTAATCCGCGATGACGTTGGATCAAAGACGCGGGGCGAGCCAACGTGTAATTTTTTTTTTTTTTTATTTATCTCTCTGGCCATATTTTCTATCTTTCGTAAATCCTTCGACATGCCGATATTTCGGTAGATCGGCAAAGTGCCGAGCGGGCTTGGCTCGATCATTACGCGACATTTAATTACGCCGCATGGATACCGGTCGCGATATTGCGACGCGAGTCGCGCGACGCCCGGCCCGGCCAATCCCGATACAATATTGACAGGATTCGCCCGCCCGGCGTACACCGATGCCTCGGTATTTACAATATGTGTAAATACACGCGAAGCGCAATAAATAGAATGAAGTATTATAGATATTGGCTGTGCCCGGATTAATCCAACCTTCTCGATGAAACCTATGTATTATATTTACACGCGTGCCGGCTGTTACTCTTCATTTTTTCAAATTGATCGTTTGCGCGTCCAGCCAGGGGCACGGTTGATCGCCGATTTATTTTTTTTTCATCGATTCCGTTTTACAGGTTTTTCAAGTATCTACGTCGATGGGGAAACTTGTAATTCGTCGTAGAAATCCATACGCGATAGGATTCAGCGTGAACCGATACGGTCGAATAAAGTATTTCGGTGTTTGTAAATTTCCGTTGGCAGTTGGATAGTATCGTATCGAGTTGGAACGTCCGGGCACGCGGGTCGTTTTCGCCGGCCGATTTAGCCAAGTCGGTAACTTTTAACGATCCTGTAACTCGCAGCGTATACGAAATTTCATCCCTGTTCCGTGCACAGCCGCTTCTATCGAACGATATTAGGTATAGGATATGCCGCTCGTTATGCATCGGCCGGATTTCCACGTCGACGAACGGCGTCAAAGCGCCACGAGATAGACCGTGTGCACCGACACTTTGTCGGCCAAGTCCAAGTTTCCACTGCGACCGACTGCGAGTAAGTACGAGTAATGGTCTTGCCTAAATTACATTCTATTCTAAATAGATCCGATCGGACGATTCGCCAGATGGAGAAAATAGTGCGTCTTGGTCGGTCGTTTCAGCGGGGTCAGCTTTGACAACCGCGGCTGGAAAAAGACTCGGTAAACATGCCAGGCGATTTTAAACTTCTTCCCTGGGTTTCCTTCATTCTTCTCTGTTTCTCTCTTTACGTATTTCTGCTTTTTCTCGCAGCAGCGCGCTTCTGAATGCTTTGGAAACCAGAGCGGCTTTAATTAGCAGAAATTAGCGTGCCGAAAGAAAAGAATCCGCGGCGACTCGCAGACGAGAGAGAGAGAGAGAGAGAGAGAGAGAGAGAGAAACCGGTATCTTATTCTGCTCGGCAAACCTAGGCTGTAGGCGGTTCATCCTGCTGGAAAGTTAGCTAGCAAGCTAAGCTCGCGTACTGCTTTTTCGGCTCTACAAGGATAGTCGTCGGACGAAGAAAACGTTGAAAGGACAAACGATTCCATCGTATCGCGAACCGTGTAAGTACGTACGTTTCATCATTAGAGAACGTCAACCCATACATTTAAATTGGAGATTAATCAACTTTTCTCGCTCGATGTAATTGAATTAATTTCAGGAAAACGGCGGTCTCTACTTTCTCCTTCTCTGCGGAAATACAGGCTTCCTGTATTATCTAGACAAGTCCGAAACGTTAGGATCAGGTGTGTACCAGCGAGTACGAATTCGTGCGAGTCTCGAATTCCAGGAACGATCGGATCCGATCCTACGTAATCTTCCAGATGGACGATTCGGTTCAACGGTGTTTACTTGCACGAAACAGGATGACGTTGAATTTCCGATAATCCAGCGAGGTTACCGCTACCTCGTGCCACGGCCAGGAAAGTTACGAGCTTTTTCCTATCTTCGGGATACGCTCGAGGATCCCTTTTTCATCGCAGTTTCGCATCCCAGCACGGTTCACGGGAACTTTGCCACGATACGGATAACGTAACTTTGCTTATCGATGCCAATCGTCGTATTCATCTTCCGTTTAAAACCTTGGTCGGTGTTTGGTTTCCTGTTGCTTTACCAGTGTAAAAGTAACAGTCGGTCTATCGGACGTATTTCTACGGACACGTAGGTACATCTTTGCAACTTTCCGATCGAAACATCTTTCTTCAACGATTTATCCCTGCGCATGATAGTTGGTTCGAGGTGGGAAATTATTTAAACTGCGAGTTGTAAAATAATTGAAAATGCAGCGATAGAGGATCGAGAGGGAACGTGTGGCACGTAAAATGCCATCAGGCTTTTAGGTGCATACAAGTTGCACTCGACGGAAGGACGTTTGGCCCGCAGAGCCAAACCACAGCAGCTCCGTCAACCTAACACGGTGGTCGGTTCACGTGCACGTTCCCCGTGAGCTAATGTCCGTGCCACCTGGGACATCCTGACATTCGGATCCTCCGATGTCCGGACACCAGGACGCACGGTTCTTCCCGGAGGACTGGCCCCGGATCTATACCGTCCCCGCCCTCCATCGCCCTCCACCCCGACTGCTTTTAATCCATCTAGTTTTATGATGACACAGAGTCCACCAGGACTTTCGCAAGTCGGTCAACTTGCCCGTGGAATTACTCTACGTACTAGAAGCGGGTCGAGGGACATTAAACTTTTAACTAGATTGCGCTCGACATTGTAAGAAATTATAACGACGAGCTTCATTAGAGACACAACCGAACAAATCTTTCCAACGCATTCTAGTTTTTCGCTTTAGCAAGAAGTTCG
Source organism: Colletes gigas (assembly GCF_013123115.1). NCBI lineage: Eukaryota > Metazoa > Arthropoda > Insecta > Hymenoptera > Colletidae > Colletes > Colletes gigas. The sequence continues at coordinate 6,389,593 of NW_025106644.1, forward strand.
AACCGTCGCGCCGCGTCGCAATTACTTTACGCGAACAAACAAAATACTCAATTATTGGAAAGGAACAAAGCATGTATTTACGCAACGGGATAAAAATTCATTATTAGTAGACCCCGTTTAATCTCATTTCGAAGTCACCGTGAATCTTTAGTGCCTCGTGAATATTTCATGGACGTGTCATGTGTGCGCATAATTTTCGTACCGCCGCGTCGCCGCCACTGTTCCCTCATTGGGCACCGCCCACTTTGTTACCCCCGCTGTCGGTCCTCGCTCCATTCACAGATGGCCACGTTGTTAGAGGATTCGCGCTCGAGAATCGATTCGTCTTTACAATAATTAACAACACGAATAGCTAAAACGAAAACCGTTTAGCTCGGTATCCATCGTTATCTTTCTTTGTGCAAATTCGAGCTTATACTCGACGATTATTCGACTACTTACGCGAGTGATTCAGATTTCTCAGACTCGTTATCGGCAACGCACTCTTCACCGAGAAACCGCTCGTTATGAACATTTCTATGCACAAATGTATCCGAGGAAATGCTGCGCACGCCGGCAACAGTCACGTCCGTGCGAACACGCAACTGCATTATTAATATAATACGGCAATGAAAGGGAACAGGCACGTGTGCCTAGGTGCGGACGCAAACGCGCACGTAAACGCGCACGTAAACGCGCACGTAAACGCGCACGCCCGCCTATACGTCAGAGAAAAAGAGATAGAGAGGAGGACTCGTACAGTTTATCGCAGTTCATTGCATTAATCCGCACACGCCTAACCCATCGGGAATTTTCTCGCGCAATGTGTGCAATTTCAACTCGGCCATCCAACCTTAAACCTTGACGCGTAAAGTCGATAACGATGCGGTTCACGGAATAATACCAGCTCTACGATTACCAACTTATTTCCGACTGAAACTTATCCTAACGATTGAAGCAATTTATTAATAAAATCGCTAATACGTCTCATGTTGTAGAAAAAAATGTTTTCTCTTTCTTCCCTGATGTTACACACGTACGCGGGGATTGCCGGAAATGCAAATAGTCGTCAGTACTGCGCTGCGTGCACGAACTGCATGTTATTTTAAAAATGAACGGTTAGCATGCGAGATCGCATACACGTCGCGATATAGGAACGACAGATATTATTAGGAATTACGTCGCCTCGTATCGCAAAAAGATGTCGTCTAATTAAATACAATTTTACGACGTTACGTACGAGAGAATAACGCCACGATTCGTTCATCGATTATTACCAAACGTGCTACCTAGCTAACGATATTGTACACGTGTTTAGAAATTCGTTTGCTTTCGTTGTTCCTAGTGTACGACGTGTGTCGAATGTATCGAAAAATTAGAACCAGCTAACCGATTAACGGTATGCGTACAAACGAGAAAAATAAATTATTAGGTGCAACCAAGTTGTAGCAATAAAGATTTCTATTCTATTCGTCGAGCGGAATTGGCGACCGTGTAAACGAACGAGTAATTGTCGTATTACTAGTAATTTGTTGACCAGAATGGATTTACGCGTGTTCCATGTATTAGGAAAATAACCGGAAACGCTGTCGAGGGGTTTATTGTTTGACGCGTAAAATCGATCAGAACGCAACGAACAAAAGCGATGGGACAGGCGCTGTCCGTGGAATTATTTTCGACGCCGTGCCGCGCATCGCGACGTACATACCTACATATGTACGATTTCCTCGTAGGCTGCTTCGACGTCGCGTCACACTTTCAGTTTAATCACCGGAAATGAAACGTTTCGCACCGACGCTTTTGGTGTTCAACGTTACGGTAAAGATCAAACATACATTAAAAATCCTGGCTCAATGTGCGCGTTTACAAATATTTCACGACCACGAAGGGAATACGTAATATGTATGTACTACGAGAGATAATTTGAGAAATTGCCGACTTACCTTTCTTGTGTCGATTGATGTTTATGCCTTGTCCGTCCTCTCTCTTCCACATTAATTTTGGCGTGGGATATCCGTCCGCTTTGCACGTCAGAGTAATGTTCTGATTCTCTCGTACTGCCACTGTGCTTTCGGTGGACAACGAGTCCAATATATTCGGCGGAACTTTAAAGAAAGAAAAAAAAAAAGTAAGTGAAAATTATGACATAGTGTGTCTAATCATTGGACGTTTCGTTATTTCTAAACGGTTCATTCATCGCGAAAACTGATTTTCCACGAATCGATCATTTTAAATAGGATAAATAGAATCGTTAAGGTGTGCTTACAACATATTTGCGTGATTTCAACGTACGAAGCATTAATAATCGCATGCACGGTTGGACGTAGTAAACTTCCGAAAGATGATCAAGTATGCTTACCGACGACTTGAAGGAAGCCGACCTGGGTCATCATCGGGTTTGTGTTCACTTGGCACATATAATAACCTCTGTCGCCTTGTTGCACGCTGTTTATGTGAAGCAACCAAGTTTTCTGATTATCGTGCGATACCGTGAATCTCGGAATCTTGACGACAACGTGCTTGTGAACGGTGAGTAGCATCTGACGACCCACATGAATCCATGCAACCTGTAATCGCGATCATTTCACTCGCACCTTTCATCGACGAAAAGGTTATCATGTAAGAAATAATGCAATCGTCGCGACGGTTATTGGTCAAATGGAAGAATTTCCGGTTTGATTGATACGCTAACGAAGGAAATTCGGTGTTATTTCTTTCTGATTTGCGCGACAGTTTGTTTGTTTAGAATGCGTGTGGTATTATTGATATGTAGCCAAGTATCTATTTATATTTTCGAGATAATTGATACGGGAACGTATAATGGTGACCGATGAATCAGTCTCGGCTTAGATAGTTGAATCGGTTCGATCATTGGAAAGTGTGGTGTGAATTGTGTTGACCGATTCGACGCGAAATTGTTCATACGCGATGAACTTTACGGTCGTCTACAGCAGCGGAAGATCCTTCGAATTTCCCCTCGTCAATGGGCCGAGAGTCATTGGACGTTCCACAAGTGGTGGAGCGCAATACGGGAACACGGCAAGTGCGCCAAGCGTCGCGTCGCGTCGCGTCGCGTCGCGTCGCGTCGGGTCGCGTCGCGTCACGTCGAGGCGAAAGAGAGAAAGAACGCAACCGTTAGAGGGAGTGCAACGACAGCCCCGGCGTAACCGGGCTGCATCAGAAATCCTATGAACAAACATTATTACGACCGTATTTTACGCTCCGCTGGGCTAACGTTCCCCTAACTAAGCTCATTCCACGACAAAGCTTATGCACTTTCGAGGATTTCTGGGTTAAACTGCCTGCCCCTCGGCTCCTCGGCCCCTCGGCCCGTCGGCCCAAGCCCAGCCCCTTCCCCAACCCCTTCCTCAACCCCTTCCGCGGCTCTGCCGTGCTCCCGGCTGGCACTTGTTCTTTTTCATTTCCTTGGCAACGCTCGAGAACGCTCGGTTGCGCGAAAGCGCCACTTTTCCTCATTTTTACTTTCTGCCACTTTCGGCGTATCTCGCCAACGTAACGCAGCAACAACTCCTCGTGCGCTTGTCGGCGATGAATTATGGCAGGCTACCCTTTCCACCGTACCGTGGCGTTCCACGCCATGCCACGCCACACCACGCCACGCCACGCCACGCCACGCCACGCCATGCCACGTCGTTGCGCTGCTCATCTTCAACGTTTGCCCAAACCTTTTCTTCAGTTTCTCGTGCTCGAGGATTTCTTCGCTTATCGCACCACGCTACGATATATGTATGCTATGCGTTTATCGGGCCGTAAAAAATAATCGGATCGCGTGATACGAAATCCGTCGATCGGTCGCGTAAAACATCGCGAGCTATGTAGGTAAGTACGTATACGACGTAGCACTTTGTCGATTTCTCCCCATCCATCTATTATAAAAAGTTGCGCGAATTAGAGCGTTCGTTGTTTCGTTATTAAATGTTTCGCGGTGGTCCTCTTGAAGTACGGTTAATAGATAAATAATTTCCCTCGCTGAGATTACTCGAAGGGCAGAGATTAAATAGCGCGGCACACGATCGACGTATTGGTTTTATTTAATTTAGGAAAACTCGATCGCATCGCGAGGCGCAATATCGTCGATCCGATTCGTTGATCTAATTTGTCGAAAGGATCAAAGGAGAATAGGTAAACCAGTTGCTAGATAGTGGAAGGAACGTCATATCCGGGGAGATTAGACCGTAGTCGAACTCTCGGTTAATCCTTGGTTTCGGATATATGTACATAGCCGCGCATCGTTCTCTGTGCAACGCGTTTTAGGAAAGTTGGCAGCGTTAAAATTTCCACCGAAAATTCCGTCGATCGCATTAATAAAAATAGATATTTTTAATCGTAAAGTTAGTTTGTGGGTGACGCGTAATGGTAAAGGCGACGCTGTATTGGCCTTTAAACAGTCTCGAGGAAAAGCTCGTGCCGCTAGCGGCCTCGATTGAAATCCCTGGCACTGGTACAAAGTCAGGCTTAACTGGTACCGTGACGGTGCTTTTATACCGAGTGGAAAAAGCGCTATTCCGATCCGGTGGGTCTTTTTTTGCGCGACAAACAACGAGTCGGAGGATCATTGTTACGATATAACTTTTCGAAAAAACGGTCGTGCTCTTGTTCGGAAACTAAATTTTTCATTCTCGACGATATTGTATTTATTCGAATGGGTGTAATACCATGAGTCGTAGTCGGTAAACCATGGATAGTAGTCGTAAAGATAAAATAGAGTTTTTAACGAATAAAGGTAGCTGGTGGGTTTGTTGTATTTCCTGCGCCTGGCGAGCTTCTAAAATGCATTAAGAAGGCCAAGATTTTGGTATCGGACGTCTTGTCGGAATAACTCGTAATTTTGCCGGAAATACGAATCGCCGGCGAGTATTCCCGCGAGCGACAGTAATTATCCGTTGACAGCTGGCATTGTACGCGCTAGGTATGTATGTACATATACCGAGTCACGTGCTCTCTTAACGTCAGAAACTCGCGGCAGAATTTACAGTTTGCTTTAAATACGTGCTCGAAGAACCGTGTCTCGTATGCCCCGATGCTGATTTGCCGTCAGAATTTGCAACATCGCTGTTTCAGCCGTTGAAACTGCTTGAACGCGTTGTAGGTGACAGCCAGTCCAGCTATGGAAGAAGGAGTCTGTCCAATATCTACGAACGAGATATACATACATATGTATAATACTCGAAGGAATACTTTGTTCGGTAGCGTGGTCGAAATTGTCGCGTAAGCTACACATTGATGATACTAGATACGGTAGCAAAGTTGCCGTAGAATGGAAAAATAAATAATAGTTGGAGCTTAGGCGAGCTTCCTGAACAATCGACCACCCGTTGTACAATTTAATTAACTTCCGCCGTCCCAGGGACGAAGAAGGAGAAAAATGGGTAAAAAGGTAACGGGGAGTGGCTCGAGAGCATAACGAGAGAGAATGCTGGATGATGCCAGGGAACACCGGGAATAGAGAAACAGCGAGAGCGGAAGCGGAACAAAGAGAGAAAGAAAAAGGTCGGAGCGGTGTCGTTCCGAGGACAGGGTAGCGTTTAGCATCGAGGAGGGTTGCCCGTTTTAATCAAGTTTGCAAAAATATTCCCGGCGTTTGACGGGGCTCGGTCATTAGGTCGAGCTTGATTTCCCACAAGGTCGTTTTTCTATTTCTCTACGGTGCGGTGTTTAGCTTTAACGCTTCTCTGTCGGTCGGCGTGTTTACGCCAGGAACCATTCGGGAAATATAGTACATATGTATATGTATTTCTATCATCATCGAGACGTTTATCGATTCTCCCTTTGTCTTGAGAAATATGTATTAGACATGTTTAGGTCTGCTGGGTTAATCGTCGGTCGTTATCGAGCCTTTTATTAAACGTGAGCATAAATTTAACCGGAGGCGTGTCGGTGGCGATCGTCGATGGCGCGGCGTGGAGCGGCGCGGCGCGGCGCGGCGCGGCGCGGTGGGGCGGTCGCAATCGTCGGATCTCGAGCACGAGAGCTAACTCGACGATTTATCGAAGCGGTAATTAAAAATAATTTCAGGGATCGCGAGATCCGACACGGCATATCCACCGAGCGGAGCGGCGCGGCGTGGCGCGGCGTGGCGCGGCGCCGACGCTTGACGCACTCGCTGGTAATCCGGTTAGCAAATTAATTATTAAATTCATTTCCTAATTAGGTAATTACCGAGAGCACTCGAGCGTGCTGCCTCAACTTTTGCTCCCGGAAGGGCCTGCTGCCAGCTAGCTTTCCGCAGCGTGTTCGCCCCCGCGAATAATGGACGAACGGCGAAAGTTCTTTCCGTGGTCGAGGGCTAAGTACGATTTGCAATATCTTGGGGAAACGACCACCGCCTTACGGACCCCGTCCTAATGCTCGGAAATTTACCAAATCTCACGACACATTTAACCTTCCTTTCTCTAAATACGTACGTATGTATGTACATCTATCGGTACAGAACGGTCACTTTTTTCCCCCCTTTTTCGCTTCTGACCTCCGAATCCCTACGTAACGCGTGCAATTTTTTCCAATTTACCACCTTGTACAACGAGCCTCTGTCACAGTCGCGTTTCTAGCAATTTTTTCAACAGAGCGCTGCAATTCATCCTACCGTTATTCGAAAGAGTTCCTTTTTTTAATTCCCTCCTGGAACAATACCACCGGCTTCCTGACATAATTAAATCCAGACAAATTGACAAAGTCATACGGTTTCTTCGAGTTAGCCAGACATCGAGTACTATGTCGGGGATCTGAGTTCGATCCTAGAGCGAGAGAGAGAGAGAAAAGGGCTCCGCGAAAGGGGTTAGAGAGACCCCTTTGACACCCCTGTAGATGGAATATTCTGATGCGTTGATCAAAGAGCTCGAGCAACTTTCCGTCCGAAACTCGGTATTTGTTTAACGTCACTGTCAGATATTCCAGTCGCAGCACGTGCATTTCAATATTCGAGAAGAAAGCAGCAATTCGCGGTCAAACGTACGACCGATCGTCGTTTCTTTCGCTGTCGAGGAAGAACATCGTACAAAAATATTCAAAATGAACAAACGGCAAACAAGGAATGAATTTCGAGGAGGGAAATTTTCTTTTCATCGCTCGAACGAGAACAACAGAGTAACGAAATGTTCTAAATTGCTAGATGAAACTAAAGCTTGGAATCCTGTAGAATATGTATTTCGAATACCTTATTTTCGGTGTACGCTGTCGATGTTATTTTCTCTCGACCGTCGCGTTCAATGAATATTCAGTTTCAATGTTTTCCTTTCTATTTCGTACGCGTGGAAAAAGACCGTTTCTCGTTATTGTTTATTCGAATGAAATTTTCGGAACGATAATTATGGCACTTTAGCGAATCCGCGGTAGATTTAGGTAATATTTCGTGTTGCGAGACACTCGTAAAAGGATTCGTAATTTTTTTTTATATATATTTACATTTAATTCCGTGTAATACCGTGCAGCCAGACGGATTTCATACCGTACCGATGTTCGATTAACGTTTCGAAGCGTTTCGAATGAATCAAAGCTCGGCCTATCGTAAATCAATCACAGCTAATTTACCATCGCTATTATTACCTTGTGTAATAAATTTCGTTCATCGAGCCACTTTTTATCGATTCATCGTTATTCCCAATATTCAGTCTCTATCATTTCTCGTTTGCATACGAGGTAATTATTTATCCTGCGAGCATCCAACTTCCTGATCGATGAAAAATCGGTTCGCGCGGCTTTCCGAATACGAATACACGCTTGAAATTACCACGGATACGGGTCTCTATCTTTAAACACCAAACAATTTACGATACTTGGCAACATTTTTAACTCAATGAAAATTTCGACCAACAGATAACTATTGGAACGAAGCTTTGAAATTAGAGTAACGTTTCGTCGCTAACTAACCGCGCATAGAATCAAAGAAGAATTTTTTATAATTCGCTTGATCCAGTTTTATGAAAGACGAGGCGAGCGTTACGACGACGACGACGACGACGACGACGACAACGACGATAAAGCTTAAGCCCGGCCACGTTTACAGCTTCGTCCATGTTTCCACAAACTCATAAACATGCTTGTTCGCTGGTACGTCACGGGGATAAAATTCTGAGCTTTTCATTCGATTCAAAGCGCGATCGCACACGATGCACTTAACGGGCCGCCGCGAATGAGTTTCAGTTACATCAGGCCCGAAAGTGCTTTCTTGTTTTCGAACGGTTCACGAGATGCACCGATGCATCGCGTCGCGTAGCGTCGCGTCGCGTCGCGTCGCGTCGCGTCGCGTCGCGTCGAAATTCGAACCACCCTGTATGCGTTTGGGTGAAACAGTAGCGAGAAAGAGCGAAATTCGCCAAGGACACCACCGCCTATAAACGAATTTATGACACGTTCCTTTGTCCTTTGTGGACACGCTGATGCGTGTTTTATTGGCATTTGAAAAGCGAAGCTCGTGCAGCCAAATGGCGGAGATACTCCAACGATGGAATATGCGAATTGAAACCGTGGCGATAGCGTGAAGCGCGATTTCAAAATGATTTAGCCGAGTTTTCGCCTACTAATGTACCTATAATGCAATCACTGTCTTTCGCGTGCAGTACGCCAAACGCGCATTAGCTTCTTTCCAGTCTTTTGCTCTTTTCATCTTGATCGTTTTCTTCTAAGAAATAGATCGCTTCTAGAACGCTTCTCGTTTAATCATTTACGATCGCGTAAACGTAAATGGTAAACACGCTGCTGTCTGCTCTCCGACACGTTTAACCATGACGCGCAACTTTGTACAACGATTTAAACATTCCTCGCGATTTTGCTTCATCTTTTTCCCCTCGGCGTGCCTTTTTCTCATCGATGGCCGGGCGCGCGTCTATCGGCGGCGTACGAGCGACCCTACCTAAGTAAGTACCTACGTAGCTTGTTTTTTCGTGCATTAATCGCCGCGAATCGTCGTTTCAACGATCGTTTTCCAAGATTCCTGCGGCTCGACGATTCGTTCCATGTCGGTCGGACAAACTCCCCTCTTTTTACATTGTTTTCTATTAATAGACTGGGAGAATTATCCTTCTGAAATTGAACAAAGCCCCGTTCCCATTGTTTCCGAATCCGTGTATTTGCGTTTTAGATTTTCGCCTCGCCTCACCTCACCTCGCCTCGCGGCTCAACTCGCGTTGTCCCGTTTTCAGCGAATCCGTCGTCAACTGATTTATTAACGGATCGCAATCTCGAATATTTAATATCGTTTCGATCTTGTTTTATTTCGGTAACGTCCGCTAGAGTTTATTTCCTATCTGTGGCATCGTACTGTTTTATTAACTCGAATAATATTATTCTGCTTTCGTTCCGATATTTTCTTGGAGTAGAAACGTACGAAACCGCGCGAAGAATCGATACATCGGAACCAGATACCGTAAATATTTCAGAACGGCTCCGCGGCAGCCGGGGCGTTACAATGTCTGCAGCGGCATTTATTATTTACTCACGGCGCGGAGTGGCGCGGCGGCGGGGCACATTGCGTAATAACGGAGCCTTGGACGCAGGTTACGTAAGCACAAAGTCCTGGCTGCATACTGCATTTCACTGCAGCGTATCGTCGAACGCAGCGCGAAACAGTTTACGTTTAAAAAAATACTTCTGTCCTCGTCATCAAGTTATTAAATAGAGAAATACATAAAGGTCGAAGCGCGAAATGAACATTTTTAACGCGTCCCTGAACTGTTGCCTATTATGTATTTCGATACGTGCACGCGTCGAATTTAATTGATATTTTTAATTGGAAAGTATGTGTAGCGGCATGGTATTTAGATAGATTGTTCGATTTAATTACCTTGTAATTACCGAGGTTTTCGACGACACAGGGTAGGCTGACGTCTCTCCCCAGTGGCACGGTGACATTCGGTATTGGCTCGGCAAACATTGGTTGATCCGACAGAGCTACACAGATTAATTAAACAACATTTTGTTACTTCCAGGCGTTTCTTCCATTTGTTCGTTAGTATTTCGTTACTTTCGTTATTATTGGCACAATATTTGCATCGCGGTGATCGTAAAATGATCCAAGGTTCGCGTAAAGTCGCTCGAGGGTCAAAGGATCCGTCTCTTACATTCGGAACATTTCACGGCGTCGGGCGTCGCGCATCGACCTACATAAATAGAAGACACGACCAAACGAACGAGTACAAGCTTTCAAAGAAGACGAGCAGGAAAGGGAAAAGGAAAAGGAAAAGGAAAAGGAAAAGGAAGAGGAAGAGGAAGAGGAAGAGGAAGGGGATCACCGCGAGTCACACCGGTCGAGAAACCCTTTGGGAAAGTTTTAGGATTGGTCAAGGGTGAAGTAAGAGGGCAGTTGGTTGATCGCTCGACTGGAACAGGGAAGCCCACGATTCCATTTCTTGACTGTATTTATCGGAAGCGTAGCTAGAGGAGCAGGAGCAAGACGACACTGCATACCGACGGAAACCTGCATCATCGAGATTTCGCGATAAACGAACCAAATGTCGTATTTTCAAAATCGGAACACGGAATAAAAGTCGAATTGGGCTTTACTTCTTAATCACACTGGATTGCCATCATTATTTAGGCAATTACCGATCTGGCATACTTGTCGATGGCTTCTGTAGCCGCTGGTACAAGCAGTTGATTCCACGATATCGAAATGTAAGGAACGCGATGGGATTGGTGGTAAGACGAAGCCGATAATATGCTTCGCGAGGATTCGTCGGACAGAAAAAGTGACCGGGAAAAATACGTGCACGAGCTGTCGAGACACATAAGTACGCGTGGATGATGTTTTTACGGTACCAAACACTGTTTCAGCTATGCATGTTGCAGAGCCGGACTACTTTTTCTACCTGTCGTTGGAGAATTCTCTCGGCGAGGATTACGTAACCGAGAAACTATACAATGCGCTCAGGTAAAACAATGACCGAACGATTTCACCGATGAAATTGTCAGTCGCAGCGCGCGGCTCGCAATTTCCTGGTCGATTTAAAATGACAACTGGCCGGTGCGCTGCGACCCGACCCGACCCGACCCGATCCAACTCAACTCATTTCGAGGCCTGAAAACGATGGCCGTTCCAGGGAAGAATCTGAAACCGTTTCGATGCCTGATCACATCACCCTGCTAATCATACCCTCTGACAACTTTATCCTCCTTTCGTTAAAATATTCTAAAAATAAATCGACACGTACTTACTTACACGATCCCGCGAGCAACGATTCAAACAAAGTGGAAAAGAAATTAGGAAAAATTTGAAACTTTCTGAACGTTGAAATACCTGTGTTAAGAGCCTCGACGAAGGCGGTATATTAATGAGCAGCGTAGAGAGTAAGCTGAAAAGAGAGCGGTTTTCGCGCGGAGCTCGAACGAAAAGCAAAGAGCTAGAGCAAACTTGTTGAATAATCAATGTGTACAGAACACCGATGGTGGCACTTACTTTACGACGAACGTTCGTTCAATAATGAACTTTGAGAACCGCTTGGACGTTCAACGGCTGTTACTCGCGTATATTTAATTCGTTACTTATCTCTAGGAGCACTCGCTTAAATCGTTCTTTCGAGTCGATTAAACCAAGCAACTGCTTTGAAAACGCATTCGGCAGTTTGATGGACGATTGTAAAAGAAAGTCCGCTTGTTATTTCTGGTTTACGCAATTCACGCAATTACCGTTACAACTTGATCATTTTATCCAATTTGGTTAGAAAAGTTTTAAGACGCGGGGTGGGACGGGGTGGGACGGGGTGGGACGGGGTGGGGCGAGACGAAGCGTTCGCATGAATTGATCGAGGAAAAGTTGCTCGTTCGAGGACGCGGATGCGATTACGGCACACGAAATCTCTTTGGTCGACGCGACGATCATCGAAGAAACTGCGGAAGAATGCCTCGAGTTGTCCGCTGTTCTCAAACTCGAGCGAAAGCCTCTTTTGAAAAGGGGCTTTTGATGTGGGTAACGACGTTTACGAGGCGACGAGGACTCGACGAAACACGCGACAACTCCAACTTTCGAGGAGATTGTACGAGTTTCAATTAACGTCTCGAGTAACGCGAGCAACGCTTCGTCCGCGTTTCTTTCCGTTCGAAGAACCTATCGTTCTTTCAACCAGCAATCTTATCTTTCCCATCCAAATTACGATAATATGCCAACGATGCACGTATATTTACTACTCGCATCCACCGAGTTGGCGTATCTTTAATTATCGGGAGTTGAACGGGAACCGAGAAATAGAATAAAGGATAAGATATCCCTGTTTACTAATTTGAACAGAAACTATTAGAACGAGACGGAATTCCAAGTTAATTGCAGCTGCTCGGGGAGACTCGCCTCGAAGCTTTCGCACCGATCGCGGTGCAATTGTACCGCGATGAATGCGAATGAATAGTTGAATGTCTCCGTTTCCTCGGTAGCCCCGTTATCGACATCCTGCTGCTGACTGTATTATGCGCGTTCCTCGACGTGACCAGCCAGTTACGTTTATCAGGATCCGCAAACCGCGATCACCGGCTCTGTGTTGCTTCCAACTAAGCTTACATACATGTAGATCGTTGTAGTTTGAAAATATGTATTGCTCGTCGACGTATTTTCCTGTCAACGCACGAAAATCTATCCATGTTCGTAGACGGGGTCGATTTTATTTCGCGGGTAGAGCACCGTGGGCGCGTTACACGCCGTTCCCGTACAAAAGTTGAACCTTTCGAATCGACAAATTGATACTGGAAAAAAGAGCATCGTTCCGTGATATTTTAAAATAAAAATTCGTTTGACAATCCGTTGCTCGGTCGTCCCTTTTTAGTTTTTAAAATCCAGCACGTATTTTCCCAGCGGTATTTTTTTCAAAGCGTCGCGTCGCACAGATTGGTCAGCTTTCACGTACAATATCAGCGGCAGAAACGTTGCGGCCATCCCTTTGCGATTCGCCCAACGAAAGCGCAAATAATAAACATTGTATAATGATTGATCTTTTATTCAAAATAAATGTGACTAGATGTGTAGAACCGTAGGAGAGAACGTGCAAGTTAATCGGTTAACTTTGCCTAGCTTACATCGACACGTTTGCGTGAATAGCAGGAACTTTGCTTTTATAGGATCGTAATCGTCGGGTATCGTGCGGCATTTATTCCGTAACGCGTTCTCGCAACAAGTACGAAATTATTGAATTCTTTCGATTCGTTGGATCGAGGAGAAAGACTAATCCATCGAACCGACACTCGTCGACAGATATTATCTTCGTATGCCTGATACAGGAAAATGGTTGTCACCTGCAAACCAGACTTGGATTCTCTTCTCGTCATCGGTGAAAGTTCCAGTCCAAGTGGAGCACCCCTTCATCGAAGTTGCTTCGACTATGGAAGAAAGAACAGGATGATTCCCCTCGGAGCAGTCTGTCAGGCGCAGAAGGCGCGTTAAGAACCGTGGATGCCCACAGACCGATCATCCGAAGCTCCGACTTTACGCTCTGCTCTTCTTAACGAATGGGATTCACGCTATCCCCCTCTCTCTCTCTCTCTCTCTCTCTCTCTCTCTCTCTCTCTCTACCTTGGTTGAACGATCGAATCGCGATAAACCCGAGCGAGGATAGAGCACTCGGTTCGGCCATTGTAAAAGTCCCCGAAACTTGTTTAGGAAAGACGGCGGTCGATGGCATAACTCGAAAATATTTCCGTCAACGTGTCCCAGTCGAATGCTAACGGACGAAATTCGCAAGATATCGCGACTAACTCAATAACCGATGTTAGTCGAACGGTTTTATCGAAGCACGACCGAGTTTCATCGAGAGAGGTCAAGGCTATAAACGATAAATATAAGACGCGGGGTGGAAACTGTTCAACTACGGCACCAATTGCGCCGAATGGATATAAAAAGAAATTACTGGCCTCTCAGACGCACTTGGAAACTCCCGATGCTTTTCTTCTTCCCCCCTACAAGCCATTATATTCGCGTTCTTCGCTCTCTTTTACTTTCTTCCGCGCGACTCTTTCGACTTTGTTCTCGATCTTTCCCTCGGCTTGGCTGCTCCGCCCTTATAACCTGATTTACAGGTGTCTCTCGCAGATATCCACCTTGGAGCTTCTTTATCGTGCAGCCAAGCGGTTTTACCATTTGCGCAGACTTGGAAAAAGTAATAGTTTCCGTGGAAAGGTAGTAGCATTCAGGTATCGCGAGTATAGAAGGTCGAGGTATCTTCTGTAGATCCTGGTTGTGGTACGATTGCGCGGTGTATGCGCGTTTAAATTGTCTAAAGGCCGTGGACGCGACGCGACGCGACGCGACGCGACGCGACGCGACGCGACGCGACGCGTCGAACCGTCTTCGCGAGAGCATTGATATTTATAAGCTGGCACGCGTTCGTCCAGAGTTTGCGGCGCGATAATTCGGCAAAGGTTTTTCCATTCCGCGCGGATACGGATCAGGCACGGTTCCAGCGATTTTTCTCGTCCGCATAATTTCGCAGGAAAGTCTAGGTGGCGAATAATGCTGGTGAAAAGGATCGCGAAACAGACCGAGGACGTCGCGACGCGAACGAAAAGAGGAGGAGGGAGGAAGGGAGGGAAGAGTGACAGTAAGCTGTTCGTGGAACGTCTGCTCGCACTCGCGAAATTGCCAGCACCAGAAGCTTTCGAGGATGCGACGTGTCTGCATCCAGACGACGCGCGCATCGCGCCAGTTGCATCCGCAACAGATAGAAGACACTTTAGCCGATACGCTGCGCCAAGTCGTTGACGTTCTTCGGATCGATTCGACCGACGATAATTCTTCGAGATGTATTGCCACTACCACGACGATCCATGACATTATTTACTTTTCAAATGAATCTTTCGTATGGATCTCGTTTTGAATGTCGAGGCCCAATTTCGTATCGCTGAAACAATATTGGCCAGATTCGTTCAAGGTCTCGTACGGTATCGTTACCTGGGCTGTTTGAAGAATAATTTAACAGGCGCGGAGTGGAGGGGGGAGCAGCCAGGTATACTTATCTCAAGATGCATCGAGTGTTGAGAGTGCGGCGAACCGCGTCGAAATTAATAAGCCCTCGAGCATCGAACAGCCGTGCGCACCCTTAGAAATGCATCCCTTATGAACCGGAGCGCGTTCCGAGCAGACTGATATTAAATCGTACGTCCGGTTGAATTCGATCCCCGATTATCTTTTCTAAGCGGTATCGTAAAGAATCGCTGAAAGAACCGAGGAATTTGATCGAAATAGCTATTCATCGATAGATCGTTGTCCCCGTTAGCTTGTAAATATCGAATAAAAGGAATCGTGTACGAGAAAGAAGCAGATCATTTCACGAATAGACTTTCGTTTTACTATCTGGTTTAATATTACGCCG
Organism: Colletes gigas; assembly: GCF_013123115.1. Taxonomy (NCBI): domain Eukaryota; kingdom Metazoa; phylum Arthropoda; class Insecta; order Hymenoptera; family Colletidae; genus Colletes; species Colletes gigas. Next base: position 6,404,874 of record NW_025106644.1, read on the forward strand.
AGGAAGGAAGAAACGATTGCTCGATTTATCGGTAGCGAGGCCTACCGCTCTGGATATTTCGATTAGATTTCAGTTTGTATTAAGCAAGGCGGTGGCCCGTATAAATTGCTCAGGGAAGATCGTCCTCGTTACAATGTTCTCTTTCGAAACGTATGCTCGGTTGCTATCGGCAATAACTTTGGTCCTTTCATATCTTGCCAATAATTCGTCCCCGGTGCGCTAGACTCTAGCCGGTGTTGGAAAAGGACAGCGAGAGTAGAAAGGGGAGGAGGAGCTCGTACCAGGAGGTTCTTTCGGCCAGATCGAGGGTAGAAGAGCTCAAGGAGCCGGGGAAATTTATCCGACATATAAAAATGTCTGTTTGAGTTTATATAGGGAACGGTGAGATTTCAATAAAACCCTCGATTGTAAAGTACAGATAGAGGAGGCTGTCCGGACGTTACACGGGTCAGTGAAGCTCAAAGTCGAGTCTCTTTCTCGATCGTTTCTCTCTCCGTCTTAGAGGATGACTGCTGGTTTAGGTCGCTATCTCGCTCCTCGAAACTGCATCCACGCGAGACACGGCCCATTCGCGTGGGCAACGTCGCGTTATCGATACGTGCACTTGTTTCGATAGAACTCGAAGGGAGAATCGGTTCTTTCGTCCGTCTCGTAGGGCGCGAGCTTCCAGCCAACGTCCCAGCAAATCGTTTATTTCGCTACGATAAAGGACGAGTGTTGGCTCGGATCGTTTATCCAGTTTGTCAACGACGTAACGTACGTAACTTTCGCGTTCAAAGAATCAACGATACCTGCTGGCCGAAACAAAGTACTCAAAGAGTTCGAGAACCGTTACATGTTCCGCTTAACATTTTCTCTTGGCTCATCACGACGCGTACGTGTTCGTAATCAACGACCGATAAACGAGTAACGAATAGGAGGACCGTTGGTCGCGAGGGAGAGGACTGATTCAAGCGCGCGGTTTAAACGCTCGAACAGTCTTTTGTAACGCGTGCACTGGCGAGCCTTGAATCAGTCTCATCGTGCTATCTATCAATCCTTCTCCCGCGCCCGCTTTAAGACCAGCCATAAAGTCGGAATCGAACGATTTAACCGAGGACCTCGGCTCAGTTTCTCTCGGTCCCTGGACGGCCGGGAAACCTAGTCACGGCGCGGCCGGATCAGCAGGCACAATGCTTACGACCGATCGAATCTATCGGACCAGAAATAAATTATTGTATATTTAGGGGAAGTTAACCGAGTCGGCGAGACAAACGGACGCATCGCGGCAAGATGTTGTCGGAACGCGAACAAACGTAGCTGGATAGTGGCGGTTCGGTCGCGCGATGCGGTCACTCGAGAAGTGGATAATTAGTACGACCCGTCCCACTAGTCTCACGCAGGATTAATTATGCGTGCTACAATCTACGTACGTAACCACACCCCCTCCTCCTACACACCTACGTACACACGTACGCGCGTACACAGCCGATTACATAAATATTAGACGCGGCACATGCGCGTTTACCATTTACGTTCGCGGACGCGGAAACGTTGTTGCGTCTGTACATCTAATCGTGGACATTCGGATACGCGCGATAAATCGAAGAGGATACTTGACAATACGTATTATAGTTTGAGCTAGGATAACGCTACCGCGCAGTTACCAAAAAAGGAGGCGGAGAAGGGGGCGAGGGATTAAAAAAGAAATTGATCTTTCAAATTGCGCCGGAACGCGTTCGTTGGAACGCTGTTTGTTCGTCGCGCGCTATTTCCAAAGGGAAACGGTAAACGGTTCTCACGCGGTATGCGCTTCCGAAAAAAAATGTTTCGTCCGAGCTGAAAAAGCGTCTGTTATTCTTGCGCTGCCTCGAGGTAAACTCGTTACCGTGAACCGTGCCGGACCCGTTCCTCGTTTTTCGCTCGCTGGGGCTTGATATAGCAATTACGATGAAGTAAACACGCGATAAAACTCTTGGACCAAGTTTTATTTTCCGCAGAAAGCGGGTGTATTTGAGTGGACAGGACAACGGGGACGGGGACGGGAACGGTTGGGGGTGGGGGTGGTGGTGTAGGTGGGGGTGGGGTTGGTGTAGCGCGGTACGACGACTCGCTCGTCCCGGGCTCTCTCGTATTTGCGCTGAACCGGCCGCCGTACACCGTTCTCCCAAATAGAATTTCAATTTCGGATGTAATCGTTGAAACTTCCGAGATCCCGCTTGGCTCGATCGCATCGATACAACTTTCATACGACGCTCTGGGAACGAAATTTTACGCCGGATCGAGCTTCGCGAGAATAACCGGCCGTCGCGTCCGATCAAATTTTTATCCGCGTTCCTTCGACGAACAGCAAATTAAATCAAGACGAGTACGCTCCGATAAATCGGCTTACCGTTACCCCCCCAACTATTTTATTTATCCTTTTATTTACTTATCCAAAAGTCAATATCTTACTCGGCCCGAGTCGGCAAACATTTCGGTCATTATCGCTTGTTCGTGTCTGTAGAAGCGTAGGTATTTAAAGCGCGGAGCATCTTTTGTCCATTATCGGTAGCTGCCTTTGAGAACGTGGGTCGGTGTTGGTGCCGACGAGGACCGAACAACCAAGAAAGACTACCACCGATAACTCCAACACCTAACCTGGTAATAGAGTAACCAGGCAGGCGCAAAGAACTCGTAGAGGTAGGTTCGCGTGGGAATCGAGTAATTTTTCCCTCGCAGAGAATCTATTTTACCGCAAACACGTAGCAAAGGTAGATCCGACGTTGAGGGTGGATCTGTAAGGGAGTGTGTGTTCGCGGTACGTGACGCAACGGTAACGAGCATCAACCTTTTTCCTTTCCCGTCTGCCGATGGATGAATCGCACCCGTACCGTTTCACGCGAAATCGGTTCCGTTGCGTTGTTTCCGCTTTGGTCATGGTTCATCGACTTACAAAGAAATACTCCGCGAGCCACTCGGGCCAACCACTTCTCGGCCAAAATTCGATTTATAAGGTTCTAGTTCCGTTCGGAAGATTCTCACACCTAACCCAGACACTGACCGTCTTGTAACTTGCGTAATTCCGTACATTCGATATCTCGTTCGGACCAATTTGCCGACAAGCGAGAGGCATCTCGCGAAACTCGCAAAACTATCGCGGCTCTAACCAACAAGATAGAATCAGCGAAATTTCAGTTTCGCGATGTTAAAGTTCCGCCGGAGAAGAAACAGTTGGGTGGTAGACGATAACTTGGTACGTTCGCGCGATACATTTCGAGGAAGAAGACGTTTGGACGCCGGCGCCGCCGCCGCCGCCGCCGCCGCCGCCGCCGCACCGTGCGGACCGAATGGAACACATTTCTCAGGGCGGAAGAATGCTAGCGTCGGGAACAAACAGAGTTTTGGACTCGATCAGTGGGAATACCGGCCCCAGTTCCTGTTCGCGGACGGTGGCCCGTCCTATTTACCTTATTCAGCAAACAACATAACTCTCGGACGTTAAAACCAATTAATAGGAGGATCGTTTTCATTAGGATCGAACCGTATCGGTTCAATCTCTACCGATATTGGCGTTATCTCGATGCTAAACGACTCCTATCCGCTTTCTATACTTATACATATGTATGTATACGTTTTCTGTATCGTTCCTTATGCGCGGCAACCACTTGGGGGAATATTGCGCGATCAGCTTTGAGCGCGAAGGTAATCGTCTTAAGATACGTAGGTAGACGCGTACATGCACACCGTGTACACGTTTACCCAGCTACGCTCCGCTTGACCTCGGGGAACAGTTCCAATTTCTGTCCAACGTGGTTTTCGGTTTATCGAATTTAAGGAAAACCGTATCGGAGCCGCCGAATCCTAGGTATGCATCCCGAACAAGATGATTCCGGACGAATAAACGGAATCGATTCGTTGGTAAAAATGTCGCGGTATCGGTCCAGCTAGACATTTTTAACGAAACGCGTTGATAATGCACGTTCGAATTGCTTTGAATATACATACATACATACATGTATATGTACCTACGCGAAACATGTTGCGTGCACGCGACAAATGCGATAGGATACGCTGGCAAAAAGCTGGAAAGTAATTTCGCGTGCAAGACAGACGGTCCTTTATGATAGGAAGGATTACCGTTTCCGGTAGCAGGATTTAATTTCGCGGTCCGCCCATCAACGAGAATAACAATATGCGCCGCACGGATACGAGAATACGGAACTTGAGAATCTGCGCTCGTCTAGAACAATTAATTATTAGTCTAGTTCCCGAGAGTGGGAGGGGGAAAGACGCTTCGATAGGCTCTCGATGCGACGTTATCGGAAGGAATAGAAGGAACGACGACGAATCTTTTCTCGCGAATGGAAGAAATTCATTGGTATTAGAGGAAAGAATGAAACCGCGCGAGTGTAAAGATCGCATCGCGTCGACTTTCGGGGGTTTATAGCCGCCTCTTGAAACGCGAATCGCGTCTTAATAAGCCCGAATGCCTCCGAGACGAATCCGAGGAAAATATTGCGATCTTTTCCAAGAACCGACCATCGAGTATGCAACGCGGCACAACAATTCGCACGTAAAAATAAATAAAGGGGCAATCTTCTATCGAAGGATCCGTGATGTATTGCGAATCATTCTTGTCGTCGAGCTTTTTTTTTTGTCCGAGATACGAACCTCTCGAAACAGTTCCAACAGTCCCTGTACGTCTCTGATGCTTGGCGTATCGACGGAACGTGTTCAGCATATAGCACACGTTGCAACTCGTTAGAGATTTTTATCGGTTAGTAGGTAATTATTGGAAAATTATCCTATCTTAGCGAGTAGTAATCGAGGCGCGTACAACGTATACCCGTGCTCGATCGGATCTCTACGGTTTTATTTGGTCGTGCGAGGAGCAACCGAGCTTGAAAATAAATTGTACCTGCGGTTAGTTTCGTAGTGAAACGTGAATTAACCAAGCGCTAAGGCCAGACGGGTTCGGTCGCGAGCGGCTCGACCGATTACTCGATTATCAGAGGCAATGTTGTAAAACGTTGGAAAGTAGACGATATTTTCCAACGTCCAGCGGGTTTTCGTGGTTGCATCGTGACTCGTACAACGCACACGGGAAAACCATCTCCCGTAAGGAACCAAGAGAAAATGTACACGATTACGTCCGTTACCGTGAATGCACGTAATATACTCTGCCCGTGGCACTGCGCGTTCCTTTTACCCACTTGCATCGATTCGAGCCCGCCATTTTTCCATTTTTGTCCGGGATTATCGGAGGCTGGTTTACCGATCCTAATTCGTATCTGGAAACGGGCACACAATGCGAGCACGGGTTCCGAAAATAGATAGGAAGAGAAACGAGGCAGGCAGGCGGGCAGGCAGGCGGGCAGGCAGGGCGGAAGGGAGGAAATCGGAAGATTCCAGGGTATCGTCGAAACTAATGCACAAGACGCTACCCGAGCTTGGATTGTCATTGCTCGAATCTCCGATGGAAATTCGCATGACTGATAAACCGATACCGGGTTATTCGATGATGCAGGCGCGCACGAATTGATAATCTAAAGCTAGTGGATTGCTTTCGATTTGATCCTGCCAATCGCGCGTTCGTAATTCCCAAAGCGTCCATTTCCCCCGCTACAAGAACCTCAACGAACTGCAACGCGAGAATATACCAACGAATTCGTCGACAACCACGAAAGCTTGCCGAAACTTTCTAATATGTACATACATAGTAGAGGCGATAAGACACACGTATTATAAAAATATAATAATATACGCAGCATCGAGTAAAATTTTAAAATGATAAGCGTCGCCGCGTACTCTTTCTTCCAGCGATCGAAACTATCCAAGCAAAATCGGAAGGTACATAGATGGATGGTTGCGGTGCGACACGCGCGATCGATTCACGACGTAATTAACATTTCCACCGAAGACGCTTCGCAATTAACCCGCTCGTCGCACGCGCGGACTTAAATTCTCGTCGCGCACTCGGCCGAGATCAAAGGCGATCCCCTTCGCGGCCTGGTTTTCGATTTTCCAACAACCGACTACTTAATGTTCCATCGGGCCTGCTCGGCGGATATTCCATTAAAACTTGCGATCCGATTCGGAACGGGAACACGAAAGTAGCTGGCATTATTATCCTGCTACACGACAAACATTTTCGCCGTTCACTTTTCACCGTGCGATGCTTTCCGACGAGACAAAGCATACAACTTGTACTATATTCGCATTTGCGCGTTTACTTCTGTCGCTTAGTTTCACCCTATCGACGAACGCGTAATAACTCTATAGCGTTACGATTCTCGCCGAGAACAAGGCACTCGACGGATTTCACGCAGCAATTTTTACGACAGAACGTAATAACCGATTATCGAAATAATGGTCGATTTTGAAAAACAAGAAAGAGATACGCTCCTCCGTCGATTGCCGAATTGTCGGTGACTGGCGTGGCGTCCATCGAAAAGATGATAGCCCGTAATAGGATATTTCGAGTGGCAGGACCGTTTCTTTTATCGGTCCTCGCATTTAAATGCAAAGTATTATTCAAATGACAGTCTTCCTTTTCTTTGGCTGTCTCAGCGGGGACCCTCTTCCTGTCCCTTATTGCTCTTTCTTGTTCCCTTTGCCTCTCTTCTCCCTCCCTCGCTCTCTCTCTTTCCCTTTATTTCTCGCTCTAACCATCGGCCTGCTCAACCTCACCGTCCGTTTCTTCTTTTTTCTGCCCTCCATTCCTCCCTCCCACCCTCCCGCCCTCGTCGCTCCCGCTGTTCGATATCTTTCTCGACCTTCTCTCTTCCTCGAGGGTTCTCGCGCAGCTGAGACGCCCCTGGGACAAGAGGCTTCATTTCCTGATATTCAAATGCGCTCAAACATCATACCCGTCCGTCGGGTCGGGTCGCGTCGCGTCGCGTGGGTGGTGCGAGCCATGGACTCGGCACCGGTACGCGGCACGACGCTGAGCGCCGCGACTCGTCGGTTTCCGCGCGGATGAGCCTCGCATTCGATTCTCGTACCCCTTGATGCACGCTTCTCGACGTTCCAACCCCTAGTCGCGACGATGCTCACTGCAAAGAGGGATCTTTGCCATCGTCTCTCGACGACGCTCGCGGTGCAAAATGCAAATCGTCGCCATGAGAGCAACGGTTATGAAATCGTTAAGGACGCGCTGCTCGGCTCGCATCCGGACACCCACCACCACCACCACCACCACCACCACCACCACCACCACCAGAGCATCGCGTTTACAACAGAGAGTCGCCTCGTTTCTTTTCGTCTCGCACGACACGGAATCGCAACAGCTGCGATAGGAATACTTTAACGGGAACACCAAGGGAGGATATTAAAATCAGATATTAAGGAACGTGACGGCGTCGTATTGCGGTGAAAAGAAGCCGTGATATATTCGTAATGCCTACCAATTGCAACTATCGTCGTATTTCAGTAGGATGCGCAGAAACCTGTACGCTATCCCGTCTCGAAGGACCATTCGCGGTCTCTCCTGGTGCAAGGTATTATTGTCTTGTTTCGGTTTGCTTAATCGCTTCGAAACACCCCGTATTTCGAAGCGTTCCGTGGCTCGTTGCATTTCCGTTCGTCCAGCCCTATGTTCGGAAATTGTACGCGACAGAGCAGTCGACGAGAAAATCGTTATTTCGAAATCGAAGAGGAAGAACGTTGTTAACGTTCGCGAGCCAACTTTTCACCTTTTCTTTCTCTCAATCTAGATCTAGGTACTAGGATGATGATTGGTAGTCGCGCGTGTACGTTGCTCCGTACGTTCGAGTCTCCTCGGTGGTGGTATCTTTGTGCAACAATCGTCTCGCGCTACCGTCTTCTCTGTTTGTTTCTGTTGTCGCGAGAGAAATAGATAAAGACAGGATGCGGCAGAGCGACGTGAATTAGAGATGATTCGGGAGTTGGAAAGCGCAACGGTGTAGTAGGAGGCAGGAGTGCTGGTTTCCGGTTGGTCGTGCATGTCTTCGGGCCCGGCAAAGAACGAAAAAGCTTCTTCGATAGGACGTATACGAGGAACAAATAAGATGAGACTCGGGCAAGGAGAACGGACGGACGGGGGGTATGGCAGTGCGATTCCTCCGGTAGCAGTTTTCTTGGACTCGGTGGCGGCGATGCCGATGCCGATGCCGATGCCGATGCCGATGCCGATGCCGATGCCGATGTCGGCGCAACGACGGGGAAAGGGGAACGAGAGCACATTGAATCTTGGATGAGACGGACGAGGACAAATTGAAGGATCAAAGCGGCCGAGGGAACGCTGCACCGCGGTTTATTGTTCAGCGACTGTGCGCCTTCCTTAGACCGTGCTGGAATCTGGAGATTCCAGAAGGGCTCGCGCCAACAACGACCTCGATTAACGATGTCTACCGTCCAAACTTTACCAAATGGAATACCGCGTATCGAATGGAAAATCTACGCCGCTCTTGAATATTACAAGTGCTCGATTCAACGGAGATTCCGATCGTCTTTCTATTTTTTTTTCACATTTATTCGTTCGTCACTCGGAGTTGCGCAACACACAAATAATAAGAATTTTTCGAACAATGTGTCTCGTGTTCCATTGTTGGTAAAACCGGTGACCAGTGGTCTCGTGCAACCAACGAGTTCATCTGCTCGCTAGTTTCTACATACCAGGAGCGCCGTCGCGTCGCGTCGCGTCGGTCGAGCAAAAATTGCAGAAAATTCGGTCGTACGACGGGCGAAAGAATAAAAATTTTATACAATATTCCAGGCGAACTTGGAAGCGCTTATTCGGCCGTTGCATCGCGCGCGTTACGGTCTGCTTTTCATACAAACGCGGTTCTCGAAGGCCTCGTCAGCGTTGATGAAAAAAGCCAAGCCACCGGCACCGGTATGGTCCAAGAGATCGCGCACCAGAAAAATGTACGATACAAACCACGGGTCCGGGAAGTTGCACGAACGAACGCGGAACTTTCGCTCGAGCTTATTAGCTATCGTTAAACGCTAGCCACGGATTTGGCGGTAGGTTAAGCACGGTGATCCGTCTTTTAAAATTATCTCCTCAAAGTTGTTCTCTACATATATGTATGTAGTAGACTCGTACGCGTCGTATTTCATCAACTATCGGTCGCGAGCCTTGCTCTCGCAATGTCTCGTTTTTTCCCTCGGAAGTACGGTCCAGCGGGGTGTCTGTCGTACGTTCACACGTGTTACGCGACTAGAAGCTGGAATAAAACTTTTTTCCCCCGCAAGATCTAATTAATAATAGCGAATGTACGCGCGTTACACGTACTTACGCGTACAATGGACCATGTTAAGCAATTCTCGGCACCAAAGAGGTTCGATAGAACGTACGGTCTCGGAAAATACGAAGCGAGCCTCGTGCTGTTATCATGTTTACGTATACCCACATACACACAACTATACATGTATATACACGTATAAATACGTACATACGTACGCGTATAATTATATGTCTATATACTTGTGTAGCATACTATGCACGCTTTTACGGAAATTGCTGCGCAATATTCGCACTAGCTTTAAACCAAATTCATAACACTGGACAAACTGCGTCCTCGAAGTATTAAGGCATTAAAGTAATTGTTTGCAGTCTGGATAATACGAGTGAACCGGACACGGAACGCGAATAATTAATTAATGCGCCGTCGTGAATAACGACGTCGCTGATATTCCTGCGAGAGCCCTGAGCATTGCTCCTTCTGTCTATGCACCTCCCACGCTTCTCTCCCCACTCGTTAACCCTTTTCCACGGCGCTGATTTCACCAACGGGGGATGGCAAGGAAACGCAGGGACGAGTTTTACTTCTCTCTATAGCGAGAACACCTGTAAATCGTTGCGCGATAAATCCTAATAAGATCGTCATCGTTAATCCGTGTAATACAATTTAATTAAGAGGGTCGCGAAAAGATAGAAACGCTAATATTTTTCAATTCCGTTACAATTAACGGAGATTATGCGTATACCGGATAATTTATCCAGACGAGAGGAAATTTAATATCTTTCTAAAGCACAACTAATACATATACATGTATGTAGAGACGAAATGTGGCGACGGCGACGGCGACGGCGACGACGCCGACGACGAGGACGGCGTGAGTATTGGTAGGGTCCAGTTTGCATCGCAATTGGAGCCGTTGTTCGCGCGAAAAGTCGTTTCAGCCGAGGGAAAGGCAACAAAGGAGCGGAACGAGATTAGACGTCGACCAGCGAGCCTGACAGGAACGAAACGCGTTCCCGTGAACGATAACGAACTCGAAAAGTACATTTCGAGATTAGTTTTCGCGGCAGGGCACAAAGGGATCGTAGCAAGCTAAGCGCGGAGCTAGGATCTCCGTCGAGTCTCGAACAGAGTTTCTCATGGACGAGACGTTAACACGACAACTCCGAGAGAGGGTGACTGAGTCTGTTAGCGGGTAAAATAATAGGGCCACGGATGGAGAGTGGTGGTGGTCGCGGGACAGAAGCGTCGCGACGCGTGACACACGGGGGTGCTCGAAACAGGGGGAACAAAGAGAGACGTTTGTGCTATCCGGTGAGAAAAGTGTAAGAAAGGGGGGAACTCTGCCGATGGAAAGAGCAAAGCAGAAGAGAGGGTGGAAGGAAGGGGCTGGACCGGGGCCTGGCTGCACGTTCCGAGCACAGAGAAATATAAGTTTCGGTGATAAATCGGCGAGTCTCGCGAAAAGTGAGAGAACACGCTTGCTACGTGAGTACGAGAGTCTCCGAGAGGACGAGGACGAGGACGGGACAGGGGTTGGGGAATGCTTTTCGAAAGAGGGTTGGAGGGCCGAAGACAGCTGGTATCTGCGACTAAATGCGGACCTGTTACTGCCGCCTACAGACGGACACAAGCGTTTAGCCAATGCTACTATTACCAGGGTGACGAGAATACCGCCTATCGATCGTTGTTTCGCCAACGAAACTGCTCGCTCTAAATAATAAACAAATAGAAATTCGGAAAAGCTGAATAATCGTTAAAAACGTGTACAACTGATAAAAGAAATTTCCGAACGCGTTTCTTCGACAATTTATCCGGAGAAATCAAGCAGTGGCAAAACAATTGGCGCGACGCGACGTTTGCTTCTTTCCCTAAAGAATGTATAGTAACAGATACTCGATAACGAAATCTCCCTTTATTTAGTCCATCGGAAGGCTGGCTACTCCAAAAACTCTCTCCCTGTCCTGCTTCCGATATTCATTTTCTCATCGTCTCGTTTTATTACTACAACTTCCTTAAATGCGTTCCGTAAACGCGTCATTTGATAAAACAGAGAGTTTCCGCCCTGAATGCTCGCATCTCGTTAAAAATATAGTTAAAGACCGCTAGGAGCGTTGAACACGGTACACATTGCTCGCCGGTAAGGAGATGCAAAAGGCAAACGAGGTTGTCTTCCAGAGACGATCCCCCGCATCTCTTAACGGGAGTGGGTGGGTCTTGTACCGTAGTACCATAAAATAAGACATTTTATTTTGGAATTTTTCTCTAAAATGATCATTGATAATGGTCTTTGTCTTTAAGTAAGTAATTAATTGGAAAGGCATTTTATTCGATCGACATTTAAAACGAAATTGTATGCTAAATATGCGTTGAATGTTTTTGGAGCGTTTTTTTAAATTGAAAAACGAAATAAAAGCAAACATTGCACGTATCGCGGATATAATACATCGTCGAGAAAAACTCGTGACGAACAAATTGCGCAACGACGACTGTGTTCGTGTTCATGCTAGGCCTTTATTATAAGGCTCCCGAAGTTATCGGGCAAGGATAAAATTAATTAGCTTAATTAGCGTCTTTGGGCGTGCCATAATTCTCCTTCATTAACGGAGTAAACCAGAATAGCCGGCGGGATATCCAGAAATTACATCTCGGCCGTATCGCAACCGAGCAACCGAGCAACCGAGCAACCGAGCAACCGGAGGCCAGAAATACGAGACATTTTTCCTCTGGAATAATTTTTACAAAGACCACCGCCGCTATCCGCCTTTCCGCGTACATTCTGCGGTCCATGGGCCGTCGCGTCGCCTCGGTGCACGCGCGCTTCTCATCACCACGAAATACGAGACCTCAAAAACCGTTGCGTGGCATCGACTTTTACGGTGGAGCTGAAAAAATCGCCGGGTATATTCAAATTTCAAGTGACCACCATCATCTCGCGCTTTTCCAATCCTCTCTCTCTCTCTCTCTCTCTCTCTCTCTCTCTCTCTCTCTCTGCTTCGCCTCGTCGCCGTCCTCTTTATTCTCTCTGGTTGTTGTTTCTGTATGCGTCCGAATATTCGGACAACGATTGACTGCCTTACGCGTGACTCCGTACGCGACAACTACTTGAACTTGACGAAACCAAAGGGAAAGGGACTAGCTGGAAAGTAAACTGGTAAAATTGCCACTCTGCTGGCAAGGGACAAAGAACGGTTTAGGAAAAAGAAGAATTTCTTGTTCCAAACGCGTCGACGAGATTTCCCGGGCAGCGTTGCCCCACGGCCGAGCAGGCAAAGGGATGAAGCGGACGAGAAACTAAAGAAGAATATGAAGTGGATAATATGGGTGTACATGTAAAAACAGAAAAAAAGTAAAAGGAAAAAAAGAAAGAGGAAAATAAGGAAATGGAAGAGAAACACGGGGAGCCAGAGATGAGAAAGTAGTGAAAAATGTTCCGTGAGATGCGACGAGGAGAGCATATTTGAATTATGAGATTTAAATGTGCCGCGGACGTGGTTAGCATGAAGGGAAAGGTGTAGCCTGCCGACTCTAGCCGTGGTCGCGTGCTTCAATCTGCGTACACGTGAATATAGTATGCCTGTGCGCCCCGTCCCGCTCAATTTCCTAACATTTTATGGCATCGTGCGTTAAGCACAGGCGCGAACGACTAGCGAAAAACTGATTAAATATGAAAAAGAGAAATGAACGCGTCTCCCGGATGAAAGAATAACGCATCGTTAGAGGATCCTCGGATTTTTCTTTCACGATTCTTCCGCTTGCGCGCCCGAGCAAACTCGACGGGCTGGAAAATGTACCCCTATATGTATGTATGTATACCAATGCTTACTCTAATCACAATAGAGAAAACAAGTTTACAAATTTCTTTCAGGGAGAATTTCTTTCTTTTAGCCAGCGATATTACAATATTGCTGGCTAATGACACGTATCTGTATGCGCAGTCAGTATATGTATTTGTATACATATAGCTGGAAAGGAATATTTGATTACAGCCAGGCCGGCCCGGACAGGATGATATTGTATTTCAATATCGCCGTTAATCTCGAAAAGTATTTTTATTACGTCATATTCAACTCGATCTAATATTGATTCAACCAGGAATTTTCAACCAGTCCGTTATTAAAAAGTATTTCGTTATTAAACATACTCGGTTCGGTTGGATCGTTCTCCGGTCAGACTACAACGGAAAATACAACGCGGAGAGTGTAAACATCGCGTTTCGATTAAAATTATTCTGGCCGTTGTGCGAATTGTCGTGCCGTGTTTTGGCTCGCGTCCCGTCAAGCTCGTAAACTTGTACGCTACCGAGGCTGTCGAAGGAGCCCCTGTCTGTACGGGATCGCTTTGGTTCTCGGAACGCAGCGATTCAGGGAAAACCACCGAGCCTCGATCAAAACGCGTAGTGGAGGTTGCAGATAGGAGACTCGGACGCGGCTGGAATACCTACATTTTTCCCAGTCCCTGGATCATCCGTCGGTTCTAAGAAGACGCTCGCCCCGCGTTCGTTTCCCTTTCCGGTTCGTTCTTTCGTTGGTTCGCGTGAAATTTATACGCAGCCCGAGTAGAAAACCGCTATCTTTTAATTTATGCGTCCTCTTGGGAATTTAATATTCTCCGAGCGTCTGGGGCGCGTGCCGGCACGGCGCTTTCCAACAATCTTCTCCTCTCCCGACTGAATCGCACCAAAGAGAGGACGAGAACCAACACCGCCAACTAAAAGAAGAGAAGCTGCTCGAGGAAGCGAGTAGCACGATGAAACAACCAAGTCTTGGAGATCGGTGGGTGGCCGAGTGGGTGGAGAGGAGTCGAAGGAGTCTCGAGGGCCCTGTTTCCCAGGACCCAACCTTTGCATCCCAACAAGGCTCAACGACGCGAACAAACTGCTCGCGAATTAGCCATGCCAACGTCAACCTGACCTAACCTCTATTTTTCTTTCTATCCTTGATCCCGAATCGTGAAGAAACTATCGAAATGTAGAAATTGTTATTTTTATCCTCGCGTACATTGACGTTTTCATTGGCCCTCGGCCTGCCTGCCAACCGCTATCAAAAACCGTGCGTAATCGTCCAGCTGCGCGAATCTCTGTAATTTTCGTGTAAACTGGCTGGAAAGCATATTCGGTGTTATCAGCGTGCCGTGCTCGGATTCCTCGTACTTACGCAGTGACGTTCCTTTCGTAGATAATTGCGCGACCGACCCATCGACCGACCCATTCACCGACCCATCCACCGACCCATCCACCGACCCATCCACCGACCGGCTAAAGGAAACAAGGCCTCTCTTGTCCGATAAAAGCTTAAACTTCCACTACCATGCGAGCAAAGTGTTCCAGATAAAAACCAAGCGAAAGATTGAAATAAATATCGATACGAGTAATAATTTCTAAGCTAATTAGGAGCATTGCTATCTGACCGCGTCGCTGAAACGTCGCGTTGTTTCGCGCGGCGGGATCAAATACACGCTTGGATTACGGTGGATTATATTCGTACATCGGTACGCGTCGACGATCGCGCGTAGTAATTCGCTGGAAATAATAGGGCGCGCATGTAACGGCCTCCATTGCAATGTAAATAACATTATCCAGCAGCAAGATAAAATAAGGCATACGGTGATCGCTTCCGCGCGGAATTTCCCGTTAAACGCCTTGCGATCATTCGATTATCAAGTAATTTAACGACAGCCGAACACGGAGCGAAATTGCGTAATTAAACCCTTTGTCGAACGGTTGAAAGCCAGAGAAAGAGAAGAGAGACAGAGATAGAGAGACGGTCGGACGGAGGGAGGAAGGGAGGGAGGGAGGGAGGTATATACGCATAACGTTTATTAGCCCGTTGAAAAGGACATTAAAGCTTAATTGTCAAGTTAATTAACGGCGATGGCTTATTTCCGACGTTCGTTTTGCTCTTTTACTACAAGATGCACTGCGTCGTGTCGCTTCGCGTCGCGTCGCGTCGCGTCGCGCCACACCACGCCGTCGTAAAAGTTTCTCACGGTGCGGTGGTTCGTTGCTGTTTGAAACGACTCGCGAATTAATATTGCGAATTCGCTGGTTCGCTTTGGTTCTTGTCGCGTCACGTTGCGTCGCGACGCGTCCTCATATCAGTGCGCCGGAAAGATTTCACGAACCGTGAAACCGGTGGCATCCCTTTGAGATCTTAGCCGATTTACAAAGTAATGCCGACGATGAAACCTTCGAAAGCCATTTTAAATTTGCGAAATTGCACGCAAAGAAGACAAGCGCCCGTTTGTCGATTCCAACGCCTCGTTAAATCCAATTTCTCCGAGGGAAAAGCGCCGAGCTTCTTTTTATTGGCTCGTCGATTGTTCAATAACGTTTTCTTACATGTTGCGACCATGCGATTCGAACTTTATAAATAATACACGGTTAGATTACGTTGCAACTTCGAAACCGACGACTGCTGAAATTCTGGACGGATGTCCCGATTTGCTTGGAAACCTAACGAACGCTGAAACACGAAAGGCATACTGTACGCTTAAATTGCTCGACTCGACCGCGTTCGGCCTTAATTGTACCTATACACGTATGTACATACGTTCATATAATATTGGAAACAACGTATCGTTGAATATCCATGTTGGTAAGAAAGACTCGGTGTATCTAGCGTGTTGTTCGATACACTGTAGATGCGATTCGAACGTTTAAGCAAAGTTTGAACGGCACCGAAACGAGGTTTATTATAAATACCTTTTGAATGTATCCTCGGGGCGAATGCACGCCGAGCTTCTTCCTCTATACCTTGCGCAATTTGCACAACGTTACACATTTCCGAGTTTTATCTCGATGTAACGAACACAATGACGCGCGTTCACATTCCTGTTGTTCGTTTACATGGACCGCGTGTTAGGCGCATGTAACAACGACTCAGCCAGTTTCGAAGGTATTCCAAGGTTCGAGCTACGTTACCATTCCCTGCCCTCTCTCGCCCCCACCCTGCTCGCTCCCCACGTTATGATAACGATAAAATGGTGTGCAGTGTGCACGATACGGAAACTGTAGTTTTGGGTTAGCAGGCCGAGGAACGTTATCGCGCAAATAAGAAACAAGTTTCCTTTAAGTAAGATCCACCGTGGTACGAACATTTGCCAGATAATACGAGATAAAGAATAATCGATAGGAGCTGTTCGCAGAGGGTTTCGTGTTGCCACCGTAAACTCTTGACACCATTTTTCCTCGCACCTTTTTGCATCGTACCTACTTACATAGGTTGCTCGTGACTCGCACCGTTCGTGAAACTACTCCAACTACTTTGCTCCTTGTTCTTTTCGAATTGTCGGGACTTTGGTTCGAGGCTAGAACGAAAAGCAATTTCTCTCTGTCGCGATCGAGCCATCCCCCGCGGCCAATAATAATCTAATTATTATTTCTGCATTAAGTCTGGCCCGATGGCAGGATCTTGGCACCGTTCGAGGGGACGGTGAGGGATCGAGAGAACCGACTCGCAGTGAAATTATTCCCGAAAGAGGCAGAGCAAACTGCGGCGTTGCGCTCATTAAGGTGGACGTCCTTTAGAAGGAAGGAAACGAGATTCCCGTCGAAGAACGAACGAGCGGTAGCAAAACTGAAACGGAGATAGAGTAATCGGCCGCACGGCTTCCTCACTTTTCACCGCGACTTGTCAGTTACAAGGTTGTTCTAGTCGACGAAGCAATTATCTTTCGCTAAAGTGGCCTCGCATTGCTCCGAGCACGGCGACGAGAAGGAACGAATTTCAACTTAACTGAATTTTTCTTATCGCTTTTGCACGGTGAACGCCGCTTTTTTTCTCCCTATCGTGCCACGATGCGCCGCATTCTCGCTTCCTCGAGTATCACGGATCTCGCGAAATTGAGGAAGAACGACGATGCGATAAACTCTGCTCGCAAGCTTATCAGACTTAATAATTGAGCGTCCGCATTCACCTTGGATCAACTGCTATTATTCTATCGTTCGGGCCAACTTATCCCGATTTTCACCTTTCCCGATTTTATGCGTATAGTCCCAGGGTAGGGTTGTTTGAAAATGTACCATTCTGTTTATCAAGAGTCGAGTTTATGAACCGTATCGGCATGTTTTAATCAAAGATGAAAACGCGTAAAGACGACATTACCCTCCCCCGTACCGTCCAAATCTAAAATACTTCCACTTTGGTCGAAAGCATCGTGCCTGGAATGCCAGCAGCAGGGTGGTACTGGATAGGTCTGGCAGCAAGTACCGCTCCGTGGGAAGAGACGTAGTAAGGTCTAGAAAGGAGCCGTTCCACTGGGATATTCGGATGTACGATCTGGAGGTGGTTGATCAGGTACGAGTATCACGCTCGAGGCATAACTGACTGACTCCAGGAGCGATGGCTGGGCTATTCCGAGACCATCGTCCCGCAACCGCCCCCGACCATACGGGCCACCGGCCTCCCCCGACATTCCTTATCCGTAATTTATACTTTCAATTTACTCGATCCAGAAGATTCCAACAGAGTTGGATCGCTCGATGCGGACCTAAACCCAAGACCTCGCCGATTCCTGGAAATCCCTCGACTTAATGGTTTCGTTCGAAACGACGCTCTTTTTCAATTTCACACTCTATCGGAATCATTAACGTCCTGACCTCCCTTTTCTTATTCCGTCCCGTCCCGTCTCGTCCCGTCCCGTCCCGTCCCGTTCCATCTTGTCCCTTCGTTACGCTTATCGTACATAATTTAGAGAATAAACCGCCAGCGATTAGAGAGCTCGAACGAACGTTTAGTCGCGTCGCGACTTGGATCGGAACCTTTCCGAAATTAAACTTTCAAGGAGGAATATCCTCAAAGGGTCAACCCTGTAACCTCAATGATCTATCAATCTTACAATCCCTAATAATCTGCGTGTTGTAAAATAACATGGTGTATTGTGCATTATCGGATCAGCTCGATCAGAATCGGCGTTAGATTGTTCGCGCGGTGTAAAAGAGTTCCACGCTGATAAAATATTCAGAGCGCGTCATCAACCGCAGGCTGTAAAATTAGATTCGTCCGGAGTTGGAAAACCTTCGTTACTATTACCGGGGTTAAAATAATCCGAGAATGAGAGCCGCGCGGAAGGGCGTTCGTATCGTCAAGGTTTCGACCATTGCCATTGGAATTCCTTCTGTTATCCTTTTGATCGTATAAGGATACGTGGAAATACGCCCGCTACTCGCAACTTTAATCGTCCAAGGCATGCAAAAGCTTTCACGATAATTGGTGAAACGTTCGAGTATCGCAGGTAGGTACTGTAGAAGGAAGAGATTATTTCTGAAAGCAGGCGAATCGAGTTCCCTCGGAGCGATATATCGCCAACCAATGAATCTGATTCATATTCGATTAATTGTACACTCTGAAAGTTAAGTTCGACCACATAGAATGTGCTCGATCACTCGATCCTGATATTACATAGATGTTTCGTATCCTTGGCCTGCAAGGACCTAGTTTCTGTTTATACGGTACTAGTCGGTAAACAGGACGGTTCTCGATTTTCAAGGGACGATGCTAATTAACATAGAGCCGGTTCTACGTATTGGCCAAATATCTAACCATGCATCGACAAATATCGAACGTGTGGATGGAATGCTCGGCTCGTAGCATGGTTTCGGTATAGGCTCGTTCGTTGTCGGCAATCGACTCCGCATCAAAGCGCACGAGACTTTGAACAAACATTGATCGTCGTAAGTACGCATTCGAGCGTGTTTTACCTTAAACTTTCTACATAGGCACGTGTATGCACGTTAAAATGTAAATTTAGACAATTTTAAATCAACTATCGTCCTCGATATCTTCCTCGTTGTGGCATTGTACGTCGCGTTCGTTCTTACAGCCGATGCAAACTATGCCAAAATTTGCCGACGTATTTCCTTAATTCATCGTCTGTAATTTACGATCACGTAATGGTCGAGTTTCTTGGCTCGGTAACGCTCCGTCTTTCAAGATTTCGCCTCTTGTCTCTCTCTCTCTCTCTCTCTCTCTGTTCGTCTTTCCCGTCCATTCTTGGCGCATCCCTTTCGTTCCCGTACCGCGACGGAGCAACTATATTCGTCTAATAAACATTATGGAAAACGCTCGAGATGATACACGGCCGCAGTTAAATTACTTTAATCCGTTATAACAGGAAAACGCGACGTCGAGCGTTCACGGTCGGGCTTTCGCGCGGACGGTGTTGCGCGTTCAGCTAAGAAGATAAAGCGCTATTACCGGGATGAAAAATTTTCAGAACACGAACACTGCAGCCGATTACGAGCGTTTGATTAATTTGCCCGCTATATTTCTTTCTAGCGCTTTAATTTTAGACGCGTTTCGTTCTTCGGCAACGAATATCTTTATGTTTTTATGCGTCCCTGGACAATAACTTTAATATCGTGGACAGTTTTTCCCAATACTTAAAAGTCTGCTCGAATTTTCCTTCAACTCCGTGCTCTCGTTTCTCCTTTCTCTTTATAATAAATACATACATACATCGAGGGACCTTCCATTAAATATAAATAACGAATAGAAATTTCAACGACACTTTCGATATTACGATCGTAATACATAGTCGTCGCGTAATGTAGGAATTGTGCGTGGAGCACCGTTGCAGGTTTCTTACCGTTTGTACGAAACTACGTATACAAATGGTCGTGAAACAAGTGTTCGATCGAGAGACCTAGGAAATAGAAATTCCCGTTGCATTCTGAAATTTCAGGCGTTTCGTGAAAAGCAGCAATTACCAGCTACGAACGTTTCCTCACCCTACCCCTTGCGCACTGGTTACCCTCTAAACTTATCGCGTTTATTTATCGCGCAGTCGTTTAACCAGCCTTTAATTAGAATGGAAATGCATCACTTTCGTTCGCAAGAACAAACTTGCTCGAGTATATTTAGAAAAGAAGTAAAATGTCTCGAGTGTCTTAACGATTCGAGGCGTTTAAATACGTAAAGCAACGATCGAGCCGAGCGATCAGCAGTTAATAAGTTTAAAAAGAGCAACAAAGTCGAAGGAAAGAGCGGGGGTAGGGGGGTGTGTCGGGCGGGTGTCGGGATATTCGCATAAGATCGAAAGCAACGATGGGCAGCGAGGGAAAAGGAATTATCGCGGCACGCGGTCGCGTCCGCGAGGCATAAACGAATCGAATAAGTTTCGAGGACTATTAAAGTTGAAATTTGATTTACTACGTATCGTCGATTACCGAGCTGACTTCTGGTTGCTTGGTTGCTTGGTTGCTTGGTTGCCTGCCTGTCTGCCGGCCTGGATAACCGAATCGACCAACTTTGACTTTGCACTTGAGAATTTCTCCTTCCACCGTTAGACGCGAGAAAATTCACTGCAGGGATACAGAGAACGGCCAAGACGACCGAGACGACCGAGACGATCTTCACGAATAATTTGGTTGCTACGATGCGTCTGTAAATTTCACGAGGAACCGAGTACAAGAGCAAAGAAACGACGATGCGAATCTAATAAAGTCTCGAATATTTAGTTTGTATCGTTAAAGCAAGCCGTGCCTCGTTGTTGCTCGAATAGTTTGCGTTGCTGAATAAAAAGTGCTCGATTAAATTTTATTTAACTATAATCCACGACTGTTGTAACTTTTAGCATAGTTTTGTCGGTCGAACGTTGCTTTCATACTCGGGAAACATACGACGAACGTACGTAAACTTAGCTCGATCGAAAGTTTCATTGTCCATAATCGAAGAACGCAAGCAAGTCTGAAATGCTGCTGGAGGAACTACCGAAGTAAATAACGGACGCAAGTACGACGGATGTTTATTTTGAAAAGGTTTTCTCTGTAGTGGGCGAGTAACCGGTGGTACTCTGTTGAATAGGAAACACTGTCAAACCCTTAGACGTATGAAACGACGTGGTTCGGCGCGGCGCGGCGCGGCGCGGCCGAGAGAAATAAATGACCGACTCGGAGGTTGGCGCACTCATGGCCAGACATTCGCAGGTTTATGCTCCAGCTGGGAAATTTTTCGAGGGTTTAGACGAGCGATCTAAAAGACAGTCACGTACCGAGAATTTCTAGCCCCCTGTTCCCTGGCCGAGCCCCGTTCTCTACGACCGTTGGTTGGTTGATCCTCCTACGAAGGTGATGTTCGATTCGGTTCCCTTCCTTCGAAATCTCTACTCGGACTCGTCGGGGCAGCGTTTCGAGCTCGCCGTTCAGAAAAATGATCCACTTTCGCAAGCTCGTTGCGTAATAAATTTATCCTTGATTCGATTTCGTTCCTATCTAACGGCCGAACGTGACAGATATTCCAGAGTTTCCTTGTAATATTCACGAGGACCGATGCCGGTTCTCTATTTCACCGAACGCTGGCTGGATAATGCCTGTTAGTCGTAGACACCTGGTACACGTACGCGTTTCCGCGTAATAATAATTTATTTTAATTACATACTCGATATCCGTTCCATTGAATTTCGCGGTTATTATCGAAAAGTTTGGAAAATCGTAACGGCAGCAACGATAACTAACGCGATAAATCATGGACGTTTATGCGTAAAATATGGAGAGCAGCATCGAAATGCGCGTTTTGTCCGACGCTGTTACATCCGATCCCAAGTTCCGGCCGGGTGGCTCCCCCGTCCCGATGAAATTTATAAAGCTTGGTCGTTTAACATAAAAAGAAAAATAACGCATGCGGAACGCGAGCCGAAACGCCGCACCGTACCGTGCCGCGCCGCGCCGCGCCGCACCGCCGCATTAATTTGTAACGTATCATCCGTTGTTTGCGGCCCATAACGCGATACTGCGAACAAGAGAAATTAAACATCGCGAACGATGCAACGGAATGGTGTGCGAGATAATTATCCTTGCTTCTCGAATAAATGTTTTCGTGAAAACGGTGCTTGGTTTATTCTTGTTCGTGTCCTCGATTATGCGGTAATTCTTTTGTAAGGAAACATTTCGAATAAACGTTGAAAATACGCATTTTTGCTTTTAGAACAATACGTAGCGACCAACTGCCGATCGGAATTTTAATATACGGTCGTTTCTCGCACATCTCGATAGAAAAACGTCGATGGCCGGTAGGTAGCCTACCGATGAAAGAAACGTCGAAGCGTCGAGATTCCGTCTAGAGGATGAAAAAGCAAGAGGGAGAGTTCCGGTTGTCGCGGATCATGGCATGGCTAACGAGATGTGCTCGTTCCGCGAATTGTTTGGCCAGCCGCGTGCCGTAACTATTATTTGAACAGCACTAGCCAAGAGAGGGCGGGTTGGAAAAATAAAGAAGGGTCGGGGAGCGATGGAAACCGGATGGAAATCCGAGTAGACCGTTACGGCAACGACCAGGACAATAAGAGCAGTCAGCCACCCTTTCGGAACGTTCTTCGGCCCCGCGTGAAACGGGCAAAGTGGTACGGAAATCGAAAAGCTGCTCTCGCCCTCTTGCTCTTTTTGACAACGCTTTCGGTATGGAGAGCGAGCAGCTCCTCCTCGTCCTCGTCCTCGTCCTCGTCCTCGTCCTCGTCGTCGTCGTCGTCGGTCGTTGTTGCCAGGGGGGAATGCTTCTCGACGTAGGAATTTCGAAGGTGCGAGAGTTCGACGAACGACGGTAATGATTCTTGGAATTCTTCCTCGTTCAACGGGTTTGTTCGCTCGAAGAAAGTGTTTCGGCGGATAACTTGGTCCCAGCGAGTCGCGATAACGACCGATTTCCAGCCCTGGTATATCCAGGCCGGATACACGAATCGACTTGTATCGAATCAAATCAACGATATATGTATGTATGTATGTATGTATGTATGTATGTATACGTAACGAGCCACCAACGATTTTTGTTCCCAACGGTATCGGGCGTTTCTATTTCTAACACCAGGCTCCATGAAATCGCTGCCAATGCTATCTTTGTTCAGGATCGATTGATCGTGTCGGTAAAAATGTAAAAGTCCTTGAGACTATTTAGCGAGCGGAAGCTTCGTTATCGAGATACGAGGCCTTGAAATTTACAAGCGTCGCTTCGATCCCGTGCTGTTTGAATTCGCGTGCGATTTCGTCGATGGGGCTGACCGCGCCACCCATCACCCGACTGGGATTCGAACAGCGCATGCCGGACATCACGCATGTAAATTTCAAGCCTTTGTACCTCGATAACGAACCCTCGGATCGCACCGCGATAACGGATTTTTTTTTTCTTGTACGCCGGCTCGAAGAATCGATCACGAACTAAGGTCCAAGACGTTTCACAGAAGATTCGATAATAATATCTCTCCGTGAATAGTGTCCAAAGAGTTGAACAAGTTTTCTAGAGGAGTAAAAAATGTCGAATCAAGGATAGTCGTGAATTGGAGTGCCGCGAGAAGGAGAATTGTTTCGGTGGGAAAGAAACCAAGGCGAGGTGAAGCGAGGCGAGGTGAGGCGAGGTGATGCGACGCGACGCGACGCGTCGAGACGAAAATTTCGCGTCGTTATGAGAAAAACGTACCGCGGGGACGCGAGATTGACTTCGCGCGAACTTCTTATCATTCCTCGTACAAAGTCGTGGACTGCTTGTTTTTTCCCCCCCCCCCCCCTTCTTCATTTTGGGAGCGGGGGGAATTACTTTTGTTGGAGAGCTGTCTGCGTCGTCTATTTGCGGACTCGGAAGGATTCGGAAACTGAGTTCGAGCGGGGACAAAGTCTGAAAGAGAATCAACCTTTCGCGGGC
Source organism: Colletes gigas (assembly GCF_013123115.1). Taxonomy (NCBI): domain Eukaryota; kingdom Metazoa; phylum Arthropoda; class Insecta; order Hymenoptera; family Colletidae; genus Colletes; species Colletes gigas. Next base: position 6,428,671 of record NW_025106644.1, read on the forward strand.
GTAATTGCTTTTCGTTTCTGTCTTCGATCTTTCATCGATTTTCCTTTCCATTGTTTTTCACATTTCCCGTTTAACGACACTAACGATTATTCTTAGCCAGAAATTTACTGCATAAAGGGAAACGCTTCACACCTACTTACATATGTATATCGATAAATATCGTGTCACAGACGAGGTATACGAGTACACTTTTCACCTTATGGACTTTCGCGGCCGAATCTGACTGCCATACCGACCTGACAATTCGGAGTTGATTCTAGCGACCTCTTCTCATGGATGGCGGTCAGTTGAGAAACTCACTGAATTAGTGTGATAGGCAACAGCTAGTTGCGTGTAAGTAAATGCATACGAGTTTCAAAGTACGAATTATTCGCGTTTCCTTCACTAGTTAAAGTTGTAAATAATTTGATAAAATCAGTCTATCCGTGCTTTCTATACGTGCATTCTATCCGAGGTATCCCTCGACTTCGTAGCTTCCCCCCTCCCGCCGCCTAATTCGCGAGCGTTGCCGAGCACAGAGGACGACGGCCATCATTCACACTTTGAAAATAAACATAGCAAGACGTGTCGAGACGTATCGGCGTTTCGCGACCGAGGTGCGTATTTCTAACCTCTTTATCCTTCCACTATTACTACTCGCGTATTACAACTTACGATCTCTTGCAATACGGTTTCGATTTAATCATTACTTGATTCTAATAATCGTTTGCGTACTTTAATGCATCGTTATTTCGTTTCTGTTACAGTCTCTTATTGGAACTCGAAATTAAGAAATAGTACGACTTGTTGGAACCTGCCAAGACGTGTCGGCGTTTCGCGACCAACGAGGTACATAGGTGCGTCTTTCTAACCTTTTAATATTTCTTCGTTATTATCATCAATTATTGTTTAATTATGATTTAATTTCTATTTCATTTCTGTTGCAGTCTCGGATTGAAATTCGACGCCATGGAAAGTTTCATTGGCGCATAAACGACACCATCACAGATGGCAGACGAGTCGACAAATTTTCGAGGGAATATTGGTAACTTGTAAACAATTATAACAAAAAGTAATATCCATACCAATATTTATATATTTTTATCTGATTATTACGTTATACGATGCAAGCATGATCATAATTTTATAATCGTTCATTGTTAAGATAAATTATGAAAATCTTTGACAAACCTTTTATCCACTTCGATATATGTAATATCGAAGTATAGAGAAATGGCGTCGGTAGATATCGACGATAAATTGAAATAATTTATATTTAACTGTATTCTGATCGCGATTCAATATTTCCGAGTGTTATTTATTTAATCGATCGTTCATATTTCTTTATGAATTGTTGTAATTGCAATTTGCATATATATTTCGATGCAAGTTTAAGAAAATGTAGTAACTTCGGCGTTGAAATATGCTATTCGAGCACAAATAACCAACAAACTTTAATTCTTGGAAATTTCGGAATATTTATAAAAATTACGGGATATTCTAACGTTCGAGAAAGCAAACATAATCATGCTTACAACTCCAACGATGAAACTTAGTGATATAATATTTATAAATTGAATAATTACTTGTACTTAATTATTTTCGTGGGATAATATTTTATCGTTGAAATTCTCATTTATTGAGATTATTTCGCCTTCGTGGCATTGAATTTTTACCTGGTAAACTATGCATACAGTAGTACATATTAAGTAAAGCAGTATTTCTGTTGACGAACTCTTGTAAGAAGAAAAAAGAAAATCGATAGGCAAAGCACAGATGTGCTTGTTGTGTTTCTTGTCTCCTGTCCCTTTCTTTTCAGCTCTTTTCTTTCCAGGAAATTTGTTGGCCGAGCGCAATGCGGCCGGTATAGACTCAGTGATCGTGCGTAGCAACAAGTTTGTTTTTCGGGGCAAAGTGACCCCAAGCACGTTATCGTTCACGGTGTTAGAGAAACGCGAGAATAGAAGCAGTGTTTCTTACGCGGTATTAAATTATTTACAGAGCATCGTGGCTCTCCTTGTTTTCTCAATCGCGATAATAGAGTCATTTGTTCGCCGATTTAAATCTTCGGTCGCGGTAATCTAATTTAATACTTTCCAATCAAATTAATTATTTTTTCAATTTGAAATTTAAACTCCTCGTTACCGGAATTAGAATCAGTGCATCACGGAAGAGGATTATTTGGCGATGCTCCACGAGCAAACGATGTAAGTATAAATTTATACTTAGAAATTTGTTAATTAAAAATCTCTACAGTTTCGACGATAGATTCTAATTGTTTTCTTACAGTTTTCTTACAGTTTCTGAACATGATCCTGGGAACCAGTAGCAGCACTCGGGGAGTATCGGGCGGTGGACCACGAGCAAACAACGTAAGTAGAAATTTATACTTATAAATTTGTTAATTAAAAATCTCTACAATTTTAACAATAGATTATAATTGCTTTCTTATTCTTTATAGCAGGAGCATGCAGGGGGCTTTGATGACTTCCACCGGGCAGCAGCAGCAGCAGCAGCAGCAGCATCATTATGCAGTCATCCCAGAGGCACAAGTTCATCATGAGTGAGTCGCATGCTATTTGTGTTCCTCTGGTCCCCAACCATGTTGTAGGATGAAAGATCCGAATCAACACGGGTGACCAGTTGTATACTTTGTATTTTTGACGAGTTAAGTGACCGCGGGTATGAAAAATACCCATGAGTTATATTTTTTTAGTACAGGCTAGGGTCTTCTTGCACTCGCGTTTTTTAATGTTATCAATAAATATTACACAATATGATTATTACACAATTTTGATACAATATATGAAATATGTTTATTATCTTTATATGAATTATATAATCGAGTAGAATATGAATTAATATAATGTGAAAACATTATATTAATCGTACGATTTAGTAAAATATCTTACATCATTAATATATTTATTAAATATTCGTTTTATCAATTAATACATGATATGATGTATTTTATGTGCAAGAAGGCGTTTCGCGACTGGTCGATTTTCAACTCAAAGGAACATGCATGTTAATTTTATTTTTTTTTAAATTTACCTTTACGACAGAATCGACCATGGTTAATTGAATATTTTTAATAATAATTTAACAAATTTATTTCAATTTTCAAAGTAAATTATTTTATCATGAGATCTTTATTAAAGTCTTACATTTTGTACAATTAAATTTCAGTCAGAAATTTCTCTTGAATAATAATATCTTTCGATATTAACGTATTCTGTTGTTGATATATTACATATAACGAGTCGAGTCATTTTAATTGAGAATAGATACCGTTTAGTTAATTATTAATAATCAGTTGTTCTAGTGAGGATTTTCAGGATACTTTTCCGTGTTCGTTGCCCAAGTTCATGCACATGCCCAAGTGTTATTTGCACGAGCGAAGGCAACGGGCCACGATGACTTAGTTTCTAATATTTACAATAATAATTTATCCGTGCGACTGACAATGCTGGTGTATCGTGCACGATGTACCGTCCACATATGTGTGTTTGTGGTTAGGTTGTGGAAGTGCATCGTATCAAAAGTTCATTACAATTCGGATACAGAATTTTTTACCATTAGATTTATAACAATCGTAATAATAATATTAAACTTATAGTTATTATTTACTTGGCAATTGTTCGTATTGCATATACGTCAATGATATTGTTAAATGCATAATGAATTAGCTTTTCAATCTTATATAATCATATATGTATAGAGTATATTTTAATAAAGACTATATCAGATGTATGAAAATGTTTTACATAAATAATAAAAGTACGCAATGGGCACTAGCTTTGTCAGTCGATTCCAGAAGTGGTACGTACATTTAGAGTATGAATGAAGTGTTATGTCCGGGTGTCGGAGGAACCCCGGGGAGTCCTCTCTAGTTTAGGTCGCGCCCGGACATTCCGAATGAGAACCGTGGAGTGTTTGTGTTTGTTTGATTGAGTTTTGCAATTTTTTAAATATAGGGTTAGGTAGGTAGGTAACTTATTCTCTGGTGTGTGTGTTTAAACCTAAGTAGGTAGGGTCAGGGCAGGACTGTCCACATTAGTTATAGATCGGGTAGGCGCGTTTTCGCGTGGCAGTTCTGTTCCTGTAGTTACGATTTCGAGAGTAGAAATGTTGCTGATTCAAACGGTGTACTTGTGCTGTTTGTTTCGGCTTTATTTTCGACTCCTCGAATCGCGCGACTCTTAAAGTCGCTCTCTCGCGCTCGCGCTCGCGCTCGCGCTCGCGGTCGTGATCAGGTCCCTTTCGAAACGCTCGTCCCTCTCGAGTTGACCACGTATGCTCTTGCAACAATTCGTATATTGTTGGAAGACTACGTATTGCACGAAATCTCGAGCCCGGTCTTTCGTAAGTTTCAGGCATCGGCAGGACCGCCGAAGAAAGAAAAGGCTCTCGATGAGCCGAAGAGGCCCTGACAAACTGTTTCAAGAGTGGGCTACAACAAATGGCTTTTCATTTTCATCCTCGGATGAAAATGGAAAGTCATTCCTACTACACTTTGTCACTTAACTCGTCCGTAGTTGTAGTTAGTTTATTTTTCTGACTGGCTCACGTATGCATGTACCTGTTGGTACATGATTGCACCATACATGCCAGCCATCCCTCCCCATAACTCGCGGTTATGATATACTTAGAGTTGCGAATATCCAATAATCGCGTTTGCTTTTAGAGTTGCGAATTCTTATTTTTCGCGTTTCCTTTCCAGGGTAGTGTTGCGAATAATTACCATTCGCGATTGTTTTTATGCAAACATAGGCATTAAACGTTTGCTTTAAAAATAGCGTTGCGAATTAGTAATAAACGCGATTGCTCGTAGAGTTGCGAAATACTATTTTTCGCGTTTGCTTTTCAGGGTAGTGTTGCGAACAATCACGATTCGCGTTGCTTTTTTACTCTTTTATATATATAATAATGGATGTCAACCGCGTATGTAATTTTCATGTTATAAATTAGCGTTGCGATCTTGATCAATCGTGCGATTTTTTATTTAGCGTTGCGATATTTTCAATGCCCAAATTCTACCCCATTTGTAGTACTAGTAGTAGTTAGTTTATTTTGTGGCCAGTACATGTCTATGTACTTACATGTACCAATAGCCCCTGATTAAAGTTAGAGTTGCGAATAATATACAATGTTCGCGTTTGCTCGTAGAGTCGCGAACAAATATTTATCGCGTTGATATATCAGTGTTGCGAATAAATACGATTCGCGATTGTCTTTGTGCAAACCTAGGAACCGGGCGTTTGCTTTAAAAATAGCGTTGCGAATTTTTAGTAAACGCGATTGCTCGTAGAGTTGCGAATTACTATTTTTCGCGTTTGCTTTTCAGGGTAGCGTTGCGAATAATTACCATTCCCGGGTTGCTTTTATTCTTACAAGTCGCGTTTGGTATTTTTTCTATTATAAATTAGCGTTGCGATTGTTGATTTATCGCGTTGTTGTCCCGTAGTGTTGCGATATTTAAAACGTCTAACTTCATCCCCATATGTGCCACTCTATTGTAGTTTGAAGTAGCTCGATGTAGTTAGATTATTGTGTGCATGTATGTTTCTAGCTACAACCGAAGACGCCAGCACCTGATCCAGCGTTTTTGGGCAACGCGATTTGCATTAGAGTTGCGAAACATAAATGTATTTCCATTAAAGATAGAGTCGCGTATATACAATAATCGCGTTTGCTCGTAGAGTTGCGAATTCCTATTTTTCGCGTTTCTTTTTCAGGGTAGCGTTGCGAATAATCACCATTCGCGGTTGCTTTTATCGTTATTTAAGAATAGCGTTGCGAATTAACCGATCGGTTTGCTCTTAGCGTTGCGAATTACTATTTTTCGCGTTTACTTTTCAGGGTAGCGTTGCGAATAATCACCATTCGCGGTTGCTTTTATCGTTAGAAATCGCGTTTGGAATTTTTCTATTATAAATTAGCGTTGCGATCTTCATTTATCGCGATTTTATTAATCAGAGTTGCGATTCAATGCCGAAAATTTTACGCTGGCCACAGCCTCAAGATCATCACGAAGAATCTGCTGTTCTACAAAGCCTCGGAAGGCTCAACGTCATTATTAAAATTAGTGTTGCGCATGATTGAATATGGGTGCACGCGATTTAATTAATAAAGGAACCCTGCGTGGTTCATTTTACGAATAACAAGCACCATTCGCGTATAGTTTTTTATTTTATAAATTAGCGTTGCGAAAGAAAGAATGGTCCACTCACGGATTGTTTTCTGAATTTTTAGACGAGTGGACGTTTATTCCAATTATGAGTTTATTCTCAAAAGAAATACTGCTTTAAAGTACTGTTGCGAATAGACCAATTGTTTTATTCTTCGTAACGTGTTAAAATCTGTATTATATGGGAATGTATTTTAATCACAGATTTCTGATGCATTTCAAAATTCTATATTATGATTAATTTTATTGTAGATTGAATTTATGATTGCTATATAGATATCTATATCACTGATTATTCATTCTTAGAGTTGGTCATTTTTACGGGATATAATCACGTTTGCGATCCAATTGTTATTTATAAATAGCAAATTTTTTATAAATATTCTGTATTCTTTGCATAAATGAAAGTTTGTTCGCGATGATTGTTTTAATCGATGGAAAATAGAATGCTTGCATCAAAAGGGTATGCAAATTGCAATTCGATATTTCATATTGTGAGTTAATTGCCGCGTAGAATCGACATTTTCGTTAGCTATTGTTTTTTCTGTACGAACCTAATTTAGTTTTGAATACAGTAAAATATAATTATCGCGATGTATACGTCTTGAAAAATTGTTTATTTCATAAAGGAAACGAAAAATAAAATGTACGGGTAACGAATGAATAAAATTTTCAATCTATTTCGTATTTATCTTAACACCGTGGCGAATTTTCATTCAATTTCACGTAATATTTATGTTTTTAAACTTTTTAATAGAAATTTTTACTCGTGGAAGCTGAAATATTAATTTCATAATATTACTTTTTCTATGATCGGTTACCATTAGTCTATCTTGACGGTATATAATTATTTTTTTCTGTGTTCATTGATACACTTTCGTTTCAGCTTTTAATCCTTTGAACAAGTTCTTGTTTCAGAATATAGAATCATCGAAGAATGGAATTGGAAATGGTACACGGATTCCATCTTGATCGCTCTTAGAGAAATATTTCATACAATTTTATTTATCGTCTGATTAATGTTTCAGGGAAACATCGTGGGATTAATCAAGACACCAAGAAGAAATATTTTTTCGTATTTATTTGTTTTGCACGACTTATATATTTTATTGGACGTGAGTTTTTGTTTTAGAAAAACATCGTGGGATCGACGAAGACACCAAGAAGAAAATATTTCCTCGTATTTCTTCGTGTTTCTACAGATTGCGTTCGAATATAAGTACAAATGTATATGTATACGATTATAAAATAAAAAAGCGTTCTCCTGCCGTTTCTGAAATATTACCGAAACGTGTGCGTAAATTTAAGTGGGAATGATTAATATTAAGATACATATTGGAATTCTAATATGCAAGGTGCCATACGTGCAGTTGCACATTTCTGGTTGGATCTTCAGGATCCTTTCTTCGTTTTGTACGAGTGTCTTGTTAGGCACTGCCATAATGCAAGTATCTATTTAAGAAGGAACAATTAATAATAATAATAATAGTACATATTGATAATTTAGTAATCAGGATTCATACGTGCAGTTGCACATTCCAATTTCGTTTGTAGAAAACACGTGATGGATTATTTCACATGTATCAACATTTTGTTAGGTTTTTCATCTCTTGATTGGGCAGTTCTTTTAACAACTCTCCTTTTCTAGCTCGTTTCGAACTTTTCGATAGCTTCTCCATCAGATAGGTATTCGATAGGTATTGGAATTCCTCGCCAAAGGAAGGGTGGTTGGGGCGAGGCTAGGGTGGGTCTCCTCCGGTCGCGGCAACCTCCTCGTGGTGAGACCCGGGTCATATTATTTACTATGCAATTAATAGAATTATTAATTATATAGTAAATAATATGAGCTAATGGCTGCGTTCTTCTTACAGTTCCACATACCTTGTTCGTCCTGGTGTGCGTTCTAATAACACTGATTTCGAGTCGCAAATACGTTTATTGCCGAGTTAGTTTTTAAATAAATAATATATTAGAATTTAAAATGAAAAATAGAGGATTTGCGATGTATTTATCAACGAGATCCCTACGTATTTTAATAATTTTGAAATCTTTAAATAATCTCGATCGATTGGTTGTTCCAATGAAATTAATCGATTAATATCCAATGATGGGCCCTACAGCTTTAATTCCTTTCAAAAATAATAAAATTTATGTAATTTTATTTTCCGTCTCACTTCCTCTTGCGTTAATTTCTGAATCTGTTGATAACGTTGCGAGTGACAGGAAAATGGTAATGGGGTCCCGGGACCTCCGAAACTCTGGCCGAAAAATTACATTAGGCGAATGGTCTATTCATATATGTACCTCGTCTGTGATCGTGTATCCGTTCCTTTAAACTTTCTTCTCTCTTGGCTGCGACGATATCTCGACGCATCGCCAGTTTAAATCTCTCGTCTCCTTTTGCCGCTTTATCCTTGGGTGTCGTTAATATCCTGGCAACGACGTATCGAACGTAAATCAAGATACTTGGCAGGGTCAGGTACTCCATAAGACGGATCATCGATACGCTTTCTATAAATTACGATCATCGTTGATCTTTTCCCTCTGTTCCCTATTTAAATATCGATGATACGATTTTACGTTGGTTCGCGTAATGTAAATTCAGAGTTGTACATTTGCTGGTAACGTTAAATCATTAATGTTTCGAACGTTACGGGAACGGATCTAATGTCGGCAATTAGGAGAAATCGGTTCCGAGAGACAACCCTTCTCCGGTGCTTGTAGACGAGGGCTGGCACGGCACAACGCGACGGCGGTTCGATATTTCGAGGGACACGGGGAAAAACGAGGAACGAGGAGAATCGCTGCCGCGATAACGATGTTGCGTCGCTTTCTGATGAGAACGAAGCTTTGTTCGACGGACCGGAAGCGGATACCGCTCATCAAGGACCATCGGTCCGGCCCACAATGCACGTTTTTCCCTCTCACGGTTAGTGCGAAAAAAGGGCGGACGAGCGGACGGGTGGCTGGGTGGCCGGGCGAACGTTGCTCGCGGTGAAAAAGGATCAGGGAGCGAATAGAAAGAGAAGAGATCGGTCGAGCAACGAACGACGAAAGAGAGACGAAAGGGAGAGAGAATCGTCTGTTCCGCGACGTACCGGTAGGCATTGACAGCGATTCCGGGATCAACGGCGCGATTAATGGCGGCAAGATCATTTGCCAACCGCCTTTCTGTGTTGAAACTCCCCTTTAGAAATGTCAAGCATCGCTAAGAACGCGAAAAACTCGGGGATGATGTGTAATGACTTTGATCCGGAATCGAGAATAGCGGTTAGTCGATGTTAATGGTTTTCAAATAAATGGCGCTGGACTTTTTCCAGCCGTCTGCGTTTGGTCGCGTCGGAAAAATCTTGTCCGGGGTCTCACGAGTGGGTTAATAGAAAAGCGTAACTCTTGGTCGTAGCAAGTATCGTTGGGCGGGGCGGTAGTTGGCATTTAAATTTAAACGACAGAAAAGACTACCTGAAAGGGTTTGGCATAACGGCGGTAAGCACGCGCAGAAATAAAAAGCAACCGAGACGACAGCCGCTGCTGGGCTGGCTGGTATCGTTTAAAACTCGATCCTGTTTAAAGATAGAAACGTAGCCGTGCCGGTTACTCGGAATCAGATGACGATTACAACTGCGAAATAATCAAAGTACTTGATCGAACGAAACATGACCTATCGAAGGAACTGTGGGGCGTTGTTCGGGGTGTCCATCGAGTAGGTACACGGCCGTCGTACTCTCGAGGCCGTCGTTCGTCGTGCAAACATCAGCCGGAAATCCGAGGGTTAAATTACGCGAACCCATTAAGATCTCCGAGATCTATAGCTAGTTAAAACAATCATAGCTAAGCCGGTTGAGGAGTTGCCGTCTCTGAGACGCGAAAGTGCTGGTGGCTGGAGGGGCCGCATCAGCGGCTGGAGCGGCGACGCGACGCGACGCGACGCGACGCGACGGGTAGATTTAATTAAAATTTAATTTTGGGGAGGGTGATAAGGAGAGGGTGAAAGTGGACGGAGAGAGGCGAGAGGAGGAGAGTTGGTAATCCGCAAGTTTCACCGGTGGCAAACCGTGCATGTGTCCGCGAACAAGCTGCCACCATATAGCTTTAAAGACTGCCAGGCCTGCAGCGACGACGAGTGACTCGGGGTCTGGTCATTCGTCGTTGCAAGTGTTGAACGGTGATTCGGAATTTGTAGAGGGTTACTGCACTATCGGACGGAGGAAAGGCCCAGCTAGGGGAAAGGTTTAAGGGACAGGTGGAGATTACCGTTAAAAGCGTAGAAATCCGTCGGTGGCCGCCTGGCGAGACTGCGCTTTCGCGAACCGTCGGCAGAAAGGGTTGACGAACGAACCGAGTTGCTAGTTTAGGCCGTCCCGACGCGTCGCGTCCCGTCGCGTCGAAGCAAACCGTGAGGAGAAGTTTGCGACGATCCACGGGAAAGGAAACATTTGCGTGGCACAGCCAAGAGCTCGGCAAAACAGAAACAATTATACCTACATATACGTATACGTTCCTCATCGACAGTCCTATTAAAATGTCTAGATGATTTATTCAACGGACGTTTTGCACGATCCAAAGGTTTAATTAAACGATAAAAGCGTTATGTATACATTTTAAGCGGCAGATATACATATAGTGTAGAAACGATGCCGTTAACGGCTGCTTCGAATACGACGTCCGCATAATCGAGACTAAACGATCAAAAAGTAAAAAGTTGGAGACCGATAGTGCGGCGGCGGCGGCAGCGGCGGCGGCGATGAGGGGTACATTAAAAGGCTCGTGAATCTTTTCCAATTTCAATATCGGCGTAGCTACCGCCACCGCCGCGAAATATAAATGTCTGTGCGCGGAACTGACCCAGAACGATGCAGGCTACTCCAATAAGATCTCAGCCAATAATAGCAGTACCGGAACGTCATTGGTCAATATCTCGTACACGTGCCACCGTAATGTATCGGCGTTTCGCAGTTCCATATTGAACACTTCCAATATAAGGGGCCGTGGCGCTTCGCCTCGTTTTCTCCGGCTAACTTCGTTTATCGTTATTACGTTCACCGTAGAAAAATAGCTTATGTCCGTCGCCCGTCGCACGTCGCCTCTCCTCATGGCTAACATTTCTCGCAGATTATCTTGTTGCTTTTCCTACTCCACATCCATGCGAAATTCGGACCGATCGATACGAAACAATTATTGGTTAATTTTGCCATCTTTCCGGCGAGACCGACGCACGAACGAATTGCGAGCAAGCGAGAATGATAAATAAGGAAACGACCGCGGAGAAAGAACGAGTGGTTTGCCTTGCCTACGCTCATCTTCCAGCGTTCTCCATTTCCCACGACACTCTCTCTTCTCCGCGTCTGCAACTCGCAGACGAGAAAATGGAAAATACAGCCGTTGTCTGCCGAGATGCTTTATGAAATTTAATAAATACGAAATGAATCTACCTTGGAGCCAATTCGCGGCCTGGAAGCGAGAACGTGCAAGGCACCTAGAGGGACAGTGGGGAAAAGCGAATAGGGAAAACCTGCTGCAAGAATCGTGGAAGGACCAAGGCGTTGGGTGGAAAAGTCTCGTCGCGAAGGTAGCTGGCTCGTTGGCCTGCTTTCTTTTCTCTATTCCTCCACATACTTGGACAAGTTTCCGAGGCACAAGTTTAAATTATTTTCTTTTGTCACGGATACTTTAGCGTTCGAAGCCAGATACATAAATCCCACGGTAACAAACAAATTGTAAAAAGACTCATCGATAATTCGATTCTCGCGAATATCGCGAATCTATTTTTTTTTCTCGATTTCTACTTTTCGTTCTACTTTCAAGTTTCGATCGACTTCCGAACGCAACGTAGTAGTAGCACCGGGGAAAAATTCAAGACAATGCAGATTTTCTAAATGAAAAGCGTTCGCAACCGCACGCGATGCGGATCGCGAATTCTGAATCATGCGCGAAACGAGTAACCAGAAATCGCAATTTACGTCACGCGCGGGCGAAATTTCCGCAAATGCGCGTCATTTGAAATAATTTCACTATACATCCCGGCCCATTTACAGGTTTCAGCGTCAGCGTTGCTTGCATTGCTCTTCCACATTCCGCCATAGAGAACGGAAAAATGTTTCCAGTCGAATCGAACGACCATCCCTTACTCTTACGCTATAGTCACCAATAAATTATCAACTACGACTTGTAACTTTTCAAACGACACTCTCTCGTTTAACAATTTCCCCGTTGGCGCATTAATTATTTGCAAAATTGCGTGTATTCGAAATGTCCGGACGGCCAACCGGGTTGCAAATAACATAACGCGTCCACATTCAGAGGCCAAAATTTCCTACTAAATCTCGAACGCGAAACAAAATTAATTGCCGCTGTAATTGGAAGATATGATTTGCGATAACTTAACGAGGTGTTCTAACGTGGATGTATCCGTGATGACAAAAAAATAACGAATATTCATTGACACGACGGTAATTCCATGTTTTATTGCGAACAGGTGAAGGTAGCAGATTTTTTCGATAAATTGGTCTATTTTTCGCGTTATTTGGTTGACCGGTATTGCAAGATGATTAAAATCGGTAAAATCGGGGGCACCTTTGATATTTTCACCAAGGATCGAAAACGATGGTTCGATATTTCGTAAACGCTTATCGAAGCAACCGAAGCCGGATATCGGCGTGGAGCAAGTTTCGCGGATTCGCTGTAGCCGTGTCAGCCGCGAAATAAGGAATCGCTGGGAAGCCAGCCGGTCGTGCGAAATTTAAGGGGTTGAAAAGGTCGAGGACCGTTAACGGTCCGTTGAATACGACGGATGCGAAACTTGCCACTTTGTGGTTTACTCGCGATGAACTTGGAATCTCTAATGGATGTCGTGGACTGGTCCGTGATGCGAGGCGACGCGAGGCGACGCGAGGCAACGCGAGGCGTCGGCGGCGCGACCCGTAGCTCCGGGTCCGAACAGCTTTTTAAACTTGGGGTAAATACGTTAGGCGGAACGTCGCGACCCCGCGAACTCTATTCCGAACAATTTATCGCAATCAAGACACCTTTGAAATGGAAATGAAACGAAAAAAGGAAATGGTACGCGTGGTTGTTAGCTACCGATAATGAAAGAGCCATTCACAATACGAAACGACGAGACAGGAATGCGTTAACGATCTGATATCGTATTGTTTAACGATCGATCTTGTTTGTTTGTTTGTTCGTTTGTTCGGTAATCACCGCGTTTCTTTCGGTTAAACTTTTACTTAGACTCGCTTGGCATTTCTACCAACGGACGGTTAGATTGGTAAATATTCGGAATTGTTGCGAGAAAGGGAGTCGCCGGAGGTAAATTGAATATTCCTTAAATTGACAAATTAAGAAATGTTACCGAGCTTTAAATCGCGTAAGAGGCATAGTCAATGGCCGGAGTGGAAGTTGAACGATGGCCCCGAGCAACGAAACGTTTCCGTGCTAGACCAGTCGCCGGGTATCACGGTTCGTACCGTTTCTCGACTGGTACGAGGATTTTCAGACGGTCTTGGTTGTCTTTTGCAACGAGATCACGTCGTTAAGCATTAACTGTGCCCCGGTATCTTTGCTCGTCCGTGCGTCTAGCCGTTTCCTTGCTAATGGTGCCGTTACACCGTAGAAAGCACGATGGATTTATGATACGAAATAGTACTACTATCTGTTCCGTATAATACCGAGTAAGAATAGAAAAAAATGGTTTACTTTCGGTGGTCATTTACTCGATAGACGGACACTCGGAACAACAACAGTTCCGAATCGAGTTTCTCGAACAACGATGTTGTAGCCAAGAAATATGAATAAATTGTTGACAGTTTGGGTTTCTGGTTTCTCGTCGAATCGATCGATTCACACGTCTTGTACGCGTATGTGCTTCTGTATATTGACTCGTGATTTCCGTATTTCTTGGCAGACTGTAAACGTGGAAACTGACCTCGTTCGCGTTACGCTAAGCGGAAAAGAAGAACCTGCTCAGCAGCTAGCTCGTTCATGGAAAACCAATATCCATATTTTCCCCATCCCTGGCTTTCTTTGACCTTTGTTTGCCGAAATTTCTCCCTGCCCCCCGTCTCCAGCCCCGTCTCCAGCCCCGTCTCCAGCCCCGTCTCCAGCCCCGTCTCCAGCCCCGTCTCCAGCCCCGTCTCCAACCCCATCTCCCTTCTCACCCCTTGGCTATGCCTTTCCGAGTCCCTTTCCCCTCGGTTTGTTAGCTTTCCTCTCTCGATGGGGGACTCTATTACTCCTGGCGAAATGAAAAGTTGAGAACCTTTGACCGTTGAGCCGGTTTATTACTACACGGTGGCAGAGGGGGTCGACACGAAGCACCGCCTGGCACAAAACCACATCGACGGAAAACAGTTGGGCTTGGCACGACAGTCTTTTGCCATTCCTCTCGTTCGACCGTTTTCTTCCGGTTTATCGTCGGCTGCTACGCCAACGACCAATAACCTAATCTGTCGTTGTCGTCATCCTCGTCATCCTCGTCATCCTCGTCATCCTCGTCATCCTCGTCATCTTTTCCTCACCGTCCCATCAGCGCCATTGGTTTTCGCGTGCCATCGCGATACGATTATCCTAATCAGATCGAAGCTCGATCTATGTACATACCCAGCTAGACGTATTTTAAAACTTTTCTACATATATGTAGATAGATTGCGGGAACGAGCCGTTGAACCGAGGCGGTTCAAAGTAACGTCTCTTAATTAGCTGTGCAATTTATCCGAGAGGAACTGTACCAAGTCGGTGGGGAAAGGAAGTTGATCGTTAAAACGGTCGAATAAAATTTCCACTCGGGGATGCCCCGGCGTCTTTCAATTAGACAATCGCTCGTTCTTGCGTTGGTTTCGTTTCGAGTTGTTTAAAATTTTTCCTTTTGCCGACGAAGAAATCGCGAAACGAGGGTTTCGCCTTCAGCGGAGGCAAAAGGCAAGAGAATCAATGAGAAATACTGGCTAAGCGATAGGCTACGGTACGAGGAAAAGGGAAAGGAAGATCGGAAGGAGGGAGATCTCTCGAATAGTTATCCATCCGCGCGTTGGAATGTTTCGAATTGTGCCAGGTGCGGTTGCACTTTGGCTAAAGTTACCACCGCAATTGTGACTACTTAGGGAAGGAAACGAAACTTTCCGACTCGTCCTCTGCATTCATTCTGCCGTCTAGAACTTGGCTCGTTAACCAACGATACGTTCATCGAAAAAAGTCAGACAATAAACGTGATCTTTTTGTTTCTCGACTAGATTTTTTCAACAAAGAGGATGAAATTATCGCGGGAATATAAAGAAAAGTTGCGCGTATTTTACTGGATCGTAAATCGTGCTCAAGCCGCCGTCCAAGCACGTGACACGATTAAAAAACAGACAGGCTAGGCAAAGACACGCGAATCGGCAGAGGCAAGTGTCAAACTCCCGGAGAATATGATGTTTTTCGATGAGAAAATTTAGTGGCGATCTCTCGTATTAAAAGTATGTACCTATTGTTCTTGACCATCGTATACGTAACAAATTCGTATTGGTGAGAAATATTTGTCCCACGCTTTGTACTTGTACGTTTTGTAGTAAAGAATCGTAGGTACGGTTGACGAAGGTTGCAGAGATTGCGTAGAGGGAAGCGAAATCCGGTAGCAGGTACCTACCAGGTCGGGAAACACGAACCGTGGATCCTGTAATTTCTCGAGTACAGAGTCGCGCGAACACTTGAGTAATTTAGCGGTACTTTGACACGACGTGTTTTCGTTCGACGAACCGTATAATCGATCGGAGTAAACGAGTGCGTAGAAATTGGAGCTCACGAGCCACGAGTTGTTCACGGATGTACGATTAACCGCTTACATAGCTGGTTTCGCTACCTTCGATTACAACAAACTCGAAGCGATATCGAATCGCGCGTCGCGTCACACCGAACCGAACCGAACCGAACGAAACTTGATCGATACTTTGTAACGGTCGGGTTCGAAGAAACGAGAAAGAGCAAACAGGGGCCAGGGAAGTTTTCGATCCTCGCGCAACAAACAGATTCGACTTTAACGAGACAAGTTTCTCGATCGCCGCGAAACATTGTCTCGTGCTCTTGTTATCCTCGGAAAGCGAACCGAACCCAACCCATCCTCGAAACGAATAATCCTGATTGCCGGGGAACCGCGTTCACTCTTGGACCGAACCAACGCAACGGTCGCGCGAGATCTTGCCGGTCCTAATTTCACTATTTCGCCTCTAAACTATCTATGTACGTATGTATACCAAGGAAGAGGAGGCGGCGTGACGGCACGGCGGCGTGACGGCACGGCGGCGGCGCGGTATCTCCGCTACCTTACCTTTCAGGCATCGATTTCTCTCAAAAACACTGAATATCGTTTAAGCCAAGTCTTTCCGGGTCCTTCTATCGCCCTCTTTTTACTCTGTCCACCCTCTCTCAGCTATCCGACGCGTTTTCCGTCTTTGCGACTGCTCTTTCCGCTCTTTCTGCTCTTTCGCTTGCGTTTCTCGTCCGAAACTTTTAATCAAGTTACGTTCTTACGCGCGACAAAGATCCTCGACTCGCGCACCGAAAACGACGCGACGCTAATTTTCTTCTCGTTCGACGTTCGGACAAAGACAAAGAGAAAATACCCGAGCGAGAAACGATTGCCACCATTGATCGGTATCAATACACATATCCAGATACATACTTCTGGAATTCCATCGGACCGATTCCCCTAAAAAGGGGAAACTATTTTGTATGCACGATGCTTCTGGCAAGATTACGCCTATCGATCAAACACTATGGATCCTAGAACGTGACGTTTATCCAGGTGAAAAACAGATTCTTCCATGAAATTGTTGTGTGTAAATCTGGCGAGAAATTGCAGCATCATAGCCGAAATAGTCTGGTGATAAGTTAGTCGGGCAGTTAGCTGGCCGGAGATACTAATCGCGGTTACATCGTAGCGGACTGTCGCCCCGGACGACAAAAGGGTTAGCAACAATGCGGATACGATTAATCTCCAGTAATATCGCTACATTCAGCCGCGTCTTCCGTCCGCGATGTGTCGGCGTCGGCGTCGGCGTCGGCGTCGGCGTCGGCGTCGGCGTCGGCGTCGCGGCAAATCGCGCCGAGCCGATCCGCGCCGAGCGAACAAGAATAGAAGGGAGAACGCGGAAAGAGAGACGAAGATGGCCGAAAAGGGATGAAAGGGAGGACTCTGTACCGTTCTCTCGTAGCACGGAGCAAACGAGAGTGGTATCCGAGCCTCCAGGCCGCTGATGTTCGGAGAAGCGGACACAAAAGGCTTTGAACACGGCTACAGCGAATCGTTTCGGATCCTCTGTGAAGCGGATGAGTACGCGCGTTTCTCTCTCTCTCGTGTCTACTTAACGCGCATCGGTTAGCGGTAGACGTTGCTACGACAAGAGTCATGAAATTACACTCCTTTTATACATATACACAAGTACATGAGTACCGTAGATATGTAGCTCGAGCGCACAGAGTGTACGCACGACTCGCATCCCTGCAACGAGAAAAACCGAAAAGTATTACGCGTGCTTTGCGATTCCTGTCGTTTCTCGATAGCATTTCTAATCCCGTGCTCCTCGTTGTTTTTAACCCAATAACGAATAGAAGCACATGCAACGTGCACGGAACGTTTCCAGAGATAGTTTCATCTGATAATGCCTCGCGCTCGTTGCGACAATTTCTCTTACAAATACACGAAATCTAGCAGTCGTAAAATGAAAAATGCAAAGCTCGAGAACGTAGTCGCGACATTCGCTAACGCAAACTAACAACATTTAAGCAGTCGCACCTCGGTCTCTGTATGTACATACATAGGATGTAGATTTCACAGGTGGTTTAGCTTTTTCCACACGTTCGAGACAACTTTCGATAGGTCTTGGAAAGATACACCTCCAACAGATGCATTCGCGCGGGCATAAAATTTTTTTAAATGAATCGTTACGGGACGAGAAAGTAATAATACGTTATACGCGAAAATGTTCTCGTACGCTTTAGGTGCGTGGAATCGCGATACGCGCGTCTCTGTCGCATAAAATTTGACTGAAATAGCCGACACAAAGCGTGGGAGAACAGTAGCGCGGTTTAAATCGATGCGAAACGAGTGACGCACGGTGAATTTTGTAAAATTATCGCGAATGTGGATCGAGCAGCGTGCGAAACTCGCGATCCCACTGACGATTAATAAATAAAATTAAATACAGGACAACGTGCCCGGTTATAACAAATAATCTTCTCGCAGTAGTTGAGCGTATAACAGACGCGTTATCGATACAAAATTCATAACGAATTTGTTGATGCGTTGTGTTTTTTTCATTCTCTTCGATATCGCCTTTTTTTACATTTCATAGATCATTCGATCGATGATCAGATTCATCGTATGCGCATACACTAGGGATTTTTATCGGATCTCTCGATTTGACAAGGTTCAATTGGAATTACCATGAATCTGTACATGTACATATATGGGAAAGGAAAAGGGAAAAATAATTTTTTCAAGATGATTAGATTTTGTCAAAATGTTGGATTTTTCCCAGTTACCGAGAATTGAACTAGAAACTAGGGCCTGGATCGCGAATATATTGTTCGAAAGGACAACAAGTTGAGTAAAATAATAAATAAATTGTTGTTGTCGGATGTTAAAAGTGGATCGCTCGTGGCGTAAAATCTGCGGCGCAAATTCACGGCGCAAATTCACGGCGCAAATTCACGGCGCAAATTCACGGCGCAAATTCACGGCGCAAATTCACGGCGCAAATTCACGGCGCTTGTTATGCAGCCACAACGCCGCGAAACGATGCTGGAAAGAAATTTCCTTTCTAGATCGTACAGTCGATGTTACGAGGAAGAAACGACCCTCGATACGGCACCTATAGCTGCCGAGGAAGCGTTTCTCTGCCGCGATGTGGAGCTTTTTTCACGAGCTCTGCTACGTTAGCAGCTGAAACTACTTCCTCTCTTCAGGAAAAGCATCCTGCCTGAACCTGGGAAGGCCTGCATTTTCAATTTATGGCTTGATACTCTGGCAAATTTATGAGTCGCTCATTCTCCAACCCGACGATACTTTACCGCGACCGTCGAACGGAGGCTGTGTGCGCGTGCACCTGTTTTACCCTGTATTCCTACCTAGACATGCACCTTTTCACCAGCAGTCGGAGTCGTGAAACACGCTAGAATGAAACACGTGGCCCGAAATCGTGTCACGCACACCACTCGAGGGAGTTTCAATTAATTCGGGCCCGTGGTTCTCGTTTGTTTACACGGCGACCGTCGCGCCGAGCCGAGCCGAACCGCGCCACGCCGCCCCCACGCCGCGCACTTGCAAAATAACCACTCCATGATCGCGTCGCAATCAGACGAGTTTCTCTTCAAATTGCGAATCTGTCCCGTCCGATTTTCTGGCAAACAATGAGACCGCGACAGAGTTTCGAATCTCCCATTTTCGATCCGTTTCGATCCGTTTCGATCCGTTTCGATCCGTTTCGACACGGCGACAATCCTGATCGCTCGACCGATCAACCTCCTCCCAATTTGTCTTTGCTCCTTCCTCTGCGATAAACTAAATTCCTCAAACTCCTGAAATTGCCTCGATCGACGAGAATTTTAATACATCGAACATCATCACGGTGCACACTATTTGGAAATTATTCGCTCGGCAACGTGTACGTTTTTCCTTTTTTAAATATATAATTGTACCTTTGCAAGCATTATAAAGAGAATGTGGAGAATTATCTTTGTACGTTTTGGTGGTCGCTCTCAGGATTGTCGCGGCGCGGCGCGGCGCGGCGCAGAGTTTCGCTTTTTCTTGGTTCGAACGAGTATTGTTGGACGGGGGTGAGTTTTACGCGCGCTCGGTGTATCGTCGTACTGTGTCTCCGACGATGACGTATTCCGGCCATCGTTATAAACGTTTGAATGGGACACGGGGAAACAGCGGTCGGCGTTTTTCAGTGCACTTCCGTCGCGAAGCGAAGAACACACGTAATGGGGGAAAGAAAAATATAGGAACGTCCGCGGGAAAATAGCCACGTAATGCCCGGGCAAGAAGAGGACTGAAAAGCAACCGAGAAAAAAGGTAAACAAGGCCGCGTTAGCGCGTAATTTCGCTGCTTCGGAAAGAAAAAGCGGCCACGATACATTTTACGATGTCCATAGAGAAATTTTCGACGCGCAGTTGGCCTCGTTTTTACGATCGAACGACACGACTGAAAAGAGCAAACGAATTTTAATTAGGTATCGTTAAAATTTCATTGCTACGATCGTCGCAACAATTTTCTTTTCTTTCTCATTGTCTGTGAAAAGGACGCAGATATTGGAACGTTAGCGAGACTAAAAACGGCAGAGTAAGTACGCGGCGGCACGTCGGAAAACCGTTTCGACCAGCAAACGAACGAACGGACACGCGTAGTAGTTGGGCGCGTCGTTGCGTATCGAGGAGCTCTCGAGCCCAATCTCGAGAGTGTACCGTTGTTAGGTAAAATTATTACAAGGTTCGTTCTCCTTTCGTTGACCTTGAATCGACAACGTCTTCCTTGGTTGGTCTCGGATAACGAGCAACCAAGGCAGAGCAGACGATCCACGTTCGAAGGATGAGAAACGTCCTTTTCATCGAATACCTTTATGCCATTCAACTGTCTCTCAAAGAGCCCCTCGTTCCGTGCACCCTGCACCACGTTCGCAACCAACGCGTCACGCAATGGAATAGAATGTCAGAGTTGGACGACGGGACCGAATCGATACGTTCCTTAGAAACATCGGGGAAAAAAGAGAAATAGCTGACGGTAGAAGAAGCAACGTTTGCTCGCCACTCTACCTGTAAGGTTGCTTATGGTCTTTCTATTCAATTATCGGAGGTAATCGTAGATATAGGTAAATTAGATATTTTACAATAACGGGCCCACTATCGAAATAAACCCGGTAAACAACAGTTGTTGTCGAGTACTACATATCATGCTCGATGCTCCATATCCGTTTAAATGTCCGTGATTAAATGATAATTAATTGGAACCGTGAATACTGCCTGGTAAGATATATGTATGTACATACGTACATATCGTTCGATGAATTCTGTTCGTTTTCAAACAACGAAACAGAGAAACTATTCCCCGACTCGATCGTCTGGTTTACTTTCATCGTGACCGATTTCGCGAGCCATTTTTCGAATTTACCGTCTACACCGGCCGCAATGAAACGAACGAGACCGTGAACGGCTCGTTCGAGCTGGTAGTAGTAAATTAAATCTGTCGGATTATGAAGCTGGAGAGAGGTCGGCATATATGCATAAGAACGGTTTACATTCGATTCGCGGTGGACGCGTAACCAACCGTTTGTATCGTTAACTCCCCCCGCAGCCGGTGAAAACAAACGATTTCGTAATGGAAATTCGCGGTTCATGGTTCCGGAGTATTCTCCTCCGAGGGAAAGCATTGAATCGAACGCGTGCGCGTGTACGCGAACAAGTAACATCGAGAAACTAGACCGAAGAGAACCTTAAAGTTTCGAGCAATATTTTCTTCCGAGGGCAGTTTACGTCCTTCCTATTACCAGTGTCGCGTGTGTCTTTGTTCACTCTCTGCCGACACGGACCACCCCACACGGTAATGTAGAACTATCGTTAGAAACTTTGAACGTAAACTCTTATCCTTGACTCGGTACGATCAGCTGTTTCCTTGGTTGTCCCTCGAATGCTCTGCTCTTGCAGCACGGTGCTCTCGAGGGATCGACGGCTCGCTGTTGGAGCGTATCGAGTTTCAAAGAAAAATCGAAATTACGACCAGGTCCTAACGAGCCGTGTTCCTCGAACGCAACGCCACGTCGCGTCTCGAATGCGCCACGAAGAAATACCACCGCTGAAACAATTTCGTATCGAGAAGGATCGTTGTATGTACTCGGTTATAAGTATCGTTGTACCAGAGGCGTCGCGATGATCAAGCGTCGTACCGACGGACGATTAATTGCTATCGTAGTTGCCGCCAAGAAAGGCACTTGTCGTCGTCCCGATGCTTGTATACATATACCGTTGGCTTCGACGGCTTGAAGAAAAACTCCTCCTCGAGTACTTACAAGGACCGGTCGTCGCGCGAGCGAAAAAGCCAAGTCGTAAAAAAATAAGTATGCCGATCAAGATTTTGTCGCGATCGGCCAAGCTCGAGACGAAGAAAGAACCTCTAAAGTATAATATGTTTCGGTATCCTGGATGCGAGTAGCTAAAACCTCTAGTTGTTTATTTACTATAGCGACTAGTATCGCACATATCTCCGGTACAATGTTGGCCCGGACGGCTTGAAAAAGTTGAATGCGCACCGACACAACTACCCGTAGAAGAAGCTCGCGTGCAGCTCGCGTGCTTACGGCACGTTAAACTTTCAATGGGTTGGCTACTTTAATACCATCTGGATGGAAGCTGTACCTGGCTGGCTCCCGTGGCTTCGGGAGTCTGCTCCGCGCGGCATTTGTTGGCTTACGTGTGTCACTGGTTGCAGCGCATACGCGTGCAAGATACCCTCTGCGGAATTTCTGCTTCAACTTCCGGGTAATTCGACTTATTATTCATGCTACTTCCGCCGCGTTTCGCGCACGCCTAATAAACACGGACGATGTACGACGAACGCATGAACCGCTATACATACATACATTAAATAAAACAAAATTTTTCTTGGCTCGCGTTAACGCCACGAGAGCTGATGGAACCGAGGGGCCAATATTTCTCGCGGCTCGGCGAAATAAACTCGCCGGTCGTCGTAAATCGTGTAATACCAGGGGTGAAAGATACCGACCTCATCGACCAACAATAACCACTACGATACAAAGTGTCCTGCTAATGATAAGCCATGTCCGATCCATCTTGGCGATTATTTCACAATACCATATAAAGTTTGCTCGCGAAAAGTATGATCCTGTACTCGCAGACACGATACCTGATCCCGACAAAATACTCGTTTTATTTTCACGTTGAACGTTGCCGGTACCCATTTAAAAATGAATCGTTAAATCTGAACGATACAACGAAGAGTATATTTTTTTGTTGCAGGCTGGTGAAAGCTAGTCGATCATTTAATCCTCATCCTTTCTTGGCTCGGATGGAGAAACCGAAGATGCCAGCGGCCGATCTCCAATTCCAGTTATTAGGTCCTAAAATCCCTTTGCTATCCCGATCGAAATAGCGTCGGAAGGTGATGGCCGAACGAAAAACGAAGGCGAAACGAACACCGAATGGGAACTAACGGTTGCCGAGGCGAGAGCGTACGAACCAGAAGAAGAAGAAGAAGAAGAAGAAGAAGAAGAAGAAGAAGAAGAAGAAGAAGAAAAAGTGAGTAAAACCGTCTACCGTCTAGCGTCTTTTTCGGTCTCACCTTCGGACCAAACTCGGACCAGCCTCGAGTTTCCCGTTCAATCTGATTTCGAGGAATTGGATACAATGTCCGGTGTTCGCCACGTGCTAGTTCGAAAGGTCCGACAATATCGACTCGACCCCCGATCGCCACTGTTTGCATCCTATCCACCAGACTTTCCACAATTTTCAGACTCTTTTCGTCGATTTCATCGAGGGTACGGGAGGCGTTGGTCGTACGTGAGGTCGTTTCATGAAAGCGACTCATAAAATTTGAAAATGTTGCAGTGAAAATTGATCGACGGATCGTTTGGTAAAAACCAAGAATACCTACAATTACAATACACATGTATATTTACCGGATCGTTATTTTATTTGTTCCGATTGAAAGATCGCAGCGCTCCAAGTAGGGGCTCTAGGTTGCTCTTTTAGTAATCTAGCAGCTCGATACGATAGGTAAATCGAATCGAACGTTAAACATTTATGGCGTTAGAATGAGACGATAGAAGAAGGAACAGGTGTCGATGGTACGCGCGTCAATCACGAAACAGAAAAGACGGACGTGTTTGCAGCGAAGAACCGTTCTTTGACGGAAGATGCTACGATTCGGCTTTCCGGCCGGGAAAGCTGGAAAGGTTTCCAATTTTCCCAAAGACGAGTGCGCCGTTTGCAAATGTCCCGGTCGATTTTCGAATAGAAACTGCTCGAAATCTATTCGCGGCAACATCGCGATCTCGTGTTTCGAACAAAAGCCGTGAAATTCCGTGTTCGAACCTATCCGACAGCTCGACTTTCTTCTACAAAGGATACAACGCTGGCTAAATGAAAACGTTTAATCGACTTGTTGAACGGTGTTTGACGATTTCAACGAACATGTCTCGCAAAGCCGGTAATCGTTTTACACGTTGAATCTCGCGGGCAGCACGCGATCCCATCCAACGTAACGTAAGTGGTTACATACAACGTTTAAACGACGTATTGCCACCAGCGATCGATGGTTCTCTAATTTTCGGTCACGTATTAATAATAATAATAATAATAATAGGAATAGGAATAACGAATATCAGAAAATTTCCCGGTTACTCGACGTGATCGTTGGTTTGCTCGCTATACATAAAAATAAAGCAAGATTCCGAGCTGCGATTCGCACACATTTAGGCTACTAGAAATTTTCGATCGGTGATTAGAACGCAACACGGTCGAGGAATCTCGGTGAACGGTGGTGACGTTCGGTTCGCGTTTTATTGTTGCCGAAAGGGATAACATTAAAACCGGGGAATAATATCCATTTCACGTGGAGTTTCGGAGCGCGTATAACGCACGTGCGTGCGTGCGGTCGGATCGCGTGACAGCACACGTCAAATGAACGAATTACGTGGTCGATGGACGCGCGTATTTCCCAAACAAACCAGCCGTTCTCGCGTTGCCTATCAACGAGAAAATTTTCAACTAACCGCGGCATCGGACGAATAATCGTGATTCCTTGAAAATGGAATCGATCGATTGGTAACCGGGTCGAGTTATCGCCGATCGAAACGTTCCTTCTTTTCCGTATCTATTAATTCTTTTGCTGCTATCTTTGTTGATCGTCTCCGCGTTTCTGGTCGACGAATGTTCGTTCTGATCGAATATCTTTGTCCAAGGTTGAAACGCGACGAGCCGTTATATTATTTCGAAAAATATTTGTCCGCTGGCCCGTATCGTGCCGCAGTCGGACGAAAATCTGAAAATCGAAATTTAATTTCGCTCCCGCGGACGTTCCCGGGAACCCGTAGACAGACTGCACGAATGGAAAACATCCCTTCTCGTATCGCAACGAATAATCCGTAGCACGTGTTTGGAAAAAATATTGGTCGTGGAAAGGGCACCGTGTCCGTCCATGGCCGCCTGACTGTTGTCACGATTACGAGTCAGCACGGCACGTGGAAATACGGAATACGCGGTTGAGAGAAACGTGTAAAAAGCGAGATCTCTGAGGAACGATCACGATGAAAAGGAGGATACCGCGCGGTCGATAAAACACAAACAGAGATGGGAGATGGACAGTACATAATGTAAATGAAACCACCTCGGTGGAAACGGCACCTGAATATTTTCCATCCGCATCGCGGAATACAGATATTCAAGAGGCATCTGGCTATACCCCTTCTTTTTTCCATACTTGTCTGTTCCGCCACCGCCACCTCTACCACCACCGCCACCGCCACCGCCACCGCCACCGCCACCACCACCACCACCACCACCACCGCCACCCCAAGCCAAGAAAGAGGAGCGCAGGCAGCTCTCCTTATAAAACCGAACTTCGACAGTTCCGTTCTTCTCCACCATTCTCCCTTTTCCCGGTTGCAGACTTCGGGAAAGTGGTACGTGGGCGAAATTTCGACGTGACGAGCATATAGTGTGTCCCTGGCTGCTCCCTGTCTAACGTCTTGCTACCTCATCTTTCCGGAGCTTCGCCGCCCTTCTACATTCTCGCACCTCTCGTTGCATCCCTCCGTGCACCCCGGTCGAGACACGTGCACAGAGAAAGGAGCAAAGCTACTCGTATAGGTTTGAAATAGGAATATTCCCGAATTTTTGATAAGACATCTATTCGAACGAACGCTACGAGAACAGGTTGAAAAGGATGATCGACTTGGAGAATCGGTCACGATATACGTGTACGTAGGTAGAACGTGGAAAAAGAACCGAGTTTTCGGTTTGATAGTTTCTACATCGCGGGTAAAAGTAGTTTGATAAAACATAAAAACGAAGAGGAGGGGCGGGAGGGTGGATCAACGAACGGGAAGAGAAAAAGAAAGACGGAAATGTCCTGTCTGGCGGTGGACGCAGCACGGCTGCTCTCGACGTCGAGATTTTGCACCGGTCATCGTTTTAGCCATCGTTTTACGCCCTCGAAAGCTCGAATAGGAACCGAGATTACCGAAGTGGCCGACAGACGGGTTTCTGAATCGAAGATTAATTGCGCGATTCACTGGCCCCACTTCCGCACCACCCCCAGGATCCCGCGGCTTAAGCAGACACGTTGAAACACTTTCGTAGCCAACGGCAGTCGGCTGCAACTGCGAACCGCGAAGGATGTAACGGCAGCTGTAGCCGTCTACGACTCTCGAATTTCTCAACTCAACCAACATACTGGTATTGCTGGACAATTAAAGACCGAACGAACCCTATCCCCTGGATTTTATCCTATCCCTTTATCAAGCATTTACTAATCGCCTGTTATTTATTTGTTTCAGAAGCGCAATTGTCGAACAAAAGTGCCTGCCGGGATTTTCCTCCATCGATTCGCGGCAAATTTTTTAATCAAGACCAAGTTTCGCCTCTTTTATGCTGGACGTGTCTGCTAGTAAGTATACACGTTAAATTTGAAGCGTGGGAGGATATAGGGGAACGTTCGGGGTTCTAGCTGGGGGTGCGTCTGCGTGGCTGCGAAAGCGCCGCAACAGCGACGGACGGATGGGGTAGCAAGAACGAAAGACTTTTCGGCGGGTGACATGAATTATTTCCGCAGCAGGAACTCGCTCGATAAATTTCCACGGTAAGTATCAAAGTTCGTCGGCGTTCAAAAGAAATACGCAACACCTGTTAGCTACGTGCCGCTGCTTATGGCATTAAGAACTTTGTTTAAAATGCTATGCATAGAGAAGCCCATCTCTTGCCACGTTCTTTCCTAGAGCATTACGTTCCTCCCGCTTTGTTCCTTTTCCTTCTGCCTCGCCTCACCTCGCCCCACCTCGCCTCACCTCGCCTCACCTCGCCTCACCACGGCTCACCTCGCCTCGCCTCCTCGACGACCGGCGCAACGGGTTTAATCGACAAAAGATCTCGATCTTTCGTCTTTTCATTTCTTTAATTACAGATTATCGGACGCGCATTTTCGCCAACTTTTCCCTCATCTGTAATTGAACGAGTCGGAACGACGCGACGCTAAATTCTACGTGACAGTTTCAATGTTAATATGTATGCAGGATGAGCAACGCGGAACGAGGATGATATCCCTTCGTAACGCGACACAAAAGCGCATAAGGTTGAACCATTTTTTATCAGCCTCTTTTTAATCAAAGGATGCCAATGCCTTTTTTCCTTTTCTCTCTCATTCTCTCTCTCTCTCTCTCTCTCTCATTCTCTCTCTCTCTCGCGCGCGCGCGCGCTCGCACTCACTCTCTGTCTCTCTAGCGTATTGTCGTGCGCCGTTGATACCCGTTTGCACACATCCTTTGTATTGCGCCGACAGAAACGACTATCGAACGGTCGGGTATTGCTGCGCACTGACGTCGATTCGATGCGATTCTCTTTTTGAACTTGTCCAGGGAAGAGAAAAAACGAGTGGTTGGGAAATCGTAGGTACAAAGACTCGGTTGCATTTCTATAGTTTTCAGAAAAAATAAAACATCGAAAAGGAAAACTAAACGCATAAGCGTAAAAACAGTTGTGAAAAATGATTAAAGGTTGCGAGCGATTTTATCAATAATATGAGACTTTTCGTAAAGGGTTATCGAATAGCTGTTTCGACCATTGATCCGCCGCGTACGTCGCGTTGAAAGTTTCGAAAAGTTTTATCCTCGCCTATCTCTCCTACGTTCTCGGATCTTGCGAGAAAAAGATCCGCGCGTTCGACCGATCGCAACAGGATCAAGTATTTTCTGTCGTCGAGCGAGACTGTAGTAGTGGTAGTAGCGTAAATACGTTGTCA
Source organism: Colletes gigas (assembly GCF_013123115.1). NCBI lineage: Eukaryota > Metazoa > Arthropoda > Insecta > Hymenoptera > Colletidae > Colletes > Colletes gigas. Next base: position 6,456,841 of record NW_025106644.1, read on the forward strand.
AATAAAGTGGCGGCTCGAATTTCTAACAAGCTGCCCGCCATTCGCGGAGGATTCTTGTTTTGCATTTCTCCTAACAACCAGCGAGTTTCTCGCGGAGTGCATTTCCTGGTGAATTTAAAAGTATCCAGTCTCGTTACCAACTTTTCTCCTCGCTCTCGTTGCGTACATATGTACGGGCATGTGTATGTATTTGAAATAAAATAAAATAAAATAATCGACGAAGAAACATGCGCGAAAACATCTTTGAAACTTTTCTTCGCAAATACTCGAGTTGTCTTAATGGAACCCTTTTCCTCTCTTGAGCCCCTGTTCCACCGCCCATTCCATGCCAGCACACCACGCTCGTCGCTTCGACCACTTTCAACATTTATACATCCGCAAATTCCTATTATTCTTGGAGTATACTATGTTTGGTGACTATATCATGTATCTTTGTGAGAATATAAATCGTCGCGTCGCGTCGCGTCGCGTCGGACAATAGAGAATTCTGCGCAACGCGTTAAACGTGGGCAATTGGACGTTCGTTGGATTACCTTCTTCTTCTTCTTCTTCTTCACCTCCGCTGTAAGGTAAGGTTGACGGGATCGAGGATCACGCACGTGGACGGAAACGTAATGGCAGTGTGTATACATATAATGGTTATTTATGTGGCCGCGGAATGCGAGGGGTATCGGGGAAGCAGCTTGCCGGGTGAAGAGAACAAGACGCTTGTTCGTATCGATCGAAGCTCTCGGGTAAAAGTAGAGCCAGGAAATAGCAGGATTTATCGGTTACGTATTTATAAGGGGTTGGTGCGCGCGGATCAACAATGTCTGACCGCTTCTATCAGATCGATGCGCGTTTAACCTTTTCGTTACGGACGACGATTCTAATAATCATCGTTAGGAATTATCGAATTTAAAATGGCCGATCGATCGTTAAGATCGATCGGTTTTTGAACCGCGACGCGCGCGTTGGATGGTTCTCGATAGATTAGGCAAAGTTGTTGGTGGAAAATCGATCGAAGGTATCGATCGAGCGCATCGGGACGCGGTAGTCACGATTCTTGGCTCATTTTTCTTCCGGCAGCTTTTGAACCGAAAGCCGCGGTCCTGATACCCCGGAATGAATGGCCGGCTGGGTCAGTTAGCAGAATGTCCGATCGGAACGTAACCCCCGTGAATAGATAACAACTGGCGGAGGGAATAAAGCACCGAGGAAGAACAGCGCGGATAGAAGGAGAGAAAAGTAGTAGGGTGGGGAGAAAATCGGATAGTAAAGCGTATAGAAAAGTTAGTGGAAGAGGTTCGAGGATCGCGCGGTGGCCGGCAGGCGCCAGGAGCCTAGGCGCGCACCCACTCCACTCGATGCCCACCTTTAGCCCCCGGTCCAGCTACGTTCTATCCCCTCTGGAAACACCCCACGCTCCATCTCCCACTTGGAATCGTTAGCGCGTCTCTGATAGCGGAGGAAGAATAAAAGTTGTTTGAAAGTCGGCGTCGGAAGCAGCCCGGCTTCTCTACGAGTATCAGGGGGCGTGTATTTTTTACACTGGCTATCTGGTTCATTCGCGGGCTGTTTGCACCGAGGCGAGGGTGAGGCTGCTTCGGTTCTTTCCACCGTCCGAGCGGCTGGCAAACCTCCGGAAGAACAACCACCACCAGGCCTCGCTCGCCCGGTGATTAAGTTACCACTCGCGCGAGAAACCTGTTAAATGCGGTTAGATACGGTATCGAGCCTCTGCCCTCTGCCCTCTGCCCTCTGCCCTCTGCACTCTGCTAACTTTTACTCCAGCTATCTGAAAGTATCCGCGCACCGATATCGCCACTTACCCTCTGTTATTTCGTACCGTGAATTATCGACCGTGTACCATAATCGTTTTATCCCGTTGGATAGGTACTACGTATACGTACAACTGTTGCATTACTTGATCTTTCGTCTATTTAAGAAACCGAGCATCGTAATTCTCTATTAATGCAATAATTTCGCTGGTAGCTGGAAACGTCGTATCGCCCGTCTGTCGTATATTTCGCTAATGGACCGAGTCTCTTGTACACGGTGTAGGTTTTGAGCATGTTCGATACGCGACAGAACATTAATTTCCCATGTGAACCGCGGCTTACCTGCCGCGTTTCATGCGTTTCTCTGTTTCGCCTGCAGCGAAACGTAGTATGTAGGTATGTAGCTAGTAGCTAGCTGTCCGTTCGCGAGCGTACACGCGACGCGCTCAACCATCCCAGACCTAACGCCACGATAAATCACAACTTGGTCGCGTTTTCTTTTTAAGTCAGCCGAAAGGAGCCTCGCCGGAGCAGAATGTTCTTTCCGAAGAGGCACCGGTGACAAAGAGGATCATATTTCTCCCTGAAAAGGAGCACGAAATCATTCCGCGACTGCTTTACATACGCCGGAGAGAGTCAATGAATTCATAATTAAAGTCGAGAAAAACCCGTCCAAGATTTAGAATCTCGCGAATCTACCTGTCACCCCCACGAACCTACCTACCTACCTACCTACCTACCTACCTACCTACCTACCTACCTACCTACCTACCTACCTACCTACCTACCTACCTACCTTCCTTCGCTATTAACATTTAATGTTTAATCGTTCGTGTACGCGTTACGTGATGCCTATAACTTTACATTTTACGCTCTCTACTTTATCTTACACGACATGCTTCTATTTTCGATTTATTTTTCTTTAGATATCGCAACTATACCACCGTTTCTTTATACCGTTCCAATATTAATTACACCTTTGCACGTGTGTCGTACAAACTTGCTACTCGCGTGTCTCTCTGTAACGCGTGACGTAATTTGACTTAATTATCGATGTGTTTCCACGTATAATTACGCGAATCGTGTGTCAATTCCCACGGGACGCGTCTCCGCGTGTCCAGGACTGTATTCAGACTGTGTTCAGCTGCACGCATGCAACACAAGTGTACACGTCATTATGCAAGTATACAGGCGTGTGTCAAATGGACAGACCGCGATCAACCTTTCACCCAGCTGCTCCTCGTTATTCCAATATGTTGGAAAACCCTGCCTGGCCCCTTCGGGAACGCATAAATTTCAAATCGTCGATTATTCCTGCCCTTACCTGTCGCATCGCGATGCAACTTTAATTTCCTATCCCGATTCTTTTACAAACGGTTTTCGATTACTTTCGCTTGGACAAGTATTCTCTTCCAACCATTGTCGAAACAACATCCAGCTAGGCTAGGCACCGTGGTTAGCATTCGGACGTAAACGCTCGCTTCTTCGATACTTGACACGCCGTCCTGTTCTTGCCTTGTGTTTTGTTTACCTTACGTTACAGGGATAACGAAACGAACACGGCTCAGAGGACGAGCCGTGTTTCTCGACAATATTCTACGAGACCTTCAAACGACGAGTCGTATTCGGTCTGTGCCCTCTCCTCGAATTTACATTATTCGTCTTTCAACGTTTTCCAATTATTCCATAACATTACGAAAAAGAATCGTCAGAAAAAAAGGAAAGTGTTGGTCGCACAGTGATTCTAACCCAAAGCCAGAAGATTATCAAACTGACGAATATCATATCGAACAAGTAACAATACATATTCCGAACGTTTTGAATTCGTAGAACGACGCGACGCGACGCGACGCGACGCGACGCGACGCGACGCGAAGGGGCATCTGTTCCGCGATACTACTTAAAGTTCTGCAGGCGGTAGCAGTTGCCAAAAATTTACTTCCACATAGATAAGGGTAGAAAGTAAATATACCAGGGGATGTATCTTTTCTATCGAGGGCAACATTTTACCAGAGGCGGTCGGAATATCCTATTTCCTGTCGATAAGAGCGAGCAAAGCACGGGCATCGATTTCGCACGCGCGAGAAAGCCTAAGTCATGCGTGCACAAGTAATCGTAAATCTCGCGTAAAACGGCCAGGAACCGCGGTTCGTTCCTTAACGAAGAGAGAAGGCAACGCGTACAAATATTACGTATGTACACGTTCTGCTCTGCGCCGTAACACACACTACCATTGTTGTAACAGGTTAACGGGATCCACCCGTAAATGTCAAATGTCGCAGATAAAAAGGAACCACAGCGAACAATAACGATTTATTTTGAGCGTCGCGTCGTTCGTTTTTCTCACCTACCTACATAAAAATGTTATTGCCGCTGGCAAATTTACTCGACAAGTTTAACTTGACCTACCGCTCGAACTGAATATCGATCTTGCGGGTGAATATTGATCGAATGTATGGACGTGTTAAGATTCGTATCATCGGGCCGACATACGAAACAAATAAGTACTTTGCGCCTCACCTCTAACACGTATGTACATAACATACGTACATATGTTATTCTACCCTCTTAACGATCAGAGATAACTGTCGTGGCTGTCGATCTTTACTCGGAAAAATTGTTTCAGATTGAGCTTGACGATTCGATCGATAATCGTTTTTTCAACGAAAGCCGGCCATGAATTCAGAATTCGGTGTGTTGCGCCGTGGTTTCGACATTAACATTGATTTAAATTACAAATTTAACTACCCCGAAGAGCCGCGTGAGAGCTCAGTCTCGCAATACGTGGCAGGCATTGTGGGTCAACCGGTGCGACGCGACGAGACGCGACGAGACGCGACGCGACGCGACGCGTCACAGCGGGGTGCTGCTAGGTGAGACGGTTAAAATGGGCGAACTACTTAAAACACTCCCTTCCAGTTGGAGGAGTAGTAAGTCAGCTTCACGGCGAGATTGTTCGGATAACTTCTCATGGCCATGCTGAAACATTAATTCCGATAATGGCATTAGCCGCGCGGCTTGAACCCGCTACCATACGATTTTCTACCTTTTCCGCTGCCTCTTTTTTTTATCTTCATCGAACACGCAACGCTCCACAACTGAATTGTAGCTAGCTTCGGTTCATCCGTGTTATACGATTTTTCTACAATCTTATCGAATTGCTTTAGAAACAATTTCGGACAGTTTGTTTTTAAGCAGCTCACAGGCTAGTTTTAACATAAAGAAAATAAACCGTGGTCTGATCTAATCTCTCGTCCACGAACGGTTGAACGATTTATATATTTTTTTTGTAAAAACCCAGACAAAATTTGGTATCGAATACTGGTGGTTAGCTTCCGACGTAGATAGAAACTATAATATGTATAGCAAACATGAAAGGAGAGAATCTTCAGTTTCCACTGTCTTAGAACAGTCCAACAACGCGTATTAAAAATACTAAAACTTTAGACGCGTGCAGTTCCGAAACTATTAGTGTTTTATTAATTATTAAGGTATTGTTAGAAGCGGCAAAGCCTCCCCTTTAAAATGACTTTTGGTTTTTGACGATCGGACTTTCCGTTTTCGAGATATCGTAAGTTATGTAAAAGGTAATTTTTTTAATTGGACTATCGCTGTCTTCGTCTTGAGCGTCGGACCTCTTTCTCGCACGTGCATCGTGCTGACCTACCTCACGAACGTGACTGGGGCGTGACCTAGTTTCTCGAGCGTAGTATTTCCAAGAATTTACTACGCACTGTTTACGTTTTGATGCGCGCGCGCGCGAGAGTTCATTGACAATGCACTTCCGCATCTGGCCAGCGCATCGACTTGAAACTAAAATCGCTATATCTCCGGAACTAATTAAGCTATCGACTCGTACGACCTCTCATTTTAAAGGGCATTTAATCCCCTATCCGATGACTATATCAACTGCTATAATTTATGCTGTCTTCTATGTTTATTTTGCAATTTACTTTGACGCTACATACCGAAACAAGTTTCAGCTATTCCTATTGATTATATACGACTGGTGTACGATAAAACTGAATTATTTATAAAATGAAATTCGTTTTCAAGGTCGATTTATCCCCTATCCGATAAAAAATAAAAAATTTAATGCGTACCCTACGTAATTCCGGTTACCGAAATGCGCGAGAGTCGCACGAAAATAATAGGAGATCTCTGTTCCGATGATGGAACGAATAATACTCGCTTTGAGATTTGTAGGCGGGACGCGCTTAAAATTCAATTATTACGCCATCAAGAACGTCACGCGTCAGACTGTGCTCTTTGAGGCCGTCACACGTCGGGACACCGTTCGACGATAACCGCGTAGACGTGCTCATAATTACATCCGCAGCGAGGAGAACTGCTCGGAATGGCAGTCGTGACGGTGCCGTTGTTATTACGAAATTTACCGTCACGTACGAACGGTGACACACGCGACGGGCCCTGCCGAAACGTGTGCGCAGTTATATGAAACGTCAGAACAGAAGCGACTACCTACTGGTCGTCGGAATGGCGCGGCGCGTCGCGGCGCGGTGCGACGCGGTGCGGCGTGGCGGAATCGTCATCCTCCCCCGACGACGATCCCATCGCTATCCTGATCGTTTCGCCACCCCTAATTATTTTTTTACAGTCACCGAGCATCGGTGGTGTCACGATTTTGCCGCGGCCGTGGCAGTTGATTAAGAAAAAGGATCGATGCGATCGTCGCATCGTAGCAGCGTCGACGGTCGACGGTAGACGACGCGAAGATTTAATTAAATCAACGTTCGATAAATTCGAAAGGCGAATTCTTAGCGTCAACGAAGATCTATCCCCTCGTTGGTCGACTTGTTCGTTGCTTCGTGACCGCGTCTTTACCCCGTGGAAACTGTCTGCAGGGTGAGATTAGGAGCGAGATTAGGAGAAGCCGACGTCGCGACGGTAGAGGCACGAGAACCACGATAAATTCTACTTTGGCTTTATCGATGCTTCCACCTGGCGGTCAAAGTCGGTTTACGAAAGTGCCGTTAAAAGGCAATATTCCGCCCGAGGATTAGGTGTACATACATATATATTCGGACGATGGTTTCATCGGTTTCCGCGATTATTTCTCATCGCTACGATTGCAAGAAAATGCGAAGCAACGACTACTTTGCCGTAACCTCGAATTAAACCACATTTAACGAATGGATCGAACGAACGAACGAACGAACGACGAACGAACGAACGAAATACAAAGAAAGCGATTTAACCGACTAGTTTTTCGAAGAATTACAGCGACGCCTCCACAACAGAGCCCCTTACACCAGATAAATTGTAAACTTACTACCGAACAGAAATAATATCGCATTGTTTCTGTCGCTTTGACCGATGCAATGGCGATTGTTGGCGAAAGTCGGGAAATCGTTCGTGCCTCGTTTCCACAAACAATCAACGTTGATGTAGAAATTTAAAAAAATAGTCGAGGTAGACCGCTACGAAGCACACCAACTCCAATTAAGCACCGTATGGAGATACGTTCGGCCACGATCGACCGTTAGTATCGTCGATTCGTTGCGATTTCCCACGAGGAGTGACGCGAACCACAGGAAAAAAAGAAAAACGAAAACGAAAAAGAAAAAGAAAAAAAGAAGAAAGAAAGATCGATTCGTACCGCGGATTTAGTGGTTCCATCGCTTGGGATATGCAAAGTAGCAACGAGATATAGGGTCAATCCCTATTCCGACCGCCTCTGCGTGTCCCTCTCCCGTTGTTTCCGTTTTTTTTTCTCTCCACACTCTACGAGCTTCCTTCCTCGTCTATCTGCCTATCTGCACGTTCGATGCTCCGACATGGATATACGTACACTCCTGACGGCAATTTTTGCGGGTGAAACCGCTACTTCAGCCCCAACCGCGTTGAGTTGCAGCTCCCGCGAGAGGACGAATGGCGGGGGGCGTAGGAGGTTGCCGGCTACTAGCGTGGCTCTCTACGCTCGTAGAACAGCCTGACGTAAACCGCGAGAAACGTATTGCTTCACCCCGGAGACGCACAGTAGGCCAAACACGCTGATATTCTAGCTAATAAAAATTAATATTTATCAGAACGTATAGCTAATTCTTTAAGTAATACAGCTAAAAGAATATCCAAATCATCGTTCAAGGCTGAGAAAACTATAAAATTTTATCTAGTATAAATAAATAATTGTTTTCTCTATTAGCGTTGAATGTAAATTTTACAATACCAAGAGCATCAATTTTTCTTCTATTCTGCTTAGTTGGAATCGTCGTTTGGCCCACTAGGGGGGTCGGCGATCGTTTCCGTTCTACATATACATGTATGTATACTTTGCCAGAAGAATATTAGAAAAGGTCCGGTATTGCGAAACATTCCTATTTCCTGGTTCGTTTAAATAAATTCCTGCCATCGGACGCAAAGTCCACGAAGCGGAAGAGAATCGGAGTGAAATAAAATTCGTCATGTTCTACAAACGATCGAATGAAACCGCGCGTACTTCGTAGCCCGTATCGCTCGGAATTATTGCCCGATTCGAAAGCGGCTACAGTATGATTAAACTTAAATATTGAATCAAGTCGGAACGAGATGGAATTTACTTTCCATCGTGCGGATTAATTAATAAAAATAACCGAAGCAATCGGATTAATTTGCATGACGCGCGCGCGCCAAAGAGAAAGAGAGGGAGAGAAATGAAGAGAGAAAGGTTTACGAAACGTACACCGAGACGATGTAGGAGAACATTATAACGCAAAGTGTTACGCCCACTACAGAAAAAGAGTCGCAGGATTTCGATATGAACGGACGGACGGACGGACGGACGGACGGACGAACGGACGAACGGACGGACGAACGAACGATTCGGCAGCTGCGATTTAAATAGTTATGCCAACTTTGATGCAAACGCGAGTAAATAGAAATCTTGGGAATATTCGGCGGCCCCGAAATTCATAAAAACACACGGTAACATATGTGTACATATGTACATAGATACGATCGAGGCAGGCAGGGACGAATCAGTTTTGCTTGTTGCGAGTCCCGCGACCGATCGTCGATGGAACGACCCTAGTATTGGAAAAAGAAAGCTAAGCACGACCGGCTGTATCGATATTCGATGCACGGGAATGGAAAATCAGTCGATCAGTTTGAAGGATTACACGAGATTACGTATCGCGCGATTTATATTATGTATGCAGAAAAGGGTGCACGATGCAGACCTCTGAATATTTAAAAAATAATCTTCCATCGAGATTATCTATGACAGATTTGAATATTTCTGCGTTAAGACGAGTAAACGAAACAACGAAACAACGAAACAACGAAACAACGAAACAACGATGCATCACTCGGCAAGTTTTCATTTTGATTCTATTACGCGATCGCGTATGCTGTCGTGGTCAGTTTGAATACAGAGTATCATTATTTGAGAAATACCCTACGGAGGGAACGAGATACACCAGAACTATCTAATGAAGAGAACTAATGAAGCAGCGTACAAAACGGGAGGAACCGACTAATAAAGTTACAGAGTACACACACACGCGCGCACACACACACACACACACACGTATGTACGTACCACGTAGGTACAACTAATTGTAAGCTGGCCGTATCTGCGAACGTAAGAACATACGATCATGCACCAAAGTGAATTTCTGTGTTGCAATTTCCACCGTCAAACGAAGAATCAACATAAATTTCCTAATTTGAAGGTATGTACATGGAGGGCGGGAGAGAGAGAGAAGTTATATGAACGATATTATCAAAGAGTGGAAAAAAGAGGTGTTGAGGTAAGTAAACAAGTAAAATAATATTTGTTTGTTTTTAGTCGTAAGGTAATCTGAGAGAGAAGGGTCGAAGAAATTGCTGGTGATATAGGTGTGGAGTCGCGAGTACTGCGCGCCTGTAAATTCTTGGAGGTTTTTCATCGCATCAAGCTGTATATCAAAGCGATATTGGAAGGACACACGGGAACAGCGAACGAGGCGAACGCAGACGCTACGGAGCAAAGTGGGAGTGAGAGATAAGGGAGCAGGGCAAAGAGGGCGGATGAGATAGAGAACAGTCGGTTATACGTGACTATGGGAAGCTCCGGTATGTCTATGGAAGGTTGGTGCACCGCACCTAGGTGCCGCTACTCGGAAAGCTACAGTGCCAGTAATGGTCTACTAAATCACATTATATTGTTTCTTGAGGGCTGAGCGAGAGTGAACGTATGAGAAAGAGAGAGAGAGAGAGAGAGAGAGAGAGAGGAAGAGAAAACGGCGTAGCAAGAGGTCCCCGCGGCAAGGGAGCAAAAGTCCTGCACTCGCTCGTGTTGTCTGAGAGCTACTAGAAAACAACGTAGCCCCTCTACCCTGCTAACCGCTGGCCGCAGAGATTGCGGAATATATGTATGTTTGTACACATAGGCGTTATCTACGGGCACGTGTGCAGAAATAGACGCGCGTTCGGAAACCGTTTATTTCCGGTCCGTGTCCGTATATCCGTTCCGGATCGTTCGAAACGATACCCTTTTAAAAAGGGTTGTTGTAGTACTCGCGATACCAAGAATATTAAACAAGTTGTCGTTTCTTTTGATCGCATCGGCCGCTTTCCTCGATCGATCGATGCCAAATCCAAAGATTTCAAAGTTTTAAATGATTTTTCACCAAGTTACTATACTATTCTACAAAAACACGAAGCATCTACGTAAATAGACGGATGGATTTTATTTCTGATCGTGAACGTGGTTCCGGTCGAAAAAGTATTTCGAGGGTAAGGAGATAAGTTGTGTTGTTCCAAGGGATGCCGCGATGCAATTCGTTACTACAGGATTACCAAAATTGTGACAAACGAGTCACAATGTTCTTTGCTAGCGAATACAAGACGTTATGGGTGACCGTGTTCCGTAGAACGTTTCTAGTTAATTTCACGAGAACGTATCACGCGTGTTTCTTCGTTATACGATGACCCAAACATCGGTTTGTTTATAAAATTGTTACGGTTTAATGGGAACGTAAGATTGCACCAGGAGCGAAAATGGATTAAAAGAAAATGTAGGTAGAGCAGCGTGATAGGTTGTAGAGGGTGTAGAGCTGCGAATAAAAGTTCATTCCTGTGTGAAATTCCAGTGAGAGGCAGCAGCATTTTTACGAGAGCAGCTGGCATCGACGCGAAGGGTGACGAGATTCCTTAATGCAACTAGCAATCGTAACGTTTACCAGCAAGTTGAAGGCGTGCATCCTTTTTTAACGGAAGCGGCTGCCCGTTCTAGCCACCGCCTATTGAAAAGTGGCGAGCAGATTGCAACGAAAAGGGACATTATACCTAGTGGAGTGGATCCATTGACGGAGATAGCGGTAAAGAAGAGAGGCAGAAAAAGGGAAGTAGACGTTTGAAAGGAACAGAGATAAGAAGGAAAATGTCTGGGATGCCGTGGAAAACATCTAGCGAGCTATAGGAAAGTAAAAAATAGAATATGTATCTCCCGTTTACCTATATGTACATACGGAACGGAACGGAACGGAACGGAACGGAACGGAACGGAACGGAACGGAACGGAACGGAACGGAACGGAACGGATCGAACGAATGAAATTTGTTTTAATTAAACCATTTATCAAAATACGAATAATCGTCGAGTAAAAAATAGAAGCGCGACTGGACTGTGAAGAAGCTCGAAAAAAAAAAATACAAGAGGGAAGAGGAAAACGGATTTGTTGGCCGATGGCGGAGAAGGGAGAAAAAGAACGGCGGCGGTGGCGACGATGGCGGCGGCGATGGCGGCGGCAACGAACACCGCAATATTTTCGTCGGGTTTCTCGTCTTATTTCATAGAAAGAAAAATACGCTGGAAAGCATTATCTCGGTATCGTTCGGGCACGACGCGAGAGAAAAGGACGCGAAACGTCTTTGAGGTTCTTCTTTCTTCCTTTATTTGACCGAGTCAAATGGAAAGGAGAGGATGATTTCTCTGCGCGAACAAGGACCGTAAACGTTTACCAAGGTGAAGAAAACGGCGTTCATTGTGGGCATCGCCTTAAGGGAGTCTTCTTGCGCGGCTGTCCCGCGCGTCCTTCTCTCGTTGAAGAGTGCTTAGCGGGTTACAAAGGAGGGAAATGCGAGAAAAGCTGCGAACGGCGAGGAGGCGTACGGACGAACTAACGGGAAGAATAACCGAGCGAAAGAACGGAGACGATGCTCCAGACGGGATAAACGCGAAACAAGACAGGGAACGAGATTAAAACGATGAATACGATAAGTAGATACTCGCTTTTCTAACGATAATACGCTTTTTTATTCGTTTAATCTACTACGTAGTATCGAGTTAGGAGATGCTCGCGACAGATATTCAGGTAAAAGCAGATTTGCCGTTTAACGATTAAGCCGAAGCTAATGAAACGCACGGTTGCGACGAAAAGCCAATATACACCCACTTTGACTTTTATCGAATCGGTGCCACTGGAATCCTATTCCTCTCGATTTCGTTTCAAATGCGTATGTAGCTACTTTGAATAACCATCCCGCGAGTTCGTTAGGAAAGTTTTAATCAAAGAATCCACGATACGCGAGAAACTGTATACGTAGTTTCGGACATGATCGGAATCGTCGATCGCAACCAAGTGATTTGTAAATCCTTTCCAAGAAGGAGCTTGCGTTGTTGTCGTCGTCCCTCGTCGTCCCTCGTCGTCCCTCGTCGCCCCTCGTCGCTGGAAAACCTCGAAACATTTTCGATTCTATGCTGTCGCGAGACGGGCTTTTATGAAACGCCGACAAAGCGACCACATTCTATTTACCCGCGTCGTTGGAGTTTTTCGCTTGCGGCCGACCGTTTATTGCCTCCGTTCGAACGGTTCACCGGTAATTTTGTTGACGCGACACGAACGCGGGGAACTCGCGGTAATCGTCCAACGCACGCTCCAGTTAAGCTAAATCCGTCGGAATCCATCTACCATTGGAGAGAAACTCTGCGTATCTTTTGATAATCGCAAGGGGTAGGCCAGGCCCCACAGATACCTATCCGAGGTAACGAATGCTATTGCCGCCGGGTAAAAGGAGCAACGCTCGCGAAAATTGCTAGTTAAGGACGTTTCGTTGGCGATAAATCGATACATATCTAAAGTGCGAAAACTGTTCCTGACACTCGACAATCGTATCGATTCGATCCACTCGATATACCGAATCCGATACGCAATCTGTCACGCGGTAAACCCGCTACGAACTCATAAAGTGGAAAATCTCGATACGATTTCAGGCATTTCGGCGAAAAAATTTGAAATTCCGCGAGTTCGCGCGGCGGTATTTTAGCCAACGAACGACGTGGTTTCCGATATTCCGATGGCCACAGATCGCAAGAAGGAAGGAAAATTTCATTTTCTGGCAGGAATCGCACCCACCGAGCTGATTTCATCGGAATCGAGCGAAGCATTCTCGAAATTCCTAACTGCTTCACGGGTATTTGACAGACCGCTCCGTTTGCTGGAATGGCTCAACCATCGTGATCATCGTTCGCGAGTCTCGATAATTCCCGTAATTGAAGCCGAGGAAATTCGTCTGGGCTGCGGATTGGCCGAAAGTACAGCTAAAGCCGATTGACAGCGATAGTCGGCGTACGTTAATTCCATTATCCCCGCAATCTCTCCCAACGATTCTTAAATAATACGAATCGTTTACGAAACGGACTAAATATTATACAACAGTTGTGGTAAAAGTAAATTTGAATGTTTGTTTAGCGCGCCTAAACCATTCGGAAACGGTTCGTGAACACGTCTTACAAGTATGTACATATTATACATACATATATTTAACAGACGAGTGGAACAACATTGGGCCAGGTTAATAGCAATATTGGTCACTGTTAACTGTACGATCGTAATTAGACTCGTGGCTATTGGTATTCCGAGGGATTCCTGAAGCTAAAGCCCAGGCAACAGCGCGTAGCGCGACATAATTTACCGAAATAGCTATACGATCGCGGCCGGCATACCTTTGATAACGTCATTAAACGCGCATTCTGTGGCACGGACAAGACCACCGCGCCGCGTCGAGTCGAGTCGAGCTGGCCCGGACCAGACCAGACCAAACCGGGCCAGCCAATTTTGCATGTCGACAAACGGACGAGGGCACAAGGACGAGTCCTTACTTTTCCCGATAAATCAATTCCCCTTGACATTTTATCCTTTTTCTTTGCCTATCCTTGCCGAGAAATTCACTCGAAAGTTTATTAGACTCGAGGCGCCAAAATGTTATTTCTCTTACAAGTTTGAATAAAAGAATTCCCGGTACGTATCGGCGCGACGCGATGCGCAAACTTTCGCTCCTAGCAAAATGACGGAGGCGTCGTGTAATTTAACCGACTCTCGGTCTCACGATATACATATGTATGCAAAGAGACGTCACGAAGGAGAACAATGCCCTGGCGCGACGTCGACACGTTAGCGCGATAAAGAGGCATATCCGTCCCGGTGCATCTCCGAACGGTGATTTCAGAAAATGCAATCTTTCTGGAATATTCGTCCTTCTCTTTTCTTTTCTTTTTCTCATCCTTTTTCCATCGATCCAGCGAAATGCGAATTTGTTGTTTCCGCGTACATGTTTCTCCATCGAACGCTAACTATCTTTCAGTGGAAAAGTTTTAATAAAATTAAAGAAAGGAAAAAAGATGGGTGTTTAAGACGAAAGGGGAGACGACGACGACGACGACGACGACGATGACGACGACACCTGGTCTGGCTCGACTCACAGAGCACGTAGTGTCGCAGTCGAGACTGACCTATATGTAGGCTGCACCACTTCCGGATCCCATGCAGAGCCATTCTCCTGTGTCGGCTTTCCGCTGTCCGTCACGATCCTACCGGACCAAACACGGGTTCGCGGGGTTAGGGAAAAACACGGCCGTCTTTTCACACCTAGCTGAAAATCCGAACAGGGATCGAACCCTAGTAGGCGTCGCGATCTTGGTTAATACTTTGTTTTATCTTTGTAAATTATGAAAATGATTTAGGTAAAGCAAAAGCTTTCCCTCGTCTCGTACATCGTACATTTCTGGTTTTATGTTTTTACGCTTAACCGGTTCGCGTCGCGATTAATTGTTTCGTAAACGAATAAATAACACCGTTGATAACGATCAAAAATGATGGAGAGAAATATTTGTAGGAAAGCAATGCAGTTAAGCAGTGCATCTGTGCGGATCGGTAGTTCCTTGAACAAGAGAACCGGACCATTAACCGAAGCTGAACGCGTGGCGTAAAAAGCAATATCGTACAAAGCGAAGCGAGAGCAGCGAGGAGGCAGAAAAATCGACGTTATGTGACGTTCGATTCAATAGGACCGTCTGTCGCAGTACAGTCTCCAAGGATTTTAGTACGGATTATTCCAGTACCTGTCGTTCAGTCACGGTACGACTGTCGACAAAGGAGGCGATCGATCCAACTCTCGTGTTTTTTTCTTTCATTTCTTCTCTCTCTTACTTTTACACGCGCGCGCGCACACACGCGCACACACACACACACACACACATCGTAAATCGCAAACGAACGGCTCCCCAGTGGCCCTGTCGATGATCGAGAAAGTTTCACAGATTGTTCTCTCGTGTTTGTCTCTTCTCACCACGGAACGTTGATCATGCCCCTCTTGGAATAAAGCATTCGCGTTCAGATATCGGCGTGTAACGTGTCGCGTTTTCCAGACGGGTCGAGCAACGTAAGTAAGTAAGTAAGTACCTACACGCGCCGGTTGTTGATTTTACTTGAACGTAAACGCGATTGCTGATAACGATCGACTGTATGTACCGTCGAGCCCGATCTTGATCGACGACCTCGACGATACGTAGCATGGTCGGAAACCGGTACGTTTAATAGCAGCTAGCGGTCGTTGTATGCATCTTGCGATCGGACTAAACTTGCCAAGCGTATTAATCTTTCGGTAGGAGCAGACCGCGCAACGTGACAATAACGTAAATCGGGCAAACTGTCGTAATCCGTAGACGCGGAACAACTTTAACAATTATATTTAATACGATACAGGTTCGAGGAAAGCGGCGAGAGAAGGTAGGAGAGAGCGGGAAATGGAGGATGGACGGAGCAAGAGAAGGCGTCATAAGCCGTAGATAGCCAGCCGAGGCACCCACACCGTTTCGAGACTCTCACGTAGCCTCGTGTCTCGGCCGCGACCACCAACCCCAGGTGGAATACCTACCTCCTTTCGCTGTCCCATTCCGCCCTCTACTCTCCCGCTAGCTAGCTAGCCTATCCTCGTTCCTGCACAGCTACGCGGCAGAGTCTAATCAAATTTAATAACTTTTGTGCTACCCGCGCACTCTCTCTTCCCACCTACCCGTTTCACGTTCCTGTCCCCCCCACTCGCTCGTGCACGTCCCGTTTCACCCGTTTCGCCCGTTTCGCCCGTTTCACCCCGGCTCACCAGGCTCACCAGGCTCACCAGGCTCCCTCGGTCTCCGTCACGTTATAAACTTGTGCCCTGCGCGCCAACCGAGCTACCTACCGAGTACCGCAGATTTATGACGGGGACATGTCAGGCTCGCTGAAACGAGCTCGATCTGCTCGTGACTCCATTTCGAAAGGGTTTCGCGACTTGATTGTCCGCGAAGCTTTTCGCGACTTGTTTTTTTTTCTTTTCTTTTCTTTCTTCCTATCATCCTCTATAGCGGACGAGGAGAGTTCCCTTTTCATAATTTCACGGTAATAAGCGTTTCGCGTCGCACGCGCACCCACAGATACCACCAGCAGATCGAGTTTCGCGATAAATCACGATTATTCTTTGGACGGTTCTCTTACGGTGTCTGGGGTATTAGAAACGCGGTTCCGACCGAGTTCCGTAAATTTACTCCTACAGTGGAGAGAAGTTGCGCGCAGGACGCACGCACCAACCAACATTCCCCAGGCCCGCGAACATAAATTCTCCTCGCGTCGCGGGAATCCTTGCTGTTTACGATGCAAATGCGAGAAACAGGCCGTAACTACATCTTCGAAAACTATAACGTACTGTATACTTGCAAGCCCAAACGGATCTGTGCATTGCGTAACTCGTATTCGATAACGCGACCGATATCTTTACTCGTGTCGCGTGTTTCCGTTCAGTTGTTTGCCGATCGTTCGAAAGACGCTCGAGATCTGTCCTATCGAACAAACACCACCACCATCATCGTACCTTTCAAGATAATGAATTTTAAGAAGAAATTGCGAAAACCGCATCGATTCCCTCCCCGTAAATCAATATCGAATAGAATCGCGAGTAGAAATCGGTAGTACGTGGTACGTGTACGAGGGTGTGGGTGGGAGTAGGGGTATTAAATTCGGATGCAGCATAGCCGTATCCGGATTTGAAACGCGACCGCACGCCTATTTTGTAGCAGTTAGAACGGTGGTCAATTCTCGTCCCCGTGTCCCCCACCTAACCCCCACCTAACCCCTACCAACCCCCGATCGGCCACGTTCTCTCGACTGTTTTCCCTCGACTCCGTCGAATTCGCCGCTGCGCTGCGCGACTCCGTCACGGATTTACCGATAATGTTGCGAGCGCTACACTCGTACAGGGATCTCGTACACACGCACACGCACACGCACACGCACACGCACACGCACAGCCACACCCACACCCTCGTACAGGATGGGGCGAGAGGGACGCGACGGCGGGCTGGGTGGGAAGCAATGGGCGAAGGGTGCTTGCACGGGGTAGGTAGGTATATGTATATCGACCGGCCAGTAACTACAGATTAGTGTTATCAGAGCGTAACAACGCGAAAGCGTGGTTTACCTTGACACTGGTGAAACGCAAGATCGATGGTGAACGGAGGAATCGCAAAAGTCGACTATAAATTGTTCGGTTTATTTAATGGGGACTTTGTTCGTTGAATGGAATTTCACTCGGTGGACTCGAACGAACCAACCAACCAACCAACCAACGAACGAACCAATCGTTGAATCCGTCCGTGTCTCGGGGTTATTTATTGGTCATCGTTGTGCAACGTTTCCCTTCTTCCGTATGGTTCTTTAACCGGATCATCGATGCAGCTGGAAGGGAAGGACGCGTTAGATTCCGTAATTTTAATAACTTTCAACGAATCGATCGTCCGTTGTAAACATGGCGGGGTATCGTTGCCTGTAGATTTTACACCGTTTCGGCCGGACGTGGATTGTTGCGGGACACCGCCGCTTAATTACTACGCTGCGCGTAATGGACGGACATTTGCCTGTACGAGTTACTTTGCTACGCGATAACGGTCGTTACTGTAAATTGCGGGCTTAATAGTTTTAAAATATCCGCTGCACGAGAGAGCATCGGTCATGGCCAGCTGTGACGAGAATATGATTCGGTGCGCTAGCGATGCTGACCTCGCTGCTGACACCGTCGACCAACGGAAACGTATTTAAATACGCCAATTTTCTTCTCATACCGTTGTCGTTTGCGCGGCAAACCCAACGTAAGTACCTTACTCGTTGCAAACTAACCGGAACGCGACAATACCTATCGGATAATTAACAAACAATTTTCGACACGAATTACCGTGTCCGGATTCAATTTACCCCACCGAATCCTCTACCGCTTTGTAAAAAGTTTAACGCACCGAGCGAATAATCTTAATAATTCGCAACGCGGACGGTGAACTCTGGAGAAATTGTTCTCGTTGAAGGGTCGAAAGAAAATCACCGTGCGTGCTCTTGAATGCGAATTACCGTTTCCATTCGGGAACGCGATAGTGTAGGTAAATCGACGATAAATCTGTCGCGGCTGAGCGTTGATAGCATTCGAAATGAACGTCATAAATTCATTAGGCGGCCGTATCTGATACGGAGAGATGATCTGAAAGGGAGCAGAACCCACCGAATGGAAGGAGGGTCTGCGACGGAGATCGAGTCAGACAGTGTAGTTTCCCGGCTAGAAACTGCCATGCGAATCGAACCGTAAAGCTTGTAAATAGAAATGGTGCACCTGCTGCGATCGCTCTGGTCCACTTCGATCGGTCTGGTCTACCCTACCAAAAGTATTAGAAATTTTAATTCGTTAAACTGATTTACATGTCGTGTGTGCATCGGTGCGTACTTTGGAAAAATAAGTTTAAATCGACCGGCCCACTTTCTATTTTCGGAAGCTTAAACCGTCGCGGTGAACTTTTCCACACGTAAACGGAGAATAACGAACAAAACGCGAACGATATCGACATTGATATTACAATACCTATACTCGTTACGTTCACAGCATTCTCGATATCACACGGGAAGCGAGGCGAAAACAACTGCACGCTGTTTGTTCCTCGGTCCGTGCTGTAACCTAACGTATTTTTTTCTTTTATTTTTAACGATACCGTCTACGGGTACATGATAAATTTCTCGTATGACAAAAAAACCTATCAGCAGATACATACATACATATGTATGTATATCCATCGAGACGATCCAGCGACTTTTAGTTTCCCGTTATCCTTTCACCGCGTTCGTCACAATTTCTTTCCTCTTTCCTATATTATCGTTGTTTCCGTTAATCGCGTGGATCCTGTTGCTACCGATTAACGAGCAATTGTTGTCGATCGCCACGCATCGACAACAAACAAAACAGTCTGATCGTTAGCCAGGAAAGAGAAAACAGAAAACAGAAAACAGAAAACTGAAAACAGAAACCAACGGGTAATTCGATTTTCCGTTTAAAGCCGACAAATACTTGGATCGTTAGTATTATACACGTAGTTGGTGCGAGTCGGTGGATCCGATAATTAATTAATTATTCGACGCCGTAGGACCGTGCAATTTGGCCTGGATGGAAACCAGAAACCTCGGGACGCTGCAGACGCGCTGGCCAGACGCCAAATTAGCTTATTAAATTAACACGTTCGTTCTACACTCGGGAGCAGCTTTACGCGTCTTAGAGAAAAGAACGGCCGACATTCTCGACTTTGCCGATGTCGCTTGAAAATATAATAGAACAGAGGAACGGGTACGACAAGGACAAGGAACGAGATTATCAAACCGGCGAATTTCGTATCGAATAGTTGGACGAAATCGGGCAAAAATTTAGGCACTTGGTAAATTTTTTTTCTCCAAAGTGCAAAGCCTCGATTCTTCATTTTCGTCTCGTTTCTCGCCTCTAGAATCTCTCATTAAAATTGTTCCCAGGCGTGGCCGACACACCCTGTATAATTTGATGCGAGGTTACGTTGGCGTTGAAGACCATTCCAGTTCGCACGGATTCTCCTTTCCCAATAGCCGACATTTCCAATTCGATTCGAACAATTTGCAACAAATAGGACTTTAGGTGCGTCATATACCGGGCCATAACAGACGTTAAAAAACCGACGCGTCGAAGAAAAACGCGCCACGTTGGCGATATTTCAAATAGGTTTTTCATTTCTGTATGTATACATAGAATTGCTGGGCACAGCAGTGCCGTCCGGGGTGCTTGACTCGCGTTGGACCAGGGAGGGAAGCGTTCGTCGATCCTCTCTCTATCCCGAAATAAAAGGTTCGTTTCATTTAGGTAAATATTTCGCGGCGTACACGATATTACACTTTCGATCCTCGATGGGATACGGGATGAAAGAAATGTTTGTTTCTCGATCGCGGCGGGATACGGGGATACGGACATTGAAAGGTTGCGGCACGGTCACGTTTACGATTACGTGTTATCAACATTTAAAAGAAAAATAATTAAACGCAAAGAATCGGAGAATTTGACGAGACGAGGTTCAATTTAAATCTCTACGGGAATAAGATGTTTGCGGGAAGATTTGTTGGTGGCAACTTGTTAATCGACGAATTAACGAAGAAACCGGATGCTCTGACAGTTAACGATCCGAGGTAACTGAAAATAGAGCAACTGCGAGCCACAAGCGACGCGATACGAAAAGCAAAGTGGCACACTGTCGAGCAACACCTTGTTACAAGCTGGTAACGATTAACTGTCCGTGCTCACGATACGAGATAAAGGATAATAATAGCACGCCCGGATTCCACTTTAGTTACCGGACGTACAGATTCAACGCGAAATGAGATTCTAGCTGGTTTTGACTATGCCAAGAGTTTATACCCTCGAATAAACTTACTTTATATTGTACATACATATGTATGCAGAGAGCAACAATGTATACGATGCGAGCCAGGTAAGATGGCAGCGTTTTAGGTTGTTTGTTACGTCTCATTGATAAATTCGTCGACTAAATTGAATTTGTTTCGTCTTGGATGTTGTACGTCCAGAGGAATCGTATCTGGGGGAAATATTTCGTGGACATTCGATCAGAGTGGAACGCGTTGAACGTCGTAAAGTGGTGTGGAACGCCGTAAAGTGTGGAACGCACGTTGACAGATCTTGCACACTTTGAAGATCGCAACTC
This sequence comes from Colletes gigas, assembly GCF_013123115.1. Taxonomy (NCBI): domain Eukaryota; kingdom Metazoa; phylum Arthropoda; class Insecta; order Hymenoptera; family Colletidae; genus Colletes; species Colletes gigas. The sequence continues at coordinate 6,477,885 of NW_025106644.1, forward strand.
AAGCATAACCGCGTAATACGTCGAGCGGAGGTTGTGCAACCTTCCACTTCTCGAGCAGCTTGAATACCTAGCAAGTTACTTACAGAGCGGGTAACGTGCGCTAATCGAATACAGCAAGTTCGTCAAATTCGTTGCTTGCTCCGAGTATGTAGTTATCGCCCGCAGGGTGGCTCTCTATAGGCTCTCCTCTACGCATCCGGCCAAATGAGATGCATTTCTCTTCCTTCCGAACGCAACGCGCTTCGCGAATAATCGATTCTTGTTAAAAGTTACACGATCATTTTTTATGATTCACCGATTTAAAGCAACGGTCGATCCTGGTGAGTTGGCGCGTTTGCCGATAATCCAGGAAAAGTTTGTGGTTAGCAGCGGAGGACACTATGCCGCGTAAACAGAAACTGGCAGCGATAGAAGTAACATTCGGTTCGAGTACAATTTACCTTTACGTTACACGTTGCTGGTTCGACGCGAAATCATCGGGATTTTGTTGGGATTAAAAGAAAAAGAATAACAAGAAAAACGAAAAAATAGATAACGAACGCGTGCTGGAAAGATTAATTGTTTCACGTCCCGGATGGCAGCCGGAGGAGCCGGTTTTCCATACGCTGTATCGGCGTATCGATAATCGATTTAGCAATTTTACGCCGGACAAAAGCCAGGACGCCTTAGATTAATAAATAAGTCGTGCATTAAGAAGACTGCAGGCAATAGGAGACCACAGCGACCCTGATGGTTTGCGGCCTATGCAAATTTCGTTGAATAATTAACGAACATTTTCCGGTTTGATAAGGTTGCCGGTCGGCTAATCTTTCTCTCTACTATTTCCTCTTCCTCGAGGAAATAGTAGAGAACATACGTATCTCCCTCTCGGGTTCGGTGCTGCAAAGAACTCCTAACGACGTCTTCTTTACAAGTTGTCGGGTGTTCCTGCTTGACGCGAAAGATAGCCAGCCAGGGTTCTTTAATTTGCTTAGCAGTCTCATTCCGGGTAGGTAAGAGAGAAGCCAGGCACGGCCAGAAACTTTGCCATTTCATTACTCTAACCTGTTTCTGTCTTCTTTCGGTGTTGGCGTTCCCTCTTTGCTTCTTTCTTCTTGCCATCAACATTATTACCGTGTCCTCTTTCCTACCTCTCGTAGCGGCCTCTGTCGTACGCGCGCGCTCGAGAGCTTCGATGTACGTATCTCAAATTATGATTCTGACAAATTATGACGCTGATCAAAAGCGACTTGTTTCATTTTTACGCCAACGCTGTGTCCTTTTTGCTACCTATGCAAATACATAGATCGAAACGTACGAGTTACACTCGATGTACAATCTGTGTATAGATTTGCTCTATCGAAAAAATGATTGGAAAATCAACGGTTAAAGTTACGTTGCGAGCGTTGGTCCTCTGTGTGTGTGTGTGCGCGTATGTGTGTCTATCCCCGTCTGTACGCAGGCGAACGTGTGGTACATACATATACCGTTGGGCAAATGACGCCAGTTATAAAATATTCAAAGCCTAGCGCGATAATGGTGGTGCGTCCAAGCATATTAAACATTCAGTCGCGTAACTGGTCCGCGTTGGTGGGGCAAGTGCACGTGGTAATTCAACTCCCGAAGTAAAGTTTCAGCTGCGAGATACATACATACCGCGGTATAAACTTTGCGAAATTACACTGTATCAAGCCCCGCTATACATATTTATTATTTAAGTTGCGAGCACTTTGTTCGGGTGCAAAGGAACGGCCGCTTTGTTCCGTCTTCTGTTTCACTGAGAATCAACGGCGACGACACGTGGAATTCTCGCTGAATTTCCCTGGTAGTCGCGAGACCACCGGGTTATCGTCGTTTCTACTTCAACCACCGAAACATTCGAGCAAAATCGAGTCTCGCTATTCTTTACTCCGAAATGGACCAGTTTTCGCAAACAAACGCGACGCGAAATGAACAAGTGTTGCCAAAGCTTCGTATCTTTCGTCAGGGTCGATCGATCGTTATCGATATCGGGTATCGAAATCGAAAAGTGATTTATCATTTTTTGATCCGAGGTTTCGTCATCTATCCCGATTACATAACATTATCGGCACTTGTTTAATGAACGTCTGATAACGTTCCAAGCAGAGGCGTTGTTGCTTAATCACTTGGTAAAAGTTCAGGTTATGGTTTCGAAGCCTCGAGATTCCGTTTAAATAAAGATAAACCCAATTATTCTCGAGTGTATTGCGCAATTTCATTGTTCATGCATAAGGTAGGAAAATTTAAATAGACGAGTCAAAAAGGGATTAAATATTCCATTACAGCTAGGCGGGTGGTTGCTCTCTCTCTCTCTCTCTCTCTCTCTCTCTCTCTCTCTCTCTCTCTCTCTCTCTCTCTCGTGTGTGTATGTGTGTGTCTTGTTGAAGAAGAGGAAGAGAGGAGCGAACATCGGTATTGCGGCTAGTTGGCGCGATAATTCAACTCGCCGCAACAAAGTTTTATGTTGTACGATAGCGTCGCCCGTACGAAATTATACTTTGTTTCGTCGCAACACGGCACCGAGGTACATATTTATTTAACGGTTGTCGTTAAATCGAAAATTCAAAGGTGAAGAGATTGTGCGTGCGTGCGCGCCCTAGTGTGTGTGTGTGGAGGGAAGAAAGAGAGATAGAAAAAGAAAAAAAAAAGAAAAAGAATGTTGGTTGTAATAAGTAGCGTGTAAGTGGCCCGTGGCAGTATCCTTAACGAGCCTGATATTCCAGAGTAATTAGAGAGGAGCTCGTGGTTTGGTTCTTTCGAGTCTCGTTCTCTATTTTTCTATCTCTCTTGCTAGCAGTAACCATGAACATTACCATTAGAATCAGTTAGATTCACGGGAGAGAGATGCCATTGGCTTTCGAGGGAACGTGGCTCCGTAGCGGCTTATAACCGCGCCTCTTTTTAATACCTACCGAAATCCCGTGGATATCCGGAGGATGTAGATCCTGCACGGATTCGATCGTTATCGTTAGATCCGCGATCACGAGTTACAGCGAACGAACGTTTTTAACGCCTTCCCGATACGAGTGTTCTCGTCGCGTCGCGTCGCGTCGCGTCGCGTCGCGTCGCGTCGTTAATTAAGATTCGATTGGTTCGGTCGGTTGTTCGTTGCGCGCGTCCTTTCGTCAAAGATCTCGCAACTTCTCGTTAGGAAGGGTCAGTGAACGACCAAGCCGAGAAGTTTGCAGCGTGAAAATAAAAACGAGCAGAGTAATTAAATTGACCGTTTGCGCGGCAGCTTAATTTCGTTGCGGAAGTTTGCGAGGTCGTCCTTAATTTTGCTCTATATTAGCAATGTAAAGTAAGGGGTTCTTGGAGAGGTTGGAGGAAGGACGGGGACTAATGGAGCAAAGTTTGCAATTTTCATGGACGCTGCGCCGAAACAATGCTACCGCGCAAAAAGGGTGTAACGTCTGGTGTGCAACGCGAACGACTGTTACATAAAGAATACGTGTTAAATATTTTAGGAGGAGCAACCTCGTGCTCGAAGGGAAGTTAAATACGAACCGGTGATCGATGTCTGCGAGCATCCAGCAGATGTTGCTTCGAGAGCTTTCCGCTGAATTAGTCAGTAGTTACGACCTCGCTGTTGCTTGTCTTTCGATTTCCACCCTCTAACTTCACCGCCTAGTTTCTATTGACACGAGATACACAAACGGCTCGCTATTCATGGTATAATCATGAGGACCGTTAAAGATCGCTAGCGATTCGAGCTCCCGTATAGACGATTAAGCTTCCGCCGATATATGTATATGTATGTACATACTATATTTTACACACGGTTTCAATTTTACTCGCGAAATTGTCGTTGGAGGTTCGATGGAACTAGGACTTTATTCGGTCGAATATCACGCAACATCCAGATTTACTTCCACTACATTTACCATTGATTCTATCCTAGCTACACGAGCGCTCCCTATGTTGACGAAACTTGCGCCACATTCTATTCTCGACGTATTTTTCCTTTCCATAAATCAAGAGCGGAGAAATCGAGCAGATCGTAGTAACGAGAACATTTTCTTCCATTTCCTTCGGTCCGGTTTTCAAGTTTGAAAAGTTGCATGTTTCACGGAAACCGATTATTCTACCAACGACGGACCGAGTCTCTGTCCGTTGAATGGAGGATGTTGGATCTCCTTAAGTAGGCTAAAGTAGTCTTAACGCCGTCAAAGTACTTTAACGTGGGAAACCTGTTTATCATAACCACAATGCCAACAGATTATTCTCTCGCGTCTATTATATTATACATGTATATGTATAGCTGGTCGACTTATTTGAGAGATCGCTAACTCGATGGAAATCCCATGATAAATTACGCGTACGTTTTCCTTGGGCGAAATTAATTATTACCCGTCTACCGTTACGCCACATAATAATTCTTCGGAAAGGCTTCAAGTTTAATAACTATTGCGAAATAATGTCGTTTAAAATGTTTAACTTTTCTTCCCGTTTCTCTAAAGAGAATAGGAGTAACAACTTATGGAAAGTTTTAGGCGAAAAAATGGTTGTTTGCCGTATACATGTAGCGTAGTCGGTTGTCGAAATGTTTAAAAGTTAAACTCGAGGGAATTAGGTCGCCGTTGGATACTAGTGGTACCGTTGATCGCAAAAGCTCGTTTGCATCGCAGTTTCTCCACGTACGTACATACATTATCCTCTTGCTAAGCGATGCGAAGACATTATAGAGACGAAAGTGTGCTCGGCAGACACCGAAAATCCTCGGTACACGTTCGTTCTGGTCACCGGCCGTAGTACCGAGGGCGTCATTTATATTCATTTAGTCGGTCTACCTCGACTATACTTATACGAGTATTGGACAAGAGTATCCTCTCCCTCTGGCACAGGAGTTACCATCCAGGTTGCCGTACTTGGAGAGGAAAACTTTAGCTTGGAAACAGCAGCACCAGCACCAGGCACCGGCACACCCCTAGATTAATCTAAGACTCCAGACATTCCTCCTCCACCCAAGCCCACCGGTTACATAGCTTCGTGCACACGAGCTTTCTTGCCAGGTTTCGCGGCGTGGCGCGGCGTGGCGTGGCGCGGCGTGGCGCGGCGACGCAAACACAGTAAGAGCGAAATTAGTATTTGTCGCGGCGTTATTCAAATTAGGGTCTGGAAATTCTCCAACGTCGACTTTGCGTTTTTCTCTTTCTCCTATTTTTCTTTCGTCTTTTCCTTTTCAACGCATCGATTGCGTCTCCCTGAGAATTCCATGAAACAACGTTCGGCCGTACGCAAGCGGGGCGATCGCGGTACCTTTCGCATTCAACGCGTATCGTTTGCTGTTTTTAAGCGTTACTTTGTAAAAAGATGGAACATTTTGTAAAAGATTATTGCCCGTTTATCGAGTACTTTAGACTACGGTAACACGTACAGGTAGCGTAATCTCGTTCTGGCGTGGCGCGGCGTGGCGCGGCGTGGCGCGGCGTGGCGCGGCATGGCGCGGCGGATAAGAATCTTTCATCGTATGACGCATTTAGTGGCAAGATTGATTGTCCTGCATTATTAAACCCGCTCTCTCGTCCAGCGGCCCAATAACTGTCATGCGAAGGTCATCTGTTTCGCTCGTTCGTTGGCCGATCCAACGTTTTATTAAAGTCGCCAATTTTTCGTGCGCAGCTGCTCCTTTCCGTGATTCGATTCGCGCTGTACAGGTCACCGTCGCGTTTCATCGGGATATCAATTCCCTGGTTCGGTTCCGATTTCATAAACCGTATCCGAGCGAATAAGGCGAGCCAACAGGTGACCGTATACGCGCGTGCGTTCCGTTGGCTGTAATTCCGGCTGTAATTCCGTCAGCCCGGAGATGATGCCAACGATAGAACATTTAGCAAAGGGCATTTACCAACAACAACAATAATTTCGAATAAATTTCGTCTGGTTCCCGTTGCCACGTATTTTGTCCGCGCATTACCGTCGCATCGGCATCGGCATCGGCATCGGCATCGGCATCGGCATCGGCCCGCCTCGTTGTCGAATCGAACGTTCGCGCTCCGAACGAAAAGCTCGTTTAAAGCTCGAGCATTTGGCCGTGCAGCCGGTGGTCAAAGAATCGTATACGGGTATTATCGGCACAAAGGGCCGTCGTTACGGCTTACAAATTGCGAATGGTGCATCGAGTCTGCGGCCATGGTCCAACTAACAGTGCCTCACCGTTCGACGCTAAGCTCCGGCTTAGCAGACCTCTCCCGCCGCGATACGGTGCACCTTTACTGTTATGCTAACTGACAACGATGAGCTACTTTACATTAATCGTAGCGGAGAAGTTGCCAGTACAGTTACCTCGTTGGTCATTGACTGGCCGCATTTACTAGCACAGTCGATTCTCTCGAGCTTGAAACAATCTTAAATAAACGCGATGTAAATGAGGAATCTTTCCATCGATATCGTCCAGGCGATTGGTCGGATAAATTTCGTAAGGTGATCAATGGCAAGATGTATGGAAATTGCTGCTCTTGGCTCGACTCCACGGGACTCGAAGAACAACGAGTCAGCGCGGTACGTCCTTTATGCAATGATGGTTTTTGCGCGGTACGATCCGCTTGGAAATATGGAAGCGAAAAGAGACGCGGGGATCAGCCGAGAAGGAAACCGAGGAGAAAGAAAGAGAGAGAGAGAGATGCAGGGCGAAAGAAGTAGGGCCAGGGCAGATAATAGCCAGGATAGAATTGTTCCAGGAGCAAAAAACCAATCCATCCCGGTGTGTTATCGGATGGTAGAGACGCTCGTGGAGCAACTACGCTCACGTTCCAACTCCAGGGTCCCTCTTTCTGAAAATGCATGCTTCTCCGTCGGAATTGCTTTATCCGTGTGCAACTTGGAAATATGTACTTGTGACGGTACGTAGGAACCTTGGTGCAGTTACAGTTACAATAATAAGACCGCTGTATATAATTTGCGATAGATCGTTCGTTGACGCCACGTTCTCCTTTACTTGTATGTATGTATATGTATATTTACGATTCCGTGTAAAATCTCAAACCGTTATCTTTGATCGTTTTCAAGCGATCAAGGACAGTCGAGACGGTCTCGAAACGAAAAGATTAGTTGGTCGGCGACGGCGGTATGCGCCCGTCATAAATTATGCATTACAGTCGGTATTAAAAGTGGCGTGGGTTCGATTAAAAATTTCCCCGTAACTGGTTCACCGCAATGCAGCGGCGCGGCGCGGCGCATCCCCAAACTATGTACTTACCACTCTGTTCGGATTTGTATCGGTGTCGTGGATACTTTCGACGCGCGTCGTCATTATCCTGGCGCGAAAAACAATTCCGTTGTCTCCGCGGCGAGGCGAGGCGCGGCGCGGCGGCCTCTTTGTGAAACGGTCCCTGGGACGAAAGCTCTCGAAATACAGATTTGCGGTCGTTTCCCCTTAATCATCGTGTAAAAGTTGTTGCTGAAAATTCGACGAACAAAAGTTTGCCCGCGAAAACGGCTACAACACCGTAGTTACGGCACTAATTTCGCCGCGATATAATTGCGAAAACGCCGCGCCGTCGCGTCGCGTCGCGCCATAATCCTTTCAGGCCTGAAACAAACGGCGGTCCTCCGTGGTGCTGTCAGACACCGAGTGCCATTCCTGGAAGGTGATACATAACGTGGGCAGCGATGACGCGGATGAACGCCAGAGAGGTCTCTGACGAGAATATGGTCTAGAAAGGACATCGCAATTAAACATTTTGTTCCCGTTCAACCGGTACGACCGCGAGCACTTGACCCACATTACGAATCTAACGGTCCGCACTTTCCCTCTCCGACCTTTTTCCAATTATGCAGCCGCTATTTATCATTGGAAAATGTCAAGTCGTCGGGTCGACGAACCATTCGAATGGATAACGTTATCTCCTTACGCTTTTCATGGAATCTTTGAATACATTCTTGTGCTTTTCATCGCGTAGAGACAAGTACTTACGCGCGTAGACTAATTGGACTTGCGTATTCGCCTACCTACGCATTTCGAGATCGAAACTGACTGCAAACGATCAATTTCGTTGACAGAAATACCTACTTGGGTATATGTACATACATCGTATGTATATCGTAGACAGGTATAGTAACGCGATCGAACGTGAGCCGAATTAAAAATCTCCACTTGGAACGTAACTTTCGATGTCGAAAGTCGGACGATTAGCGAGTAGCGAGCACGGAAGCAAAACTGGAAATTGGAATAAACGAATCGACTACCGCGCAATTTTAATCCAGTGAATAAATTGATGGCGCAAGATATTAATTAAAGGTGGCAACGATCGGTGGATCGTTAGCAGGTGGAACGGAATTCGAGTCTGATTTTCCGGTGGCCGGAACCGAAGAGGAAGAAATCCGTCTTGGAAATAGTTTGGAAATGTCAGGAATACTTTGCGCGGCGTCCCGTCACGGCGATATTGCATTTCCAACCTTCGATGAGGCTGAAAAGGCGAAATTAGAGTGCTGCCGCGCATTAAAGCGCTTCCTGCTCCGACCTTCTCGTCGTTTCAAGCATCCGCAATCGGTGATAACTGTACCGAGAGATTTTCTAGCCAGATTCGAACATTGAAAAAAGAGATGGACCTGGAGGTCCGATATCGATTTCATTCGTAGTTAGTTTTCTGCGCGTACACGTATTTTACAAAACATAGCTAACAGTCGGATCGTTTGCACGGCACCTTTCCCCATTCAAATTCTTCGTCGTTGACTTGATTTCAAATGTACATTACAAGCGTGAAACTTTATCGATTGGTGACGTCCTGTATTAGGAATGCCAGAGTATCGAAAGCTGTAAAATTGTTTAACAAGAGCCGATAATGGCGCGAACGAGCGAGTTTACGATTTCGTGTGTCAATGTCACACACCGTGACGCGACGCGACGCGACGCGACGCGACGCGACGCGACGCGACGCGATGTTGTGCCTGTTGTTCGGGCGCTCGTTTTCGAATAAACAGACGGAATTTGCACGCGCGGGCCGAGCAAGCCAAGAAAAGCCAACGGCACACGTATTCGGAGGAAGATGAATGACCGTACTACGTCGTGCGTGTCTCGCCTCCGATGTAATTCGTAATGCTGTCGAACGTTTTTACAATGCTTCTGCCTTTACTATCTACATACTTGCATGTATACAAGTAACAACACAGCAACTACGTGCTACCAGAGGCAACTGTCACCACGAAATCCATACTCGGCAACATTATTCTCTTTCTCGAGTACGGTGTAACAAGTTTGCGAAGAAATACGATTAAATGCAATTTACGACTCGTTCCCTGGTCAACGTCCGTGTAATTCTACGCAAATGAAACGTTGTGAAAAGTCAGCATGTGAAAAGGAAAGAAATCAAGTCGTCCAAGTGTTCTGCTCGAAAAGGCAGGCCGCCAGACGAAACGGTACACAGATATTATCGACGTTTCAAGTAAGACGGAAAAAGTACATACGCGGTTCTTGACGGAACTTACGAGTTACGGGTATCGAATTCGGGTAAATGACTCGTCTACCAATTTTATCGATATTTTTAAACTGGGTCAACGGAGCATCCGTCATCGTTTTCGTTTTCGATGCCTCTAAGAATATGTACATATGTATGTACGATGCCGCGCGTATACAGAGATTCCCGTTCGAAAATTTAATATTCCTCTTTTCGGGGAAGCCCGAAAATGGCATTAAACGGGCCGCGAGAAGCCACTGTCGCTGTCATCGAGTTTGCAAAAGCCTCTCTTCCTCTCGGGCGCAGTACCAACGCGTTCCAAATGTCGTCTGCAAGTTACTATTGCATCGAGTATGCATGTCAGTTCACATACATATGTAATTCCATGTGTACATGTATCGTACGCGTGCGCCTTCCTCCTGCGTAAAAATATATGTACATATTCGAGCGAATACGGTTCGGCTATGGGGAAAAATAACCTCTTAAGAGAAACGCGTCGTCATGTTTAAAACCAATTACAATTAACTGTGAAAGTGATTGCTCTTGCTCGTTTGAATTCCTTCCAAGAACAGTAATTGTAAAGCAAGTATTATAGATAGCGAGCGTCCAATGTATCATAGAATGCAAGTACAGTACTGTTTCGATTCTTACATACATGTATATCTGCTTGACGGATAAACGGAACAACGAACGATTTAAATTTAAAAGTAATTACGATATCTAGTCGGAATTGTTACCAGTATCCGCGGACTTTGCCAACGTGGTCTCTCGAACGCCTCGATATCCATTTACGACTCGAGTAACCGCCCATATCGTGCTGTTTGCTCGTTCTCGCGTTACGTGTGGCGTCGCATACCTAGCTGTCGTGGATCCCATTTCCCAGGTGTATCGACACACGTGTTTACGCACGTGAGGAGAAACGATAACACCCCGAGAACCACGCGGTCTCCCCTAAATTACGATACTTATACGATATCGCATATATTACGTACCACGTATGTATCTATTAGACCGGTGCGTATTAACCTCCTGCTAACAACGAGTAACAAGACGGAACGTTTTCCGAACAAAATGTCAAGTTACATATATTTAATTTCGATTACTTTTTAAGGAGAAGGGAGGAAAGTACGGCCCCTCGCGTTGTTACGCGTACGTTAAAAGGGCTAACCAAAGACGTTTGCGAGAAAAGAATAATGTTGGATCGTGTAAGTAGTACCAGTACTATGTGAATATACTATGTATACATAGAACGATCTGCGATCTAAATAGCGAGCACGACCGTGCGACGGCACTAATGTGCATTTAATGTCTTAACTTTGAATACGGCCAAGCTCGCCGTAAGATAACATCTTAAATATGGTTGTTGCGTTCGTGCAGCCAACGAAGCTATCCCTCGACCAGCACGTCACAGAGTAAAAGGAGATACCAAGAGCCCCGAGAAAAAAGAAACTTTTCAGAATCGACCGAACGAACCAACACCCGCCAGGTAAGCTACACCCCTTCCAAACGATTTCTTCGTTTCCCTCCTTTACGCCGGTTGTTTCTCTTTTCCCCCTGGCACAACACACCGCATCGAGAGTGTACGATCTCGCTGTCGACCAGGGGAATAACCAAAAGTTTTTCCATTCGCCGGAACGACGCGACGGAAAGAAAGACGTAAGCACGGCCTGCCTCTATTTCGCTTCCTACATGGAATTTTCTTTTCTCTTACTTTCTCTCAACCGCGACGATACTTGGCGCAATCAAGCGAAATACGTATACAGTATATGTAGATCCAGACACGGTGGTATTATCCGTGCCATGGGACTCTACGACAACGTGAGAAAAGGTATACAATACCGTTCATATACATACATACATACATATGTACATAGTTATTCGATCGACTTTTAGTGCCGGTACATAATACACAAGGATTATGTATTTTACGTTGCCGCGTTAAATAATATTTTGAATTGCCAGCAAACGAGTTTCGACGTTTATCCATGGTAATAAATTAAGGTTCGTTTTAGAAGATTGTGACTCGAATTCATCTTTTAGAAGAATAAAGTCGAAGCAAAGTGTTCCGATCACGCTATCCCTTTGATTAATTATGAATGCTTGGGGGCTACTATAAATTTTTCATCGTCGATCGCAGCCGTTTTGCCTCGCGTAATATGTATCTCAGAAGGACGATCGCGGAACAAGAGTTGCTTCGTTTTCTATTTTATGAAATTCATCATCAACTTGTGTATTCTCGTCGGTGAACAATTCAATAGCCTAGAGAAATAGAAATTGCGTTTCTATTTCTTCTTGTTTCTGTCTCGTACGAGCGTGTGCTTCCCCTTTCTAAGAGGATGTTCCGACAAATGGGGTAAAATAAAGGATCGAAGCAACAAACATTCCATATTTCCTGACTCATCTTCTACACGAAGACTCCGTATTCTTTTTACGAGGAAACGGATTCACTTAGGGACACGTGAAGGGACACGAACTTGAATTCGTGTTCCGCTACGAAATACACGACTGTATTGTAAGGGGATGGCCGGGATTCAGGGTAAGTGCAGAAGGCAGAGTTTAAATATACTATACATATGGTATGCGTTTATTGGTCTCTTTCCTCAACGGGGGGTCTGGACGAGACTCTCTGCCGTTGGTCGTCCGTACATTCGGTCATCGCCGGTAAATCGGCATATCCACAAAGAATTGCGGCGCGACATAAAAGCCCTTTTGACGGCTCACGGCCGCCTTTGACCTAAGGCCACGTCCACGCCACGTGTCCAAAAGCTGACCGGCTAATATCTTACGGTATTTACCAGGAAACTCCAGACACCATGTTGCTTGTTTCAAAGACCTATTTTTCTTTTTTTGCTCGCGAAATCCGACGGGAAAAAAATAACAGATAATTACTTTTCGAAACGTTCGGCATCGACATCCGGTGATTTGTGAAAAACTGCGAAAGATCGCGAATCCATTCAGATTGTACGGTCGAACGAAGACGTTCACGATTCCGTTCTGCGCGGCATTTCGCAGGTGAACCGATACGAAGCGAATATTGGAAAAGCAAACAGTGTGTATCGTCGAATTCAGGAATGCTTTATTCTGGCACATTCGCTTCCGATTTGACATTCACGAACGCCGGCGTGCACAGTCTGTGGGTTTTATATCCATGTTCCGACCGTGTCTTCCCCTTATATTCGCCGAGATTTTCTGTTTGAACTTCCGGTTTCACGAAATAAGTTCCCGGGACTGTATGTACCTTATCAAATAAGGTGAAACAACCTCGCCCCAAACTTACCAATCGATCGGAATTTTCTTCGGAAACAAAAAACCATCGTGCTGTAAATTCGATCAAAGAATTATCCATACTCGATTTAAACTAGCTAATTAGTCGAAACGCGAGGGCGCGTCATGGCGTGGGATGGCGCGGCGCGGCGCGGCGCGGCGCGGCGCGGCATGGCGGCTGCGACGTTTAAAACGGCTCAAAGAGCCGTTCTCCCTCATTCTTCTCTTGCCTGCAGCGTTTATTTCGTACCTACGTGTGTAAGATGTTCGTTTCAAGGTGATCGCTGTTGCGTTGAATCGCTTAAAACTTGGGAAATGGCCAGTAAAGCGGTCCAAAGTTTACCTCGCGCGGCTTTAATATATCTTGTTCGTTCAAGAGCAGGTTAAGGAGAGGGTACGGGATAGAAGCTACTTTCTTATTTAGCGATAATTACAAATTCCCGCCGCTTCTTTGGCCGTACCCGCGATCTTAAGACCTCCTGCATCGGCTTTTCTCCATTCAACGACCTAGAACCGACATTACGGGAAGATATTGCACGTCGAATAGAAAATTGATTAACGCCATCGACACTAACACAATGCGTTTTATCAGCCTTTCTCGATCATGTCTACCTACTTTTTCCCCTCGAGCTATTTAGAAAACAATCTTTCGCGTGTGCTTGTTTCTGCGTTATTTATTCTTTAAGTATCAGTTAATTTCAAATAATTATTCATTGTGTTGAATAAATTATTTTTTTTATCGAAACCTAGTCTGATGGTTGGTAACGTCGTTGAGAACTCACCTTGGCACATGATGGTAAGAATGTGGAGAATACTGATGGTCAAGTATCGTCTTCTTCTCTGATTGTTTGCCATTTTAGTGCGTTTCACGTGTTACGCCTCGAAGCTTATCTGCAACAATATTATACGAAAAGTTTATAAATGATAAATAAGAACCGATTCGCGTACACTCTATTTTTGAAAATGTTCAAGTTTCCAAGGGTACGTGTTCTAAATTTCGATATACGAGAACCGCTGATCGATGCATTCCGATGAAAAGAGTCGCTGGCAATTAATAAGTGAACCTATCCATCATTAGGGAGGCCGTGTTAAGGTATAGAATCTACATGACAGGAATATGTAAATACAGATCCATCTAGTCTAGGACGCGCATCCGAATGCATATTGCGACGCGTCGCGCGTCGCGCGTCGCGAGTCGTATCGTTGGTTCGTCGATACATCGGGAATCCATAGGGCCGTGAAATCATTAACGCATGGCTAAGTCAGTGTAATAGGGGGATCCTGTAATTAACGAACACCCAATGTTAATCAAGTTTATTGAGCTGTAACGTACGTACAACCACTCGAGAGGATATAGCCTGTATTCGAGTGCAGTGAACGTCTAGAGCGTGTAGCGAGTGGAAACCAGAGTCTGAGATCGATCAATGTGAATAGGATAGAAGAAAAGTAAAAAAATGAAGAGAAAGAAATGATTTGGAGATGATTTGTGGAAAGAGAGAATTGAAAAGGACGCGGATAGGAATGCGATTCGACTTTTTACTGTGCGACGTCACCACTAATTATAAGTTTAATCCTAGTTGTGCCATGACGTACAGTTGGGTTCTTCTCTATCTAGAAATTGACAACAACGTTAAAAGTTGATTTAAAAATTTGATGCTCGAAAGGGTAAGATTGTCGCGGTGATTTTGTTTGCTTATAGAGGTAGCGTCGTAGACCATTGGAGTGTTAAGAACAGCGCCGGCAGTCCTGGAACTTGATTCATTGCGTTATTACAAGTTTTACGAGTTAATTAACGGAGATTTTTTAAGTAATATCACACGGGTAGTTCGGCAAAGCGGCTCTTGTTATTACATCACGGTTTTACACATCCAACGGCGTTCAAATTACCGCGGGTGGCTTCAGCTATCGCGCTCAGCCCATAATTAGTAAACTCGGTTAACGACTAACGACACGACGCCCGTTCACTGACGGTATCGTTACCCTTCTCTTCTTTTTCCCCCGTTAAACTCGTTCCTAGCCTGTGACCAGCTCGTAAGTCGAAAATGACAAGTTACTCCGTATTATCCGTTACTACATACGTACAGTATGGATTGTCGATTAACAGAGAGACGTTTACAAACTATCCGAAACGTTACGCGGTTTAGCGTTGTCGTTGTATGTACATATGTATATATAAATATATTTAAAATCAGAGTAGTTAATAGTTCGATCGGTTCTTTAAATAATGTCCTCGAATGTTTTTTCTTTTTCGAGAAATATGTACATATGTACACGTACACGTACACGTACATAGGTATGTAGCTATATGCAGGTTGTTCGGTGTAATTTCGAGGATCTTTTGTTAAAAAAATAAAAGATAACACCGGCTCGATACTAAATATTCGCGGAATATTCATACGCGTAAAACGAGCCGGAAACGCGTGTACATAAAAAGTAACCAATCCCGAAATTGTTCCGGTTCAGTTGGCCGGCTTGTTCGGCCGGTAAACGATTATTGTATCGTTTTTACGGGTCTGTTTACCGGTAATACGCAGAAAGCCGTCCCTTTTAACGGCGCCGATTGTTTAATCCAATTGGACGAATAGCCGTTAGCTCTGTCGGTGCAGAGCACCGATGCGTCGCGTCGCGTCGCGTCGCGTCGCGTCGCGTCGCGTCGGCTCGCATCGACTGCAACGGGCTGCCGCGCGTCCAGATTTACGAGGCGATTTACAAATTGGCGGTTATTGTGCTCCGCTTGGAAATCAAACTGTCCTGTAAATCAAAACGTCTGCCAGCGTTCATTAAACGTCAGACAAATCCCGGAAATCGGTCGTCGGTACTCGCACACTGACGCCAACCCCGCGACCTCCTACTCTCGTTTCTGCATCCAAGTTTCCGTTTCCGTCGGTTGCCTCCACCCGATCCACGCACCCGCCAGACATTACCGTCACGAATTTACCAGGGAATACCTCTCGTCCACTGGAAACTCTCGTAAACCATTTACCCGGTAGCTTTGTTTTTCTCGTTGGTACGCGCGAGACAACGAAATAACTCCGCGCGGAGAGCATCGTTGAGAAATAATTGTTTAATCTTGCACGCCTCTGACGAATCTCGGCCCGGTCTGGCCGAGCTTAGCTTCCCCGGCATCGCATTCCCTTTATTTTTACACGACACGGCCGCGTTTACAGGGATTGGTTACTACGCACTCGTCATGATACTCGTCAATCTCGCGATTAATATCAGACGGCCCGTCATTCATTGCAGAATTATTTTTAATTATAATCCAACGATGATTAATTATCTTAATAACAATTTAATAAAAGTAAATTTAATCTTTTTACACTGTTTTCTAGTTATTTATCGTAATTAATGTTACGAGCCGAAGGATATGAATATCATTTGCATCGTTACGCCGACTCGGGCTTCCGAATTCTCATTCCGAAGGTGATTCTATGTGGCAACATATCTGGTAATCTGTATAATCTGTATAATTTAGTGCAAGCCTACAATGCTTCATTAAAATCAAAGTTAGAACGGCTACTACATAATCTACCATAATGGATGTGCGCGCAAGATGTAAATCATCAAAATCTGCAAAACTGTAGGAGGCAATTTTCAAAAATCGCATACCAATGGATTTCGAATAAAATGCTCGTCATTTTTTGTCATTATGAAAATTTCAATAAAATGAAAAATTAAGTTGATAAATTTTTTTTTTTTGGTATAAACAAATTGTATTTTTTTTAAATTTTTCAACACCATGTTATTGTACATAAGAAAGAAACCATCAACCTCGCCCATTAACAATTTTTTTTCTATGTCTTTCCGTTTTCGAGATAGCCGTTTCGAGCGAAAACTTCAAGGGGGTGGTTTCGGACCAATTCTAATAAATTCCACCAGTATCCGAGAAACGTTTAAATGAAATAATCTCGAAAATACGTTGTTGGTTCTTTTCGATTAATATTTATTATACAAGTAGAATCACCAGCTACATACTCGTATAGGAAAGAATCGAAAAGAGGAATCGTTAACAAGTACATAAGTTGTAGACACGTATCGATATTTTCTAGCCGAATAGTACAGCAACCTGTAAAAAAATATAGAATTTTACGATTCGTTCGTGGCTCGCGAGCAACAAGGATAATAATTAAAAAACATTCCAGTAATTGCAATCGTCGGCTGAAAATCACGTTTCCGTAGATGGAGCCGAAAACGTTCGGTTAAAATCGTCGTTTGCTAACGGGAAAGAACACGTTGGCGAAACTACTAAAAATCTTGATCGTTAATTCAAAATCGAGTTATCGGATTATCGGAAATAATGCCGTTATGTCGAAACGCTTTTACCAACAATTTTGAAAAGAATTCTCGAACCCGCTCGATAAATTAAAACGAAACATTTCCCTGATTTGCACCGTTACTTTCGTTTTTCACTCAGAACAGTCTAACGATCTTCGTAAATCTTTTTCAGGGCACGTTCGGGTCTTCGTTAAAAATGTTACGAGGATTTCGAGTCGTGTTCGCAATTTTACTGCCGGCAAAGCTGACGTTCGAACGGAAACACTTTTTATGCGATACGCGCGGGCTCCCGGGCTCCCGGGCGCACGGACGCGCGGACGCGCGGACGCGCGGTCGCGTCGATCGTGTCACGAAAGCACGGAAAGGAAAAGAGATAGAGAAACGACAATTATTCGAGACTGACATTTCGTCGGCGAACTTTGTACTCTTCTGTCCAGTAATTTTCCTATTTGGGTCAATCGAGGTGACACGGCTCGTGACTCTGCAATTCCGTATCTCAGCTATTCCGGTACGGTACGGTGGTCGACGAGAGGGCAGAGAGCAAAGGACGGTATCGCGTCGATTGAAAGTACCAAACGCGAGAAAAGTGGGTTAAACCGTAGGTGGCAGTCTTGTTAATTTCTTTGCCGTTTTAAAAGCTCTTTCTTCAACTAGACAGTTGAAAATATTATAGTTTTCGTTGAACTTGTGAACCAACGAACGAGCAACCTACCAGGAATAAAATAGAAACTATCGCGACAATTTCGATAATAGTCGAGAACGGGCGAGGACGACGACGATGAAGAACGGAACCAACGACGACGGCTGTCGAAAGAAAAAAAGATAAGAGAGCTACGAAGAAGACCAAGACTGTTGGTTCGTTGAACGGTTCTTTGGAATTCGGTGAACAACCGAAGAATGGGTTTATTCGGATCAACGTTTCTTAACGAGGAAAGTTGTGCTTTACCGCCAGCTTTGTGTATTCTCGAACAGAAACGATGGGGCAAGTCGGAAAAGTTTGCTGGCAAATTATTTTTCTTAAATCAAGACAACTTTCGTTGTATCTATCAACGTTGTATCGTAACTTTTTCATCGGCCTATGATTATTCAGGAATCATTTCTCGTAACAGCTAGAGTAGAAGATTATAATTGCGTCGCGTTGTTAAACAATACAGATTACATATGTATATGAAATGGAAAGGGATTTGCAATTAGTCGAAAGACAGATACGTTTCACAGGTATCTATGATGGAAAGTTTTAATTTTCGGCTCGTAAGACCTTCCATCAACGTCGTCGTATCCTTCCATACGTACGTACATACATACATACATACATACATACATACATATGTACATATGTATATCGGGTAGGCGTCGAACGTTTCTCGACGATTGCACATCGCCGTTATCTCATTCACGGCATAGAAGGTACATACAACTTCCCTCCGGGGAATATAATCATTCTTTGTAACGCAAAAGTGTGCATCAGCAGGCTCGAGCGTTCTTTAACCGTTAAGCTTGCATATACTGTCGTGAAACGAGGGGAATACCGCGAGAGTACACTTTCCGATCGGCAACGTATATCTTTGTAACTGCAAGAGCACTTTAGCTCGAGCACACTCGAGGAACCGTTTGAAGTCATCGAAAGAGAGAGAGAGATAGATAGATAGAGAGAGAGAGAGAGAGAGAGAGAGAGAGAGAGAGAGAGAGAGAAGTGGTTGATGTTTGCGTCGAACGGACTCAAAGAGAACACTCGTGGAGAGTTTGGAATCCTTACAAAACACCAAAGAAATACATACCGCGAATCCATTACATGTCCGATTAAAAGTAAACTTTTTTACGCATTATCCATAGGATTGGAACGATCGAATCGAAGAAGCGGTTCTCGTACTATTCGAGATTGGTCGAAAAATTGGATCGTTTCGTCAAGGATAACGCACGTAAGTACTTACGCGTTAACAGATACACAACTTCCATAAATCAAGGATATTATAAAACAGACTGCCGTTAAATACCGAGAGCAATTGGAAATTTTGATTTACGCCGGTTATCGAGGAAGGTTCGTAATAAGTTTGTTAAAAAGCGCAGCTAGAAATCGGCCATAACTCTTTCCCGCTACAAAGCTCTAAATCCCCGATACGTTAACCCGGTGTAGGTTCGCGAGAGAGAAAGCTAGATAATACGTACTTTTTTACGAAAGTCCGTGGATTTCCGGAGACATATCGTCGAGGATCCACTAGCAACCTTCGATTCCACTCGGATCGAACCTCGGTGATTCGGTATTACCTGTATCGCGACGACTGTCTATGAAACATTTATTGCACTGCACTCTGGCGACTCTTCGAAAACGATGAGAATAACGCCGTGAAAGAATTCACTGCGGATCACGCGGCACTAGAATCGATCGAACCACTTGCGTTTTTGCGTTAACGGTCAGGGCACGGATTTTCTTCCGGGTTTCTTCGACTTTCGTAAAACCGACGAAATGAGCATCAGCACTGAACCCGATGTACTGCCACATGTATAGCTCGACAACTTGGAAAAGATCCCTGCGGTGGTAGAACGCTTCGAATGGTAGATCCCTTCTCTCGTTAACCACCCCTCTGTGGACACAGTTTCACTTTTAGTAGCTCGACGATGGCAATTTTATGCTATTCCAATTCGAATTTAATCGGTCGTTGAACAGATTTAACTGTGTAAAATAATTAGTCTCGTAATTAATTGCCATCTTTCCATATAGCATTGCTTGTTTGAAACGGTGTCGCGTTTGAAACAGCCAACGTTTACGCGACTCTACGTCTTATCGCTCGGTCTGGTTCCTACCATTCGTCTCATCACCCTCGGACCATGGATCGCTCTCTCAGGGATCTTTTTCCGACAAGTTGTCGAGCGATACTTTCGCTTATTTCAACTATCGAGATCAACTGTCCTCCGGTGACCGGTATCTTATCGGCTCACGAATATCGTTCCACGCTTTACCGGTTGCTTTCCGATAATATTTCTCGGCATGATTTAGTGCGAGAAACGTTTGTTCGCTGTTTCTGTTTCCGTTTCTGTTTCCGTTTCTGTTTCTGTTTTTTCTTTTCAATTAATAATGTTACTGTTGTTTTTTTCCTCTCCGCACCGGTTCCGTTGCACGACTATGTTTGATTAATCGATAACGATAATGGTTCCGTGGTACGGCGAACGATCAACGTAAACCGCGTGCAACGGACTTCGATAAATGTATCTGGTTATTTATTGGCAAAATCATGCGTGTGGCACACGCAACGCCACGATAGCGATGGAAATGCGATCGTTCGCACGACTCCGCGTCGCGCCGCGTCGCGCCGCACAGTGCCGCACAGTGCCGAACCGTGCCGGACCTCTGATCGTCGGTGCGCGATCGATCTGGAAATATTATAGTTCCGTTACGGCCAGTCGGTGAGCAAACGATCGTTGATGATCGTCATAAATCACAGGAACGATTTACAGACCACCGAATTTCGTATAAATCCACGGTAGAGAGCAACCAAGACTATTTTTATTTAAAGCCGGCCAACGGACGCTGTTAGCTGTTCGGACGCTAAAATTTATTCCCTTTTAGCCACTTGTAATCTATTCTTATTCTCGATTTTCGAATGAAATTTTAGTGAAATTTGTGATTTGTAAGTGGTTAGAATTCAGCCGGATCTTTGGGATCATGGTACACAGGTTCCTGTTCCAATTACAAGAACGCCACTTTGGCACGTTCGCCCACCCTCGGTTGCCGATGTCTCGCTTCACCCTCAGAAAATAAAATAGCTTACTTCCTCTAGTAAATCCTCCGCTATCTTGTCGTTATTATCGAACAATCGCGGCGAACGTTTAAACGCGGCAAATACAGTTGCGAACAAACAGCGTAACGTTCGACGAACTTTATTTCTATTTATTCTCTGGCACAGTTTCAAAGAGAACGGATCACGGAGTTGCCGATAAGGGAAGAGGAGTCGGTGATCGATCTTAAATCGAACCAAGAGAAATATCATAGGGGATAAATGAAAGTAGGGTAGGCCGAATAGGGCCGGTGTGCGAACAAACGGAATTCAGCGGACTCTCGGTTGAACGTTAAGAACGATCGTTTCACGCACCGATATCTCTCGACTCTGGTGTCGGCGGACCGTTTCGAAACGTTATTTTCGGCTAGAAAGGGCCACCGAGTATGCAATGTTTGCGAAATGGAACTCGTAGCACCTGCACCGTCGTTAATTACTCGTCGAAGCGGACGACGGTTAACACGACGACACACCGCGATAGACTGGTTCGCGGTACGGCATCCCGAAACCCCTTTAGCCACGACGGGGCTACTGCTGGTGAATGCTGGCTGGTGGTGACGGTGGTGGTACCGGTGCTACTGCTCTACCCGCGTCCTCGTATATACATACTATACGAGGAGCACGGACACGCGCGTTGGCCTTGCGCGAGCGCAATACCCCCCCGCGATTCCGCCGGTAGGGGTTGTTTCATGCCTGCCTCCTTCGAAAATACTCCCGAGTTCGACAAACCCCCGCGCCCTTTTATCCACCGTACTCGCATATTCGACGATTTCTAACGATCGCGATGACCAACGACGACCAGCTGCTTACGCTTTTTCATTCCGAAATAGGGAGAATATTAAATATTATTTAGTTGTTTCGCGGATAGAAGAATTTCCTGATAGAAGAAATATTGTACCCGAAGAACGATCGGTGGAAGTTTTGGGACGTTGCGATCCGTTTGACGGGCAAATCGTGGCTAAAGCACAGAAATTCAATGATCCGATGATGCCTTCGGGGAAACGTAACATCTTGGAGTGGAAACCTACGGCGATAATAGCATGGCAATGTCGGACACGCGCTCAGCCGGTTCATGCTTCCGCATCATGGGCATGCTCCTCGCCTTTCGAGCGTAACCTGGCCATCGGAATTTCGTGATAGCTACTATCGAAGAAAACGCTTTGCCAGCAGCCGCCCTTCGCGCTACCTCACCAAATCCCGAGACGTTGCGCGTCACAGACCTACATACATACATGTAAGTACATACGTATGTATTTCGCGATAAACATGGTCACACGCCATCGCGAACGGAACATAGATCCGATAGTAACTACGTTACCGATGCACGCGATAATCTCGTTCAACTACTACGATATCTAGCGTATCTTGTAAAAAGGCAAACCAACTAAACGTATTTTTCGATCGCGACAATGTCACCGATAGTCCTCGTTTCGTCCTAAATACGTACGATTTTCGAGATTTAATCCCTACACGGTACTTAGATACGTGGAATCGTTAGTTGGTGAGTTGGCGGTTAGCCGTTGCAAGTCCGACTAGTTAGATCCACCCGTTACACGTACTACAGATACGGCATATACCTTTGTAGCGAATCTGCTACTAGACACGTATGTACGACGCGGCTTTGCTTTTCTGTTTCTCCGAGTGTCGCGCGCTTACGCACAGGGCCAAGGATTACGTGTCACAAATTGCTATTAACCCTCTGCGAACCTACACAGGCAGGCAGGCAGGCAGGCAGGCAGGCAGGCAGGCAAACAGACAGACAGAGCGAGCGAATCGTCTACAAGTGCTTCCAGCATACTTGATGCGATTGCGCGCCTGGATAAGATTTAAACACGCGATCCTGCGATAGGTAATTTGCTTTTTAATTTCTTTTTATAAATCGAACCCTCTCTTCTCTCGATTTTAATCAGCGAGATACGATTCGAGAGCGGATTCGAGTTCTCCTTTGGTATTGGGCATGTCGTGAGTATCCGTTCGATGTTGAAAATATTTTCAGCGAGGTCTAGTCTCCGCTGGGACTCGTTCCTGAAAACAAAGGCTGCTGCGTCACGTCGCGTCGCGTCGCGTCGCGTCGCGTCGAAGAGAAATTCAAAGGGAGACGTGCCACGTTTCGTCTTGCTCGCGTTCGAGAACGCGTTATTATCCGAGTAACATAAAGCACACGTAGATTACCATTGTCGTCCGAATTGTGCTCAAGATCACGACGAGGTGGGAATTTTCAGTTGCGAATCGCCTACACGAAACAATGTACAATTTCGTTCTGAGAGTGTTTTTACGAACAGTGTAAATTTAAAATCGATCGGGAACCATTCGTAATCGCGTTTATACGTATGTGGTAAATACAGCATCGATGAAGATGAATGGAGAAACGAATGAATCGAACGATTAAAAAAATTAAAGGAGAATCGCTTAGATGAAAACGCAATTGAAGGAGAATGCAACGGTAACGGGTTACGTCGACGTCTCGACTATCAGGATCTTATCCTTGAAACTACTGAACCTTCCAACTCTCCGAGTCCCCTCTTGATGTTCATCTTGTAATATGTAATGCGGGTAGACAGCAAATTACGTAAGTGGTCTGATTAAATTTAACGAGACCGCGCGCGAGCAATTCGTGGCTTCCTCGAACGGACGGACGGCATAATGATTTATCCGACAAAGTCTCGAAACTCTGGCTATTTGAAATTTCAATCCTCGAGGTATGAAATTACTCTATGCTATGAAATCTCTTGCGATCGGCACTTTTACCGTTTTCCTCGTGTACCAGCTGCCAGTTTGAAATTCCGTTTCTTTTTTTCTTCCAATCTACACGCGTTTCTGCGATTTAAATCAATTTAACGCTTCCAACAGCCGGGAACCGCTCATTATCGGCCGTTACTCTTCTCCCACTAGCGCGGCGCCCGATGTTACGTATATTCGTTGCCGGGAGATCCTCCACGAACAGAATGAATTTTCATTACGAGGGCAAAAAGCGCAAAAACCATTTTTAGCTTCCTCTACTCTATAGGGTTTCGTTATTTGATCGCGTTAGAATGCGGTGCACGATGTGCTCCTCCTGACCATACACCATCGACTCCAATTTCTCATTTTATTCTTTGAGAATTCGCGATCGAATCGGCCACGAACAAAGGAATCGTCGCGAAAGATTTTAACATACCGAAAAGTGTTATCGAAACGTCGACGGAGCAAACGACAGATTGTAATAATATTTCGATTATCGTTCGGATATTATCAAGAGAGGTTAGGTTACTTTAGTCGATAAATAGCAAAGAAACTATACATACGTATAGAGACCGTGAACGGTAGGTATGTAAGTAGTACTCGGTCCTCGGTCCTCGGTCCTCGGTCCTCGGTCCTCGGTCCTCGAGAGACGACAACCGGTTTAGAAAATTTCGACCTTTCCTAAGAATCGAATAAGCGTCTAAGCAGCTTTCTGCTTGGTCAATAATTACGCTGCGGTGTAATTAGCTGATAGAATCTAAGAAGATAGGCTTGTCTCGACGAAACAAAAGAATGTCAAGCGCTCTATTATACGTCGGTTCTTTCGTTTAACCCATTATTTTTCTATTACCTGGTAATATTCGCGCGTCAATCGTTATAGTTTCGTCAAGAGGGTGTAAAGTTTCACGTTAAGATGGTTAAATAAGGGTGGTACGCCTGCGTTAATAAAGATTACCGTAGAGAGTATTAAATCTATACATACATATACATATAGAATAGTTTTTATTGGAAACTAATGGAAAATTTAAATTATTCGAGGTTCATGATTTCGTAATTGCGCGACTGACACCATCGCCAGCGATCGATACTGACCATTGTCGGTTTTCGATTTCAGATAAGTCTGCATCGAACGTTTCTAAATTACGAAACCGATCGTCGGTCGCCGTTCGCGGCAGACCAATATAGTCGGTTAAAGATAATAAAGCGAATTAAGATTCAAAGCGCACGTCTCCCGGAGTCGTGGCACGACCATACACTCCAGTTTTCGCGTGTAATACCAGCCAGCCAGCCAGTCAGTCAGCCAGCCAGCCAGCCAGCCAGCCAGCGTGCGACGGTGAAACCTGACATCCTTACTAAAATTCGAGACTAATTTCGGCTGATCCCACCGCCTACGCGTACCGAACATTTAGCAACTTGAAATACCAAGATGGATCTCCAGCAGAACATTTTCACTGTGCGTTGCCTATTATTCCGTAATGAAACCTAGTTGTTTGAAACACCGTACACTGTAGGTGTTGTGTGACGCAACTGCGTGCCTATCTCTTGCAATACGATCCGCCTATTCGATCGCCTATGCTGCTCTTGCGTTAAATCATGCAGCAGTTATAGCGGGAACACTGTCCATTGTCTATCCACTGTCAAGGTCACTTGAAAGCCTATATCGCCTTGGACATCCTTTCAACGAATAGTAATAATAATAATAATAATAATAATAATCGTGAATCGGTAAATCTGGGCACGCGTAATAGGAGCGATTTTCGCTCGTATTCCCAACGCCGAATATGCGTTGCAGCGTCGAACACAAACAAGTTGCCGTCGAAACGCGAGCAAACGGAAACTTTCGAACTGTACACGCATTTTAATGAACTCAATACGATACTCGGAAGCATTTTCGAGAAAGTTTGCGACACCGTGTATCCCACAACATCGACGACGGCACACGTGCGCGAACGTACGTATAACGAATTTTGTGCATCGATGTGATCCACGGCAATATCGCCTAAAATAGCAAGTGCCAATAACCGGGCAGGATGTTAACGATGGAAGGAACAGCGTTCGTTAATTATTTACAAGTTTATCGATGCATCGCGTGCAGCGTCGCGTAAAGTAAAATTGACACGAGCCACGGCTAAAAATTAGCGAGAGTGCCCGTCACGGGCCAATTTCTTCGTTCCGCAACGATAATTTACGAGCTCGCGAAAAGGACGTCGGGCGAATACAAAATCGAATTCGATACCGTCATAAAATTTAAACGCATATTGTTTCCTTTTTGTTAAAATATTCCTCTTCTTAATCACATTTTCGTTGAAAATGATCAATGAAAACTGTTTGAAAAGGAGAAATTCGTTGGCCTTTTTTGTTTGTAACGCAAACAACCAAGTATTAAATAGAGAGTGGCAGAGAATGTCGCACAGGTAGGTACTTACGGTGAACGGTGAAACTAACGCGTTACGTTGATCTGAAATTGTTGATTTTTAACAGGACGCGCTGGACAATCTTGAAAATTGAAAATTCACGGTGGCTGGTAACGTTGTTGCACATACTAGATAGATACGGGCAATTGCTTCACTTAACGAGAAACACGTTCGACCCTCGCGTTTGTTCCCTCTGACGGAATCCGATACATATTAACCGTCGCGTTGTTTGATACAGTTCGATATACGTACGTATGTATGTATGTATGTATGTATGTATGTATGTATGTATGTATTTTGTGCTGCGTGCATTTCCTCGGCCGCTTTTGCCATGCTCGTTTATCTCATGCCTGGCCTGGCCTGGCCTGGTCTGGCCTGGCTTGGCCTGGCCTGGCCTCCATGGGGATGTTCAAGGACCTTCGTTACGACATTCAAGAAAATCGCACGAGGAACGTGCCTTTTTCGCGTTTCGAATTTCCCAGTGCACGATTTGTTAGAGATACGTGCGAACCGAGAAGAAAAATAATAGAAAACTCGCTTGAAATACATATAATACGGGTACGGTTTACGAGTTTTTACGATTTTTCCTAGAGGACTTTCAGTTTGTTTCTCTCTATAATAAGAAGAAATAATGAAATAACGAAAAGATAACAGTGTGTGGATCGATCGGGAAGAAAGATGTGTCGAAAGCGCTTACATACGTTCGGATCCAGCTACCGTAAAGGCGAACAAGGTTCAAAGATGCAATTAAAGTCTCCAACCAAGTAAGTACAATAGGGAGAGCATAATCGAGATGTAACTCGCGCTCGAGGTGGGATAGTCTTGTAAACATATGTCTCTCATGGGGTATTTAATTCAGGAGCACGGACAGAGCTCGAATTGCCAAGTTGCCCCCTTTTCCCGTCGGGTCGGCAAAGGACAGCGCAAGAAAATATAGAGAAGGAACAGGTTAAGGAAGGCTGCGTTCTAAAGGAGCGGCCCCACGATCTTCCGCAACGCCGTTGCTTTTTCCTTGGACATAGTAAATACTGAAAGTGGAGGTTACCCCTCTGGGACTTTGCTGTTACTTTGCCGAGTTTACAGACCCTTCGACCTTGCTACTTGGTTGGTTTTTTCTTCTCGCCGTGCCCGACCCGACCCGTTCCGACCCGTTCCGACCCGTTCCGACCCGTTCCGACCCGTTCCGACCCGTTCCGACCCGTTCCGACCCGACCGATAAGGAGTCAAGAAAAGATTTTACACTTGGCTGGAAAATAAAAAGTGACGGTAGGTGATGTTGTCGAAGCAACGGAATCCTTTTCCTACCACGGTTTCCATCCCCTTCCGCTACGCGTTCGATCGAAAGAGAACCTTGGTGGAAATATTTAAACGATTTAAGCGAATCGGACCGATCGGCAACAACTTATCTATGTATGTATCTTGTTTTCAGCCAGAACAACGACGATACACACCATCGTCTATTAACTACGATCGAAATTTGTGTATCCTTAGGTGTCCGTGTCGCGCGATCGAGCATGCGGAAACAACGTAACCTCGGAACGTGTATCAAATGTATAAAGGCACGGGGTCGGATCCGTGCGTGTGTTGCGCGCGTTTGAGCGAAGGGAACACAGTCGGCCAAAGAGGGGAAGGGAATGACGAGGGCGGGAACGTGGGAAGAGAAGGTGGGAGGGGAGAGGGAACAGTGCCCTTAATACCAAGCAGGAGTTCAAAGGTGGACCCCGCAACAACGCATCTAATTACTTGCTTCCTCCGTGGTCCGTGGCACAGTGAATTTACATCTTGTTTGTTCAAGCACCTGTAGCAACCTATCTCCACCCTTTCCCTCCCGATCACAGCCACTCCCTGTTTGGTCCTCTGCCCCCTGTACCCTTGGATGTAGATTGGATACTGCCTATAAACAGGCAATTGCCTTTGACTCTGAATGCCCCGCTGTAGAAAGTCTAGCCGCCGCAGAGTAGCAATATCTTGCGCAGGTTCTCGTGTCGTGCCCGCCGGGCATCCCGATATACTCTTTCTAGTTCGCGGAAATTCCTGGCCGGATGTACCTACACGGAAACCTCGCGCCACATTGGCTTCGCCGCACCGTTAAAGCCAACTCCTCCAATAGCTACGGTTCCTTTATTCACGGATCGCGTCACGTTCAAGGACAAATGCGACTCGATGATCCTTGGGATGCCGTACCGGAGTTTGCGGAAATTACGCGTTTAACCCGATCCACGGCTAAGTCGCACTCCTGATCCTGACACGTGCCCCTCTGATCCCCCTATCTTTCTTTCCTTCCTTCCTTCCTTCCTTCCTTTCTTTCTTTCTTTCTTTCTTTCTTTCTTTCTTTCTTTCTTTCTTTCTTTCTTTCTTACTTACTTTCTCTCACGGGATCGACTAAACATCATTATCGAAAACCATGGAGGATACACGAGATTCGTGGCAATAACTATTAGAAACCTACTACATACGTAAAATTTACAGGAAATATTTTCAAGCGACGACAAAGCATCGCGTAGATAAGACTCGGGGTAATGTAGGCCGCAAGCGAA
The DNA here is from genome assembly GCF_013123115.1 of Colletes gigas. Taxonomy (NCBI): domain Eukaryota; kingdom Metazoa; phylum Arthropoda; class Insecta; order Hymenoptera; family Colletidae; genus Colletes; species Colletes gigas. Next base: position 6,506,264 of record NW_025106644.1, read on the forward strand.
CAAAACCCTCGCCGACACTGGCTTATTTTCTTCATCCGACCAACTCTTTAGTGTCATCCCTCAAGGAACGTCGGACGCTCTTAGCAGATGCAACTGTCAATGGTAGTGCACGCTCGAGCGAAGACGCGCGCCCGCGTATCTTTTATTCGTGTATCTTTTTTCATCTTTTGGCAACATCGTTGCCAAAGAAATCATTTCTTGTTACGCGGACTTGATACGCGTGTTAGTTTTCTTCTGGTCTGCGATAAAAACGCATACCAGCGTCTCTGTCTCTCGTGAATTCCGCTTGTATATACGCGTACGTATAGTAAGCGCGACTAATGTTTAACCAGATCGATTAACGAGCAATGCCCGCTAGAAATACTTTTGATTCGTTGGTAAAATTTCTAGAGTCCAGGGCTGGTCCGCTGGTCCGCTGGTCCGCTGGTCCGCTGGTCCGCTGGTCCGCTGGTCCGCTGGTCCGTACGTATCCGATGATAAGTACGTAGATAGATCGTGTCTTGGAACCTGGATCGAAACTGTACACCTATTTCGACAGCGGGATCAATTAAAAAGTCTGAACAGAAAGGGATAACGTTCGGATTAATATTCCTAAAGAGCAACTGTTGGCAGATCAGAAGAGTAGGCAGGCGAACAGTACACCGTGCTCGGAGACAGAGTGTAATCAGCGTGAAATGTTTCTTTCACGACGATCTTGCTCATACATTTCACGCAGCCCGTGTACTTTTGTCCGGTGAGCGACAGTGGCGTAGAAAATAGTAATGTTAACAAAATTCCCCGTGCAGGATTGTTGGTAGGGTCCGTTCGGAATGCGTTTCACCGTGACATTTCTTAAATCTTGATCTAGGAAATAGCCCATAAATAGCGTATAGACCTACTGCCTGGAAGAATGAACAATGAACAATAAACGTCAGCTGATCGAGACACATGTAACAGAGAATTGCCGATAGTATCACGATACCAAGAAACAATCGGAATCCCTGTAAGATATTTTACACGTATCGGTAACAAGAAGAATTTCATATTTCGTGTTCGTTTCTGTGATGCATCTTTCGCTCGATGGCAAGCTACGCCAATGCGTGTCGCGTTCTCTCTTTCTCCTACATTTTTCTACATCAAAAAATGTAAATACACGTAGACGAATTGGACGCCGAAGCAACATGCGGTCATTTCCATTAGAACGTGAAAACTAACATACATACATACATACATACATACATACATGTATGTGCATAGTCGCGCGAAAATGCTTATCTCTTAACGCGTCGACATTTCACCTTTCCTCTATTTCTCTAAATAACAATTTAGAACAAGAACGTCGAATGTATTTAGAAGAATTTTTAATTATCTTACTACAAGCATCGTTATACCATCCTTTATGATTTTCAATTTGCGCGGTAAAAGTGTCGAAAAATATAAAGGTGGATTTCCATTAGTAAGTATATTATCGGCGAAAATTAGTCCGAGTTACATCACGCATGCTGCTAGCGATGAATTCGCATCGAAGCGTTATACCGAAATCATTAACCTGAATTGACTGCGTGAACGTGCAGTCGATTCGACCATAATCCCTCGTCCCGTAAACACAGGACTTTCAATCATATTAATGTAGACACGACGCACCCTAAATCATTACAATAAATGGAATAATAGATGGTAGCGCTCTCGGTGAATTTCAGAGGAAAGTGCATTTTCATCGAGCGTGGTGAACGCGTGAACGATAATTGGAAAAACAAAATCCAGCCACCGTATACCTAAACAAAATTACCGACCACCACGCGTTTAACCGACTCGGAAAATATTTATTTTTATCATAGGTTTCTGCGCTTTTGCCAACGACACGCATCCTTCCAACGATTATTTAACATTAACAGGTTTATAGTTTGTCGCTGGCATTAAATAAATATTGTTTACTTATCGAGGTAGGCGCTTGCACGGTGATCGACCTCGCGGTTCCGTAACTGGCCACGCGGTCCGGTCGACTTGAAACAAAAATCGCTACATCCCCGGAACTAATGAAAGCTATCGGCTTGTTCGAAGGCTCATTTTAAAGGGCATTTCATCCCCTATCCGATGGCTACACCAACTATGTACTATAATTTATGCTCTGTTGTATGTTTATTTAGGAATTTAGTTGTTAAATAATCTCCAGTTTGATTTTATTTCGTTTGAATAGTAAGTTTATTCTGTTATTGAAATTCCAATGTTTATTTAACGTTTGATTTTCGAAACTATTTTGGCGTAGAGTTGGCGCATGCGACGACAACCGTATGCTCTTTCAAATATTCCCGGTGCTCTAATTCGAAGATCGATCGCGGAGTAATCTAGTTTCCACGTAAAGCGATATTTCATTTTCCGAGCGAGTGCTTTTCGCGATCCTCGCGCCCGGGCTTCATTCGTCGCCGTTGGACTCTAATACGAAAACTGACACGCGAGTACGTCCGGAAGTTTCCCGAACAACCAGAAGCTTCGTTGAGAGACGGAATTAAGACGTCATAGAAATGGATCAAGGAGTTTAATTAAGTTGATTCAACGAACGTGCTAGAAAATTTTACGTTCCTTCGCACCTCTTTCCCTTATGAATTGTTTCTTAGGTCGATAATTTTAGAAGCGAAGAGAATCTCTTAATTGTTGGCTTCTTCTCGAGTTCTCGGATCGAATATATTCTTGGATGGTATGTAGAATGTACGTCTAGGTTGTAAGATAGCGCGGAGAACGTATAGCCGAAACGTAGCACGAGTCGGTGGTAATAATTTTTATCTGGGCAAATACTCGTCGAACCAACTAACACCGAAGCTGCTGTCTCGTCCGTTCCCTTCCGTAGCTTTCTTCCGATCGATAAAAGTCTCTGGAGGATTTAGTCCGTTACTGTAGACGAGGGCCATACCCAGAAAATGGAGTAGCCTAATCGGGGGTCCGCTTTCCCGTTGAATTTTCTGGCTGAGAAACGGCTAGAGGGAAGGGGATATGTATTGGGTTCGAACCGTTCCTTATTTCGAGGCTTGGAGCACTGTTTCGCGTAAGACGGTGTTTCACGAAAACTACACGTGTATCTAACTAAAACACCACGTGCCGAATTGCACGATTTATCCTGTTAATTTTATTTTCCATAGCTCGGCATTCTCGGATCTGTCTCTTATTCGTTTCACGATATATTATAATTAGGGGAAATGAACGAGGGCTGGTTAATCCTATCGTACCTCGATTAAATACTTGTATGTATGGTCTAAAGGGTTTTCAAATAAAGTAACTGCGTGTCGTTGGATCCCAACTGGCCGACTGACTGCCGAACGACGAGGATCGTCTTTGTTTATTTCTTTTTAGTTAGTCATACATTAGTAATCTATTATCGCGTAAAACTACTGTTTCATACCACGTCGATGAATATGTATTCACGTGACATTAATCTACGGCGTCCAACGAAATTCTTGACAAGCAGATTCGCTCGCTCGCTCGATTCCGTGTTTCTTCGTCCGTGACATGGGTCGTCGTGTTTCTGAAAATTAGCCACGGATATCTGAAATTTTGGTCGCGCAAGCTCTCTCGCAAAAACTTGGTTCTGCGAGGAAGGGAGAAAGAGAGAGGAGGATGGAGGGTGGGATAGGGTCAGAGGGAGGCAGGATTAAAGCAGATGGAGAGATTCGCGAGTGAGCGCCGCGCAATCGTACGGCAGAAACGGAATATAGGTGACAAAGCGGCGGTGGTGGCGCGGTGGTGGCGAAAGAGAGGCAGAATGAGCAGAAGGTGCAGGAGACGGTGAAACGAGGCGAAAAGAGAAGAGAGAAACCGAGAAGGGGATATCTCGCAAAACATACACAGCTGAAACTGACACATCCTCTGCCAGTCTACCGGCTTTTCTAGCAGGTAGAGAAGGACGAGCGAATCTAGACACTTACTTAGTGACACACGCAGCATTTTGCTGTCGAGCCGAACTTCCTCGCTTCGTCTCAAAGCCATTTCCCTCTGCTCTCTTTCCAGACGCTAAGCCTCTATTTCTCGCTCACCACCATCTCTCCTCCACGGCGTTGTATTAAACCTTGGCTCGTGTTGCGGTACGACAAGAGAGACCGCACCAGTTATCTTACCCACGTTCCATCGCGTTCTCTCCCGCGACGATTTCCTGGAAATCCTTTCTACAATGCCAGGCGTTGTAGTATTCCACTCTCCAGCAATACCAGTTTAATTATTCAGAGATTAATTAAAACCATGACCGACAGGTATTCCATCCATCGATCGTTCGTTCGATCGTTCGTTCGTTCGTTCGTTCGATCGTTCGTTCGTTCGTTCGTTCGTTCGTTCGTTCGTTCGTTCGTTCGTTCGATCGATCGATCGTTTGTTTGTTCGTGCCCCGCGGATTTCCTCTTCGTCATGTTGTCATTCGTCGCTTCACCGCCGGCGGATAAATTAATATCTGTACCGTGGTCGATAATATAAACTGGTATGCAAGTAGTAAATCGTTTCGATCCGACATATCGGGCTCGGGTAACGAATCGATAGCGCGATCGGAAATATGTTTAAAAATATTTTAAGGACCGTCTCGAAAGGAAGGAACCAGCTCGAAAAACGTTTCGTACGTTTACCGAGGCCTTTATTAACCAAAGTCCCCGTCATCCTTTTAGTTTTCTGTTCGTTGTCAAGTTTCAAGACTAACAGCCTCGACAGACAACAATTGCTTTCAACCCTTATCAGACGCGTCTGATTCTGACGTTGGAATTTGCCGTATCACCGAGACTCTTTACGCGTCGCAACCTACCCGTCTCCGAACATCTGTTCTTGACCAAAATTTCCTCCGAAGATGAAACAAGTAGAGGGTAATTGGAAAATGAATTTTCTTATCGTTTCAACGACTTTATCGCAGAAACGGTAACGACGCGACGATTCCGTACCTACTGTTTCGAACGTCTCGGGACATAACTGGCAGTGGTAATTATTTTTGAGGAACGATGGAACGCCACACGCAACATTGCCACCATCGATATCGACACACCATAAACAATAAACAATCATTCGATTCCAAGCATTCGTTACTCACTCATACCACTCATGATTCACACACACACACACACACACACACACACACCACACCTATTACGCAACACGCTCGGTCGAAGCGTTCTCTGAAACGTTACGAAACGAAGGAAGTTTGCTATCAAAGAGTGCGTTTCACCTTGCGTTAAAGAGATAAGGGAATAGATTCGATGAAATTCTGCTTAGTCTTTGAATGGCGGCTTTATTTTCCCGAGACGGTATAAAAATCCATGTCGCTGTTCGGTCCAAGCTTATATTATTCCGTTCGCGAACCGCACGAGGTGCACGCGGCCGATATACAAGTCGTGATCATTTATTTACCGAGGCCCCTGAACAGACTGATCGCGCGGCATGTTCTGAATTTTTCACACGGATCGTTTTCGCCTGTCCTCTCTCTCTCTCTCTCTCTCTCTCTCGCTCTATTTCTGTTCCTCTCCATGCCATTGCCGGCGATCTTCTCTTTGAAGATTCCTACAAAAGGCGGTAATACCAGCAACCTCGCTCGATTCTCGTTTAAAAAATTGAAAGACTATTTCTCGTGACACAACAGAGAGAGAGAGAGAGAGAGAGAGGGAGCGAGCGCGAGTGTACCTTCGAATACCGGTACCTGGTTATATCCTGTGCAAGATGCGCGACGGAACAGTATTCCTCGTAGCGTTTCTGCTTTATTGTCGATTGTCGGTGATCGTTGGATTCAACATTCTTGGAATTTGTCCCAGCGCCAGCTACAGCCACCAGCAACCTTTTCAAGCATTGATGAAAGCGTTAGCGGCACGTGGACACAACGTCACCGTGATATCAACCATCCCGTCAAAGGCAAGTGATTTCTTCTCGTTTCCTTTCCGATCGCAATCGTTGTAGCGGCGATTCCTTGTTACGTCTCGCTGGATAGCTTAATAATTGAATAATATTTATCGTCCGTGGAGAAAAGTTTGAAAAGTATTTCGGATAGACGTTTCGCTCGTTTCTGTATCAACCACGCGTTCCTTTTATGCCTTCTTGCCACGTTCGTCGACAGTTTGTTTCTACTTCTCCCTCGCTTCTCTTGTCTCGTGCAACTTGCACTTTTCTCTGTTTCCGTTTCCTTTCGTTTTTTTCATTCGTATTTTTCGCCCCCCCTCTGTGTCTACAAACTCGAGTTGAAAGTTACGCAAACTTGGTTCGGCTTCAATTTACCCTCACTAGCGTTTCTCCTTGTTAAATGCGTCTCTTTGTAACCCCGACGGTCCTGTTTTTCTTCGTGGAGAAATCAAGAGTTCGGCCGCGCACGTAAATCGCGAACAAACACAAAGATCGAGCCTTTGAAGAAGCGAAAGGTAGACGTTTTGATTGTACTGGCTGGTATGTAGTTACATATGTAGATAGAAGATACGCGATCGGAAATTTATCGTATAATTTTTCAGAAGCCAATACAGAACTACGAGGATGTCGATTTGTCGTTTACGTACCGAAGAAAGAACTGCATCGGTTTAAGGTACGTTTGACATTTTTGCGGAAAGTATCGTTCGTTACGCGACCCGAACATCGAAAGCGATGAAACGAAATTTTCAATTTTCCGCAGACACATGGGAGCGTTCACTTTATTGCACAAGAACATGCGAGAAGGCAACGAGTTGTGCGAGGAGCAACTGTTCAGTACCCCCATCGCAAACTTGATTTCGTAATAGAAATATTAATTGTATTATTTAAGAGCGTACACTATAGCGAGGAACGTAAAGTAGAAAGAAGGAATCTCGCTAACTAGTCCAAGTTAAAACAGTCCAAGAACGTGCCTAGCACGATTTTCTTTCGTAAACTAAAGGAAAGGAAATTACCGACATCGCCTCTCTTCCTCCTCCTCCTCCTCCTCCTCCTCCTCCTCCTCGTCTACCCACCAGACGAAACCCAACGTTTGCCTTTCGCGACGAAGAAATAAAAAAAACACACAACCGAAAGAAATTACAGTACATAATTCCATCTCCGTACAATTTGATCTATAAAACTAATCTAGATCGTGGACGGTGGTGTTGTTTTTTCCAGACGGAACAAGACCTTCGACGCGGTGATTATAGAACAATTATGGTACCAGTGTTATTACGGTCTGGTGAAGCATTATAATTCGCCCGTTCTAATCGGATTTCTGAGCGTTGGAAATCTGCCTTACGTTATGGATTCTGTTGGTAAGCGTACTGCAGCTAAAACGCGAAACAGGGAGAACGACTGTTGGCAAACGCGGATTCTGTACTATGTACGATTACTTTTTACTTTCTGCATTCGGGGGTGAATCTCGTTACCGTGTAGCCGAAAATTTAGGTAAATTGCCGGTAAAGCAGAAAGTCTGAAGAATCGAGAAGCAGCCGTGTTTCGCGAGAAAAGGATAGACGGGAATAATACGTTCCGATCGAGTACCTTTCGTTCGTAATATGTAATTGGTAATTATTCGTTTCTCAGGGAATCCCGACGATCCAATGTTAAATCCCGACATGGCGTACCCTTTTACGAACAAAATGACCATCAACGAACGTATCTGGAATATCGTGTACACAAGCTGGTCGAGAATATACTACGAGCACTGGCACTTGCCGGCAGCACAAAAGATCGTTAACAAGTGGATGAGAAACGTTTCGGTCCGGGACATGGATAAAAACTTTAGTTTGGTGATATTGGGAAACAATCACGTGTTCGGATATCCGAAACCTTTGCTACCGAACGTGATAGAAGTTCACAGTCTCCAGATCACGGAGGATCTTGTTCCCTTGCCCGAGGTAATGGATCGAAATCGGCGAATAAACCGCGCGATATCGTTAGATTTTCCCTCGTCTCGGCGAGAACAACAGTCGATATTTGTTTGCTAGCAGTTAAATTCAGCGAACGATTACTGTTATTATTGTACGTAGAACATACAGAGAGTCGTTTCGCGACGTTTTACTTGGTGAAAAGGTAAGAGAAGCTTCCGTCGCGGACAGAGAATGATTTCTCGGGGGGAAAGTACATAGCGCGCGCTCTCTTGGGTAACGGGTATGTATGTATGTATTGGGAAAAGTTTACCCACGGGCCGGCATCGTGACGGAAAAGTAAAGGTTATCGCTGTTTACCGCCACTCGCTCGTTGTACTTATTCTACCATTTTCCGGAAGAAAAACATTTATCGAAAAGCATTTCACCCTCGGACTGTGGTTCGTTCGGCAAGCGAAACTAAATTCCGATCGATCTTTCTGACGCTTCTCGCGCAGCAATTCATTCATTCCATTTCGGTTTCCCTCAATGTTCTCGCGTTGATAATACGTGTATCGTTTCTAATCGAAAAGAATCCATTTTTCTGCCGACAACTGGCATTTTAGTTAATTCCAACGATCGCTTATCAGCCGGCCATCGTGCTGGCCGCTGTGCTGCACCGTGGCTGCACCGTGGCTGCACCGTGGCTGCACCGTGGCTGCACCGTGGCTGCGCAAATACGCGGAACCGGGGTTCTTTTTTCAAGCGTCTTAACTGTCCCCGTGGCGCAATTGTGCTTCAGTATCACGTGGAATTAACGCGAAACGTGATCGTTATCCACGTGTACGCAAACGTACCCAGCTCCATGGAGCGGTGCAATTAATAGAACAATGCACCTTCTGCTTGACACGACACACGTGTAATCATCGTATCAGTGAGAACGTTCCGAAGAAAGTGGTGAAAGCGTGCATACCTAACATCTACATATACATCTTACTTTGTTCTGTCACGGTGTTTACGAAACATCCAACGTTTCGTTTTTTTTTGATTCGCAGGACATCCAGGAATTCCTAGACAACGCGGTGAACGGTGCAATCTATCTATCTCTAGGCTCGAATCTACAATCCCACGAGTTACCAGTCGGCCCTTTAACGGCGTTGTGCAACGCGTTAAGTTCACTCGAGCAGAGAGTTTTATGGAAATACACCGGAGACACGGTCATTCGTTCGGAGAAGATAAAATTCGTGAAATGGGCACCCCAACAAGCGGTTCTTGGTAAAGCTAAAGAAACTTTAAACTTAAACGCGGCTGAATATACATACATATGTACTGCTTCCGTATACTTTCGATTTCGTTGATTCGTTGTTACGAAGCGTAGATTCGTTGTGCGGGGGAAGGCCAGATGTGTGAACGAGGAGGAAAACGGAAAGAAAGAAACGACTAGTCTCGTTGATCCTAAGAAACACCGATTCGAAAAGATAACTCATGACACGGCGCGGTGCGGCGGTGAAATTCTCCCGGGAAATTCTGACAAACAAGTTCGCATCGTTCGCGGTAACGCTCGAACCCGATGCAAATGCAAGCGGGCGCAAACTTTCGTACACGTTGACAGACAGCTTACTGCTCGCTAGCACCTACCGGGACAATCCACCCTCACTCTTACAGAGAAGGTATTAAAGGCGAAGGTACGATACGTAACGCGAGATCGCGCGCGGAGGCTTACGTATGTAGTTGTGGAATTTACCGTCCACCACTGGGATCGCGAAATTTCCTTGCCACTGTTGTTTTTATACGCTTCCCGGAAGTGGTGTTTAACGCTAGTAATATTCCAAGCCGGATAACCCATAAAGGTAAAGGCCGACTCGATCCACGATACCAGCATACACTTTTATACGCAGCACACCCGAAATTGATGGCCTACGTGATGCAGGGTGGATTGCAGTCGTTGCAGGAAGCCGTCCACTATTCTGTCCCGGTAGTCGCAATTCCCTTTTTCGGAGATCAACTTTTCAACGCGCGTAAAATCGTAGACGCCGGCATCGGACTCACATTGAACATCGATACCGTCACCGACGAGTCCATCCGACAGACAATCACCAACATTATAACAAATAAAACGTAAGTATGTAATTGGTTGCGCGACTTTCGCGAATATCGATAACATTTTTTTTTCTTTTATTTTTATACCAACTCTCGACCTGTATTTTATCGATGTGACATTTGAAAGCGCGAAAGTTGTACCGAACGAATCGCAACCAACTATAGAACTGAAAAGGAATTATGAGTTGTAAAGTACGGAGAAAATGCTTTCCTTTCACGACATACTACTATCATGGTTGAAAAAAAATTATACCGCATATTTTGAATTTATTCGAATCCGTTTATACGTCCTATTACAGTATATTTGTATTTGTATTTGTATTTAACAAGGGACGTTCTTTTTGCAGATACTATAACAATATCAAGACCATGTCGGACATCATAAAAGACGAATTGGTAAAACCGATGGATCGAGCTGTTTGGAACGTGGAGCATGTAATAAAGTTTTCGAAATCACGACACTTACGTTATCGTGCTCGTGATATCTCATCGATCGATTATTATGGAACGATCATAATTTTAATTCTACCCATAATTGTCCTATTATATTATTGTTATCGATTTGCCGATAACAGAAGGAAACCCACGCAGGAACTCGTCCGGATCAATGTCGGGAAACGATTTCCATATCTCGAAAAATTAAAATTTCATTAATTCCTCGATGGTGAACATTTCATTAATTATATAGAAACACAAGAATATATTTAAATAAAAATACTTTGAAAACATGTTGCGAATGCTAGAAACACACGCATGCGATCAGCGGTTCGTTAACGTTGGTAACTATTAAAAATTCTCATGGTACGAACTATCGTATATTACCACATCCGGTTTATTTTTACATAGAAATACAATGATATAAACAATCAGCGAACACTGTTTAACGATTGAGTAAAGTTTAAGTTTAGTAACTAGTACCGACTGCTTAACAATTCCCCTTACGTTTCGGAACGTTATTTTGCTGAAATGTAGAACTAAGAAACTAAGAAACTAAGAAACTAAGAAGCTAAGGGTCTAAGAAACTAAGAAACTGAGAAACTATGAAACTAATAAACTAAGGAACTAGTAATTACTCTTTACGTTTAGTTTATCGAAATGTTCATTCATAACACTTTCTTATTCGTTGGAAAGTATGTAATTGTAAAATCGTAATAGCCGAGTGTTAGCAGCGTAATTTGCTTGTGTCAAGTAAGTTTATTAAATTGTATCGTCGCGTATCGTTTCTAGCGTATCATTCCACGACAGTCGGAATAAAGCTCTGAGACAAGGAACACGTGTCGTACTGATATTCCCGTTATCCCTACGCATCCCTATAATATTGTAGGGAGCATGAGTAACTCCCTAGTTACTCCCGCAGTTCACTGTATATCTATATACATGTGTCAAGACGACATCTACCACAAAACGCCCAAGTTTGTCGAGAAACAATTCACCCCTTTGCACCCTAGACGGCGCCCCTATTAATTTAGATCGAAAACTAATCTCATAATATGTCAGTAATTTTCGATAAAGAACGGTGGCTTTTGTTTTTTTACAAATTGTAACCCCCAAAAATCTAACCCCCCAAAGACCCAACACCTCAGGCTAGGGGATTTAGGCCCGGGGAAGTTAGGCCTGTGGCGTCGCCTCCCATGCTCGCCACCAGAGGAGTCCACCAGAGGAGTCGCGCTCTGACAAGCGATCGATTATTTTTTGTTTTGATGTATTTATGTATCACGGTTACGTTAATGATTTCAGTTAGCGCATCATTAAAGAATACACCGTCAAATTGTATGACCGTCAGTGGACAATGTCGACCGGCTCCACTAATTCCGTGCGTTCCAGACGCGTCGCAGTTATACGATTATTGTGTGAAAATTCTGTTGAAACTTGATAACACACTACCAGCGGACACTTTAGCCGGCCATCGTGACCGATTTTCGAAACAATTCTATGAACCGAAGAAGTTGTACAACACCGTAAAACAAAGACAGTATTTTAAGCATGTTATAACGACGCCTGCGTTACCCGAGGTAAGATTTTTCGAATTAAATTTATTTTTAAACAGAATTTAGTGATTCGAAGGAATGGTTTCTACCATAAAATGCTCATAAAAGCTGTTAAATTTCTTTATCGATTTACCCGATGTATAATGTTTATCGAAGAATCCACCAAACTTTTTGATACAATCCGAGTTACGAACGTACGCGACGCCGAGGGTGGTATCGCCACCAGAAGAATCTTTAGCGGAAAGGTAAACTTAAATAAAGTGCGAATAGAAAATGTTAATACTAATTAGAAAAATGATCGCTTATTACTCTTACGCGATAGAAGATTATTAATTGTTCCGAACATATGTATTTTAGAGAAAGTCCCATCGATCATTTACAGCAAGAAAATAGTCACCAGAGACAAGAATCGCATCGTCTACCGATGGATCATCAACGAATCACGGAAGAGCTTCAGAGTCGTGTCATGCAACTTGAATCGGGTTTGCTTATTAACGTAAAAACGTTTTAATTAATCATTAACATTATGGTTTACAAAAACAGTCTATGTAACAAGTTGTTTTTATTTTTTAGGGCAATGAAATTGAACAAGAAAAACAGGTAAATCAGGACTCTCTTAAACAAAAAGCAGACACGATGGCGAAAGTTGATGAAAGCGAAGGTTGGTGCATACATACGTGTACATTTATATCGCAATCTAATATAACTTCTCTGTTATGTTTTTGTAGAAAAGTATTTATTTTGTTTTGGAAGAGAGATTTCAGAAATTGAAAGATGTATATGCAAAATGAAGAGAAAGAACATATCAGTTTAATCAGGAAGGTAGGAATATTGTAATTTTCATAGTTTTTAATATCATAAGAAAATATTCATGCTCGTTACGTGTATCCTCGTATGTAACAGAAAGCCGAAGTGGACAAACAAATTGTGTTATTAAAAATGTCAGAAGAAAAATCGGAACGTCGAACCGTTTTTAGCGGAACGCCGACTGGACGAGTTAATAGAAGGTGAAGATATAACTGAACAGGAAGCTCGAAAAGCTATCGAAGGACAAGAGGATTTGGACGATATAAAAGAAGAAGTAAATACCACGAGAGGTGAAAATTTGGTTAATACCTTTCTTTTACTAGATTTACGGTTATATTTTATTTTTATTTCGTTCCGGTGAAAGTGTAATATTTTAGGCGTTGATTGGCAAAAATGATTTTATAACTTGTAAAAAAACGGCTTTAGGGTCAAAATAGACCCGCAGAACAGGGTCAAAACAGACCCGCAGAAAAGGGTCAAAACAGACCCGTAGAAAAGGGTCAAAATAGACCCGTAGTAAGGGGTCAAAGCAGACCCGTAGAACAGGGTCAAAGCAGACCCGCAGAACAGGGTCGAAGCAAACCCGCAGAACAGGGTCAAAACAGACCCGCAGAACAGGGTCACAAAGCAGACCCGTAGAACAGGGTCCAAGCAGACCCGCAGAGCAGGGTCGAAATAGACCCGTTGTAAAGGGTCAAAACAGACCCGTAGAATAGAATAGACCCGCAGAACAGGGTCAAAAGAGACCCGTTGTAAAGGGTCAGAACAGACCCGTAGAATAGAATAGACCCGCAGAACAGGGTCAAAAGAGACCCGTAGAAAAAGGTCAAAACAGACCCGTAGAATAGAATAGGCCCGCAGAACAGGGTCAAAAGAGACCCGTAGAATAGAATAGCCCCGCAGAACAGGGTCAAAAGAGACCCGTAGAAAAGGGTCAAAACAGACCCGCAGAACAGGGTCAAAAGAGACCCGTAGAAAGGGGTCAAAACAGACCCGTAGAATAGAATAGACTCGCAGAAAAGGGTCCAAACAGACCCGCAGGACAGGGTCAAAACAGACCCGTAGAATAGAATAGACCCGCAGAACAGGGTCAAAACAGACCCGTAGAACAGGGTCAAAATGGACCCACAGAGCGGGGTCAAAATAGACCCTTAGAACAGGGTCAAAATAGACCCGAGACTAAATAACTATTTCCTGATTTCTTATCTATTTTTATTTCGTTCCGGTAAAAGTGTAATATTTTAGGCGTTGATTGGCAAAAATGATTTTCTAACTTGTAAAAAAACGGCTTTAGAAGGCGATCTACATGATTTATTAGCCGAGAAAGAAGAATGAGATTTAAAGATGGGGAAATTGGAAGTTGAAGGTGAACGGTGCCGTAATGAAACGAATATGCATGCCGATACCATGTTGTATGAATTATTGCGTAAGTATTTAAATTTATTCGATAATAAAATGGTGAATGGTTTATGTTGATATCTCTGATAGAAAGGTGTATTTTTATTTCAGTAAATTGCATCTCCGAAGCAGAAGATATTATCGAATATTCATTAAACGGTATCGATAATCCAGCGATGTCAGACCTAACTTGTACTCCTCAATACTCATTAAAAGTGCAATACACGTTGCATATGTTTTGGGTCTTTATTCAATACATGGAAAATCTACATGAAACACATCTATTGATATTGCATCGGGCGATAGTAAGTTACGAAAGTTAAAAAATGTAGAAGAAAAAAAATGAAGAAAGTCATAGATATTATTTTGAATTTTATCGTGTTGTAGAATCGACCGACGAATGTAAACAGTTGGGAGTTGGAAGTTTGGTAGAGGCAGAATTGTTAAGTATGGATAAAGCAATAGAAGAAGCTGGTAATCGAATACAGGTAATCGCATATTACATTTTAGTGTAATATATAAATTGTTTTTATCCATGGTTATGACATATTTTATGATCAGGACATGGTGGAGAAATCTCGCGCTGGTGATTCCGGGTTAAAATTAGAAGTGAACGGAAAAATGTTAGATTCATGTACAGAATTAATGGAAGAAGGAAAGGTACGTCGCTTATTTTGACCGTTAATATTTAATTTATGAATATTAAATATGGAAAGAGATTTTGAATCGTAGGGCACAGCCTCTGGAACCGAATTCTAGAAACGTAACCATCAATGGTCCGAAGGGCTGATATCAGCAGCGAAGGCGGTTGCATTTGGTGGTAATCTTTTATTGTAAGTGTAGAGGATTTATTTCGGTTTTTGTTTGTTATTAAACCGTAAAATTTGTTTACGCGTGTAGAGAAGCAGAGTAAAAGCAAATAGAAATAGACTTGGCTGCACTCTCAGAGGCATCGAGAGACGTAACACAAGCAACTGGAAGTGTTGTTGCAATTGCTAAAAACTGTGGCCATCTTGTGGAAGAGAATGGTAATTGTAGTTACTACTCGTTATACACTATTTGGATAACGATGATAAAGAAAATAAGCGTTAAAGTTGTTAAGTATTAGAAAGAGTGAATATTTTGAACGATTTACAGATGGAGGCACAAGTTGATGTTTTGGAATGGGAAGAAGCTTTGGAGACTGAAAGATTACGTTTAGCTGCTTTACGCCGCTATCATTATCAACTGGAAGGTGAAGAAGAATGATCGGTACGTATTACCGAAGAATATTAAATAATACACTTTTTAAATAATTCGATTGAAATTAAGAATCAAAAGAAATGACAATGTTTCATCGACATGAAGCAGTATGGAAGAAAATGTTTAGAAATGGAAAGTAAAGAGATTCCATTATAAAATAATATATTACGAGAACAGATTTATGTAGGTTGTCCAAAATGAATTATTGTAATCGAATGGCTACACAAAAGTTACCGTTGAAAATGTAACTGTACCTTTTCTTTAAATGGAAACGTACTTTTTTTTTGACTGCACAGGATGTAGTTTCTTATGTTGTACATAAAAGTACCAACATACTTATGCCCTGAACTTATTCGTTAGGAAGTTATCGAAGCTAAATAAACTTGTAAAGTTGCAGTAAGAACGTATGGTTGAGTTATTAGAAAAGTAATGAAATAATGTGGTTTTTCATAAATTAGAATATACATTTGTCCTTTGTTTAAAGTGTATCCTCATCTGGGAAAAGTAGTTGTTATGTAATCGACCTATCATTTATTTGCTGAAATCGAGAGACAAGTGAGGAAAAAATGAGATCTTTAAACGTTGAAATTCGCAAGTTGCACCTTTTTTTTGTTTTTTATTATCATAGTCATATCAGTATTGTAGTAAAGTAGCGATACATGCATATGTATCGGAAGTTATGAGCCGATTTAACTAGTAGATATATGTGGCGTCACCTCACCTCCCATGCTCGCCACCAGAGGGCCACCAGATGGGTCGCGCTCTCACAAGTGTTCGAGCGAGCCTCCGTTAGTATATATACACTCGGCGAACGACTTTCTATCCGGGCGTCGGGCTACGGGCGTCGGTTAGGTCGTGGGGGTATTGCCGCGGGGGTTAGGTCGAGCTTACGTTGGGGGGGTTTCGTCGCGGTTAGGTCGCGGATAGGGGCGTATAGGTCGCGGGATAGATAGGGTCCCCGGTGTAGCAACGCAACCTTCGATCTCTGGAGTCCAGGCTCCGGGTGTTAGAATTGATCCGGAGAGGGCTACAGAGATCGAAGGTCCGGTGTTAAACCGGCTCGGTGGGGGGAGGGGGCGTAGCTCGTGCGATATTTCGCCTGACCTTGAAATATCAGTCGTTCTCAAAGTACTTGAAATTAAAATTTAATTTTTTTTTTTCATAATATAATTCGAATAATGCCGCGTGACAGACAGTGAAATAAGAGTGATCGTAAATTTAAAAGAAAAGAATAAAAGAATCGTGAAAAGTATGGCATAATAGTATGGCAAATCGTATAATAAATGTAATAAATAAATGAAATGCTAAAAGGCCATGTGCGTAAGATCAATGAATACAGAAATAAATACAGATACAGTATGAATTTAAGGGGCCTTTCTACCTTTAAAATAGTCGAAATATTGAAAGAAATGAGAAATGTACCACGCGCAATTTTTCTGCGTGTGTGATAACTAAAAAACTATTCAAGATATCAACATGAAATTTATACACAAATATGAAAATATTCAGTATTTTTTCGTAAGAAAAGATCCTAGTTCATGCTAACCACACTCATCTATAGAATATCGTTTTAGGATTTCGAATAACTTGTTCGCATATCACGTACGCAGTCGGGTGCCGTTCGTATAATTGATGATCGACAAAAATATAGCTAAATATATAATAATGAAGCACTTGTAGGCTTGCACTACTTCTAGAGGACAACATCGGGAAAAATACAACGTTAAAAAGTTATTAAAAAATTAAATTAAATTAAAAAATTTCAAATCCTCCAGGAAAAAATTATTTTCGATTGCGGGGCCAATTACAATCATTTTTGTGAATAGATATACCCTCGAAATCCTAACCATTTTCGAGAAAAAAATTCCTAATCGAAAATGTAATTTATGGGCAGAAATGTTGTCCGAAAATTTCATGCGGATCTTTACAATGTCATAACTTCTGAACGGATCGAAGGATTTTAATTTTCAAAAATGCAAACGACGCGTATTTTAATCAAGAATACGTAGAAATCGCAAAAATATTCGAAAAGTTGATCCTTGACACCGTAAAGTGACAAAAACCCCATAAAAATGGTCCAATTTTCAAACCGCCATAACTCCTACAATAGTGAATATATTTGAATGAAACTTTTTTCTGAAGTAGAGCTCATAGGTACCTACAGAAAAGTATTAGACAAAATTTCCGTAGGGCCTCAAACAAATTTGTTAAAAATGAAAAACGAATTTCTATAAAAAATCGACAGGGGGGGCTGCCTCATTTTTCAACAAAATTAAAAAATTTCAAATCGTTCAAAAAAAATTATTTTCGAATACGGGGGGCAATTACAATCATATTTGGTGAATAGACATGCCCCCGAAATCTTAGCCATTTCGAGGAAAAAAATTCAGTGCGGGCGGAACTTTAAACGTTAATAATTTCTTAACGAAGCCTCCACCAACAAATTGCTATTCTTGCATTTTTCCCGATTTTCCCGACTAGAAGTAGTGCAAGCCTACAGTGGTTCATTAAAATCAAAGTTAGAACAGGGTCAAAACAGACCCATAGAGGAGGGTCAAAACAGACCCGCAGAACAGGGTCAAAAAAGACCCATAGAGGAGGGTCGAAATAGACCCGTAGGCAGCATAGATCAGTGTCTGTCTGTAGTGGTAGCATATACATATGACGGTTATGGTTCTTCTTATAGAATAGAA